>NC_041391.1:562928564-563096443 GCF_002162155.2 Triticum dicoccoides
TGGTGCGGTAATTTCCAACAAATCTCCCTGTTAGAACCACACACAAAAATACCACGACAACGAGGGAAAAAGGTGTGTGAGTAGGGGCCATGGACTTACCGGAAGCTATCGGAGCAGGAGTGCGACTTGGGGTTGCACGTCGGTCAATGACTTAGGTAATCTCTCTCATTAAAGCAATCGAAGGAGGGAAGAGAGAGTGTGAGAGCATCTACAACCTCAAGTACCGAAATCTATCCGCGTGCGCGTCCACGACAGTGCCCATTCAGCATGTAAAAATTTGATTCCATAATTGGATACCTCATTTTTAAATTATCAAATCCATACAATTACATACAACGTAAAAATTAGTCTAAATTCTCGCTGGCAACCGTCCTCCCGGTCGTGTCCATGTCCGGTGACCTGCTGAGCCCCTTGAAGTGAAGGTGCGATCACCGGTGAGGTAGAGTAGGACATGGGACGCTCACGGACTCGAGGCGTCGTCGTCTCCCATGCCCTATTCTTCCTCGTCAGAGTACGGACAGTCTATTGCCGGTGGACGAGAGGTCAATGATGGACATGGCGGGCGAGGGGGGCTCCGCCTTCGCGGCATGGGTCGTGAGAGCTTCCGCGACCATCTGCGCTTGGTGCCTTGCACGGCGGGCACACCTCGCGTCCGCAACCAGGAGTGTCCGCAGCGTGCTTGCCATACACCATACGGGCGTTGACCTCCGGCTTGGAGCCCGACCCCGTGGGGACAACGCGCCATCGAATGGGTTGCGGAGGTTAGGCTAGCAATGGGGATTACTGTTGGGGAACATAGCATGCAATTTCAAAAAAATTCATACGATCACGCAAGATCTATCTAGGAGATGCATAGCAACGAGAGGGGAGAGTGTCTTGTTGGGGAACGTGGTAATTTTAAAAAAATCCTACGCACACGCAAGATCATGGTGATGCATAGCAACGAGAGGGGAGAGTGTTGTCCACGTACCCTCGTAGACCGAAAGCGGAAGCGTTAGAACAACGTGGTTGATGTAGTCGTACATTTTCGCGGCTCGACCGATCAAGCACCGAAACTACGGCACCTCCGAGTTCTAGCACACATTCGGCTCGATGACGATCCCCAGACTCCGATCCAGCAGAATGTCGGGGAAGAGTTCCGTCAGCACGATGGCATGGTGACAATCTTGATGTTCCACCGTCGCAGGGCTTCGCCTAAGCACCGCTACAACATTATCGAGGACTATGGTGGAGGGGGGCATCGCACACGGCTAAGAGATCAAGAGATCAATTGTTGTGTCTATGGGGTGCCCCCCTCCCCGTATATAAAGGAGTGGAGGAGAGGGGGCCGGCCAAGGGGGTGGCGCGCCCTAGGGGGGAGTCCAACCCCAACCGGGAGTAGGACTCCCCCCTTTCCTATTATGAGTAGGAGAAGGAAGGAAGAGGGGGAAGGGAAGAAGGAAAGGGGGGGGGGACGCCCCCCCTCCCAATTCGGATTGGGCTTGGGGGGGGGCGCCCCCTCCTTTGCTTCTTCTCCCTCCTTTCCACTAAGGCCCAATAAGGCCCATATACCTCCCGGGGGTTCCGATAACCTCCCGGAGATCCGATATTGTCCCAATCTCACCCGGAACCTTTCCGGTGTCCAAATATAGTCGTCCAATATATCGATCTTTATGTCTCGACCATTTCGCGACTCCTCGTCATGTCCGTGATCACATCCGGGACTCCGAACAACCTTCGGTACATCAAAACTCATAAACTCATAATAAAACTGTCAACGAAACCTTAAGCGTGCGGACCCTACGGGTTCAAGAACTATGTAGACATGACCTAGAACTGTTTCTGGTCAATAACCAATAGCGGAACCTGGATGCTCATATTGGCTCCTACATATTCTACGAAGATCTTCATCGGTCAAACCGCATAACAACATACATTGTTCCCTTTGTCATCGGTATGTTACTTGCCCGAGATTCGATCGTCGGTATCTCAATACCTAGTTCAATCTCGTTACCGGCAAGTCTCTTTACTCGTAACGTAGTGCATCATTCCGTAACTAACTCATTAGCTACTTTGCTTGCAAGGCTTATAGTGATGTGCATTATGATACCTCTCCGTCGTATCTACTTTTCCAAACACTTTTGCCCTTGTTTTGGACTCTAACTTGTATGATTTGAATGGAACTAACCCGGACTGACGCTGTTTTCAGCAGAATTGCCGTGGTGTTGTTTTATGTGCAGAAAATAAAAGTTCTCGGAATGACCTGAAACTCCACGGAACACCTTAGAAAAAACAATAAAAAATCGTCGCCAAAGATGAAGGCCAGGGGGCCCACACCCTGTCCACGAGGGTGGTGGGCGCGCTCCCCTACCTCGTGGGCCCCCTGGTGGCCCTCCGACGCCAACTCCAACTCTATATATTGGCTTTCGGGGAGAAAAAAATCAGAGAGAAGAAATCATCGCGTTTTACGATACGGAGCCGCCGCCAAGCCCTAATCTCTCTCGGGAGGGCTGATCTGGAGTCCGTTCGGGGCTCCGGAGAGGGGGATTCGTCGCCGTCGTCATCATCAACCATCCTCCATCACCAATTTCATGATGCTCACCACCGTGCGTGAGTAATTCCATCGTAGGCTTGCTGGACGGTGATGAGTTGGATGAGATTTATCATGTAATCGAGTTAGTTTTGTTAGGGTTTGATCCCTAGTATCCATTATGTTCTGAGATTAATGTTGCTATGACTTTGCTATGCTTAATGCTTGTCACTAGGGCCCGAGTGCCATGATTTTAGATCTGAACCTATCATGTTTTCATGAATATATGTGTGTTCTTGATCCTATCTTGCAAGTCTATAGTCACCTACTATGTGTTATGATCCGGCAACCCCGAAGTGACAATAATCGGGACCACTCCCGGTGATGACCATAGTTTGAGGAGTTCATGTATTCACTATGTGCTAATGCTTTGTTCCGGTTCTCTATTAAAAGGAGGCCTTAATATCCCTTAGTTTCCAATAGGACCCCGCTGCCACGGGAGGGTAGGACAAAAGATGTCATGCAAGTTCTTTTCCATAAGCATGTATGACTATATACGGAATACATGCCTACATTACATTGATGAACTAGAGCTAGTTCTGTGTCACACTATGTTATGACTGTTACATGACGAACCGCATCCGGCATAATTATCCATCGCTAATCCGGTGCCTATGAGTTTTCCATATACTGGTTCTCGCTATTTACTTTTCCGTTGCTACTGTTACAATCACTACAAAATACCAAAAACATTACTTTTGTTGTCTTTACTTTTGCTACCGTTATCACCACTATCATATTACTTTGCTACTAAACACTTTACTGCAGATACTAAGTTCCCAGGTGTGGTTGAATTGACAACTCAGCTGCTAATACTTGAGAATATTCTTTGGCTCCCCTTGTGTCGAATCAATAAATTTGGGTTGAATATTCCACCCTCGAAAACTGTTGCGATCCCCTATACTTGTGGGTTATCAAGACCTTTTTCTGGCGCCGTTGCCAGGGAGCATAGCTCTATTCATTGAGTTACTTGGGATTTATATCTGCTGGACACTATGAAGAACTTGAAAGACGATCGAACTACTATTTTACCCTCAACTACGAGGGGAGGTAAGGGACTGCCATCTAGCCTTGCACTAGATTCTCCTTCTGTTATGAGTAAGTTTGCGACACCTAAACCTGCTACTGCTATGAATTCTGATATGTCGCATGTTATTGATGATGCCACTTCTGCTATGCATGATACTTATGATGAAACTACTTCTATGCTTGATACTACTGTACCCCTTGGTGAATTTCTTGATGAGAAAATTGCTAGGTCTAGAGAAAGAGAAATTATTGAACCTGAACACGATGATGTTAGTGATGATGAAAATATGCCTGCTATTCCTGAGGGTTATCTTTTTGATGCGGAATCTTCTGCATCTATTCTTGCTTGCCAGGATAGACATGAACTTAAGAGGTTGCTAGTTAAATGGAGTAAAGAATCTTTTAGAGATAGGATGAAACCCGACCCTGCTTTTGCTACTTCACCTATCTGTGTTCCTGATCAGGATTATTATGATTTTTCTGTTGATCCAGATATAATCACTTTGGTTGAATCTGATCCTTTTTATGGCTATGAATCTGAAACTGTTGTGGCACATCTTACTAAGTTAAATGATATAGCTGCCCTGTTTACTAATAATGAGAGATCACGCTACCTTTATTTACTCAAAATATTTCCTTTCTAGTTAAAGGGTGATGCTAAGATTGTTGGGGAACGTAGTAATTTCAAAAAATTTCCTACGCACACGCAAGATCATGGTGATGATATAGCAACGAGGGGAGAGTGTTGTCTACGTACCCTCGTAGACCGAAGCGGAAGCGTTGACGAAACATAGAGGAAGTAGTCGTACGTCCTCCGGTTCAACCGATCCAAGTACCGTTACTCCGGCACCTCCGAGTTCTTGACACGCGTACAGCTCGATGACGCACCCTCGATCTCCGATCCAGCAGAGGCGCCGAGGGGGAGTTCCGTCAGCACGACGGCGTGGTGACGATCTTGATGTTCTCCTGTTGCAGGGCTTCGCCTAAGCACCGCTACAATATGACCGAGGTGTAATATCGTGGAGGGGGGCACCGCACACGGCTAAGGAACGATCAATGATCAACTTGTGTGTTCTAGGGTGCCCCCCTACCCCCGTATATAAAGGAGGGAGGGAGGAGGTGGCCGGCCCTAGGGGGGGCGCGCCATGAGGAGGGGGAAACCTACTCCAAGTAGGTTTCCCTCTCTTTTCCTTATCTTATTTGGAGGGGGAAGGAAAGAGTACTAGTATTAGGAAGTAGTACTAGTAGTAGTAATAGGAAGAGGGGGAAGGAGAAAGGAAAGGGGGGGCCGGCCCCCTTCCCCAATTCGGATTGGGCTTGGGGGGGCGCGTCCCCTTCCCTTGCTCCTTCTCTCTTCCTCCTACATGGGCCCAATAAGGCCCATATACCTCCCGGGGGGTTCCGGTAACCTTCCGGGGCTCCAAACTTCTCCGGAACCTTTTCGGTGTCCAAATATATCCATCCAATATATCAATCTTTATGTCTCGAACATTTCGAGACTCCTCGTCATGTCCGTAATCATATCCGGGACTCCGAACAACCTTCGGTACATCAAAATACATAAACTCATAATATAACTGTCATCGAAACCTTAAGCGTGCGGACCCTACGGTTCGAGAACGATGTAGACATGACTGAGACACATCTCTGGTCAATAACCAATAGCGGGACCTGGATGCCCATATTGGTTCCTACATATTCTACGAAGATCTTTATCGGTCAAACCGCATAACAACATACGTTGTTCCCTTTGTCATCGGTATGTTACTTGTCCGAGATTCGATCGTCGGTATCCAATACCTAGTTCAATCTCGTTATCGACAAGTCTCTTTACTCGTTCTGTAATACTTCATCTTATAACTAACTCATTAGTTACATGCTTGCAAGGCTTAGGTGATGAGCATTGCCGAGAGGGCCCAGAGATACCTCTCCTACAATCGGAGTGACAAAACCTAATCTCGAATTATGCTAACTCAACATGTACCTTCGGAGACACCTGTAGTACTCCTTTATAATCACCCAGTTACGTTGTGACGTTTGGTAGTACCCAAAGTGTTCCTCCGGTAAACGGGAGTTACACAATTCTCATAGTTACAGGAACATGTATAAGTCATGAAGGAAGCAATAGCAGAATACTAAACGATCAAGTGCTAAGCTAACGGGATGGGTCATGTCAATCACCTCATTCTCCTAATGATGTGATCCCATTAATCAAATGACAACACATGTCAATGGTTAGGAAACATAACCATCTTTGATTAATGAGCTAGTCAAGTAGAGGCATACTAGTGACTATATGTTTGTCTATGTATTCACACATGTATCATGTTTCCGGTTAATACAATTCTAGCATGAATAATAAACATTTATCATGATATGAGGAAATAAATAATAACTTTATTATTGCCTCTAGGGCATATTTCCTTCAGTCTCCCACTTGCACTAGAGTCAATAATCTAGATTACATAGTAATGATTCTAACACCCATGGAGTCTTGGTGCTGATCATGTTTTGCTTGTGAGAGAGGCTTAGTCAACGGGTCTGCAACATTCAGATCCGTATGTATCTTGCAAATCTCTATGTCTCCCACTTGGACTTGGTCCCAAATGGAATTGAAGCGTCTCTTGATGTGCTTGGTCCTCTTGTGAAATCTGGATTCCTTTGCCAAGGCAATTGCACCAGTATTGTCACAGAAGATCTTCATTGGTCCCAATGCACTAGGTATGACACCTAGATCGGAAATGAACTCCTTCATCCAGACTCCTTCATTTGCTGCTTCAGAAGCAGCTATGTACTCCGCTTCACATGTAGATCCCGCCACGATGCTTTGTTTAGAACTGCACCAACTTACAGCTCCACCGTTTAATAAAAACACGTATCCGGTCTGCGATTTAGAATCGTCCGGATCAGTGTCAAAGCTTGCATCGACGTAACCATTTACGACTAGCTCTTTGTCACCTCCATATACGAAAAACATATCCTTAGTCCTTTTCAGGTATTTCAGGATGTTCTTGACCGCTGTCCAGTGATCCACTCCTGGATTACTTTGGTACCTACCTGCCAAGCTTATTGCTAAGCATACGTCAGGTCTGGTACACAGCATTGCATACATGATAGAGCCTATGGCTGAAGCATAGGGAACATCTTTCATTTTCTCTCTATCTTCTGCTGTGGTCGGGCATTGAGTTTGACTCAACTTCACACCTTGTAGCACAGGCAAGAATCCTTTCTTTGCCTGATCCATTTTGAACTTTTTCAAAATTTTGTCAAGGTATGTACTTTGTGAAAGTCCTATTAAGCGTCTTGATCTATCTCTATAGATCTTGATGCCCAATATGTAAGCAGCTTCACCAAGGTCTTTCATAGAAAAACTGTTATTCAAGTATCCCTTTATGCTATCCAGAAATTCTATATCATTTCCAATTAATAATATGTCATCAACATATAAAACTAGAAATGCTACAGAGCTCCCACTCACTTTCTTGTAAATACAGGCTTCTCCAAAAGTCTGTATAAAGCCATATGCTTTGATCACACTATCAAAACGTTTATTCCAACTCTGAGATGCTTGCACCAGTCCATAAATGGAACGTTGGAGCTTGCACACTTTGTCAGCACCTTTTGGATCAACAAAACCTACAGGTTGCATCATATACAACTCTTCTTCTAGAAATCCATTCAAGAATGCAGTCTTGACATCCATTTGCCAAATTTCATAATCATGAAATGCAGCAATAGCCAACATGATTCGGACAGACTTAAGCATTGCTACGGGTGAGAAAGTCTCATCGTAGTCAACCCCTTGAACTTGTCGAAAACCTTTTGCAACAAGTCGAGCTTTGTAGACAGTAACATTACCATCAGCGTCAGACTTCTTCTTAAAGATCCATTTATTCTCAATGGCTTGCCGATCATCGGGCAAGTCAACCAAAGTCCATACTTTGTTTTCATACATGGATCCTATCTCAGATTTCATGGCCTCTAGCCATTTTGCGGAATCTGGGCTCATCATCGCTTCCTCATAGTTTGTAGGTTCATCATGGTCTAGTAACATGACTTCCAGAATAGGATTTCCGTACCACTCTGGTGCGGATCTTACTCTGGTAGACCTACGAGGTTCAATAGAAACTTGATCTGAAGTTTCATGATCAATATCATTAGCTTCCTCACTAATTGGTGTAGTTGTCACAGGAACCGGTTCTTGTGATGAACTACTTTCCAATAAGGGAGTAGATACAGTTATCTCATCAAGTTCTACTTTCCTCCCACTCACTTCTTTCGAGAGAAACTCCTTCTCTAGAAAGGATCCGATTTTAGCAACGAAAATCTTGCCTTCAGATCTGTGATAGAAGGTGTACCCAATTGTCTCCTTTGGGTATCCTATGAAGACACATTTCTCCGATTTGGGTTCGAGCTTATCTGGTTGAAGTTTCTTCACATAAGCATCGCAGCCCCAAACTTTGAGAAACGACAACTTTGGTTTCTTGCCAAACCACAGTTCATAAGGCGTCGTCTCAACGGATTTTGATAGTGCCCTATTTAACGTGAATGCGGCCGTCTCTAAAGCATAACCCCAAAACGATAGCGGTAAATCGGTAAGAGACATCATAGATCGCACCATATCAAGTAAAGTACGATTACGACGTTCGGACACACCATTTCGCTGTGGTGTTCCAGGTGGCGTGAGTTGCGAAACTATTCCACATTGTTTCAAATGTAAACCAAACTCGTAACTCAAATATTCTCCTCCACGATCAGATCGTAGAAACTTTATTTTCTTGTTACGATGATTTTCTACTTCACTCTGAAATTCTTTGAACTTTTCAAATGTTTCAGACTTGTGCTTCATCAAGTAGATATACCCATATCTGCTCAAATCATCTGTGAAGGTGAGGAAATAACGATATCCGCCACGAGCCTCAACATTCATCGGACCACATACATCTGTATGTATGATTTCCAACAAATCTGTTGCTCTCTCCATAGATCTGGAGAACGGTGTTTTGGTCATCTTGCCCATGAGGCACGGTTCGCAAGTACCAAGTGATTCATAATCAAGTGATTCCAGAAGTCCATCAGTATGGAGTTTCTTCATGCGTTTTACACCGATATGACCTAAACGGCAGTGCCACAAATATGTTGCACTATCATTATCAACTCTGCATCTTTTGGCTTCAACATTATGAAGATGTGTATCACTACTATCGAGATTTAATAAAAATAGACCACTCTTCAAGGGTGCATGACCATAAAAGATATTACTCATATAAATAGAACAACCATTATTCTCTGATTTAAATGAATAACCGTCTCGCATCAAACAAGATCCAGATATAATGTTCATGCTCAACGCAGGCACCAAATAACAATTATTCAGGTCTAAAACTAATCCCGATGGTAGATGTAGAGGTAGCGTGCCGACCGCGATCACATCGACTATGGAACCATTTCCCACGCGCATCGTCACCTCGTCCTTAGCTAATCTTCGCTTAATCCGTAGTCCCTGTTTCGAGTTGCAAATGTTAGCAACAGAACTAGTATCAAATACCCAGGTGCTACTGCGAGCATTAGTAAGGTACACATCAATAACATGTATATCACATATACCTTTGTTCACTTTGCCATCCTTCTTATCCGCCAAATACTTGGGGCAGTTCCGCTTCCAGTGTCCAGTCTGCTTGCAGTAGAAGCACTCAGTTTCAGGATTAGGTCCAGACTTGGGTTTCTTCACTTGAGCAGCAACTTGTTTGCCGTTCCTTTTGAAGTTCCCCTTCTTCTTCCCTTTGTCCCTTTTCTTGAAACCAGTGGTCTTGTTGACCATCAACACTTGATGCTCCTTTTTGATTTCTACCTCCGCGGCTTTCAGCATCGCGAAGAGCTCGGGAATAGTCTTGTTCATCCCTTGCATATTATAGTTCATCACAAAGCTCTTGTAGCTTGGTGGCAGTGATTGGAGAATTCTGTCAATGACGCTATCATCCGGAAGATTAACTCCCAGTTGAATCAAGTGATTATTATACCCAGACATTTTGAGTATATGCTCACTGACAGAACTGTTCTCCTCCATCTTGCAGCTGTAGAACTTATTGAAGACTTCATATCTCAATCCGGGCATTTGCTTGAAATATTAACTTCAACTCCTGGAACATCTCATATGCCCCATGACGTTCAAAACGTCGTTGAAGACCCGGTTCTAAGCCGTAAAGCATGGCACACTGAACTATAGAGTAGTCATCAGCTTTGCTCTGCCAGACATTCTTAATGTCGTCAGTTGCATCAGCAGCAGGCCTGGCACCCAGCGGTGCTTCCAGGACGTAACTCTTCTGTGCAGCAATGAGGATAATCCTCAGGTTATGGACCCAGTCCGTGTAATTGCTACCATCATCTTTCAACTTTGCTTTCTCAAGGAACGCATTAAAATTCAACGGAACAACAGCACGAGCCATCTATCTACAAACGAACATAGACAAGCAAAATACTATCAGGTACTAAGTTCATGATAAATTTAAGTTCAATTAATCATATTACTAAAGAACTCCCACTTAGACAGACATCTCTCTAGTCATCTAAGTGATTACGTGATCCAAATCAACTAAACCATGTCCGATCATCACGTGAGATGGAGTAGTTTCAATGGTGAACATCTCTATGTTGATCATATCTACTATATGATTCACGCTCGACCTTTCGGTCCCCGTGTTCCGAGGCCATATCTGTATATGCTAGGATCGTCAAGTATAACCTGAGTATTCCGCGTGTGCAACTGTTTTGCACCCGTTGTATTTGAACGTAGAGCCTATCACACCCGATCATCACGTGGTGTCTCAGCACGAAGAACTTTCGCAACGGTGCATACTCAGGGAGAACACTACTTGATAATTAGTGAGAGATCATCTTAAAATGCTACCGTCAATCAAAGCAAGATAAGATGCATAAAGGATAAACATCACATGCAATCAATATAAGTGATATGATATGGCCATCATCATCTTGTGCTTGTGATCTCCATCTTCGAAGCACCGTCGTGATCACCATCGTCACCGGCACGACACCTTGATCTCCATCGTAGCATCGTTGTCGTTACGCCATCTATTGCTTCTACGACTATCACTACCTCTTAGTGATAAAGTAAAGCAATTACAGGGCGTTTGCATTTCATACAATAAAGCGACAACCATATGGCTCCTGCCAGTTGCCGATAACTTCGGTTACAAAACATGATCATCTCATACAATAAAATATAGCATCATGTCTTGGCCATATCACATCACAACATGCCCTGCAAAAACAAGTTAGACGTCCTCTACTTTGTTGTTGCAAATTTTACGTGGCTGCTACGGGCTTAAGCAAGAACCAATCTCACCTACGCATCAAAACCACAACGATAGTTTGTCAAATAGACTCCGTTTTAACCTTCACAAGGACCGGGCGTAGCCACACTCGGTTCAACTAAAGTGAGAGAGACAGACACCCGCCAGCCACCTTTAAGCACGAGTGCTCGTAACGGTGAAACCAGTCTCGCGTAAGCGTACGCGTAATGTCGGTCCGGGCCGCTTCATCTCACAATACCGCTGAACCAAAGTATGACATGCTGGTAGGCAGTATGACTTATATCGTCCACAACTTACTTGTGTTCTACTCGTGCATATAACATCAACACATAAAACCTAGGCTCGGATGCCACTGTTGGGGAATGTAGTAATTTCAAAAAATTTCCTAGGCACACGCAAGATCATGGTGATGATATAGCAACGAGGGGAGAGTGTTGTCTACGTACCCTCGTAGACTGAAGCGGAAGCATTGACGAAACGTAGAGGAAGTAGTCGTACGTCCTCCGGTTCAACCGATCCAAGTACCGTTACTCCGGCACCTCCGAGTTCTTGACACGCGTACAGCTCGATGACGCACCCTCGATCTCCGATCCAGCAGAGGCGCCGAGGGGGAGTTCCGTCAGCACGACGGCGTGGTGACGATCTTGATGTTCTCCTGTTGCAGGGCTTCGCCTAAGCACCGCTACAATATGACCGAGGTGTAATATCGTGGAGGGGGGCACCGCACACGGCTAAGGAACGATCAATGATCAACTTGTGTGTTCTAGGGTGCCCCCCTACCCCCGTATATAAAGGAGGGAGGGAGGAGGTGGCCGGCCCTAGGGGGGGCGCGCCATGAGGAGGGGGAAACCTACTCCAAGTAGGTTTCCCTCTCTTTTCCTTATCTTATTTGAAGGGGGAAGGAAAGAGTACTAGTATTAGGAAGTAGTACTAGTAGTAGTAATAGGAAGAGGGGGAAGGAGAAAGGAAAGGGGGGGGGCGACCCCCTTCCCCAATTCGGATTGGGCTTGGGGGGGCGCGCCCCCTTCCCTTGCTCCTTCTCTCTTCCTCCTACATGGGCCCAATAAGGCCCATATACCTCCCGGGGGGTTCCGGTAACCTTCCGGGGCTCCAAACTTCTCCGGAACCTTTCCGGTGTCCAAATATATCCGTCCAATATATCAATCTTTATGTCTCAACCATTTCGAGACTCCTCGTCATGTCCGTAATCATATCCGGGACTCCGAACAACCTTCGGTACATCAAAATACATAAACTCATAATATAACTGTCATCGAAACCTTAAGCGTGCGGACCCTACGGTTCGAGAACGATGTAGACATGACTGAGACACATCTCTGGTCAATAACCAATAACGGGACCTGGATGCCCATATTGGTTCCTACATATTCTACGAAGATCTTTATCGGTCAAACCGCATAACAACATACGTTGTTCCCTTTGTCATCGGTATGTTACTTGTCCGAGATTCGATCGTCGGTATCCAATACCTAGTTCAATCTCGTTATCGACAAGTCTCTTTACTCGTTCTGTAATACTTCATCTTATAACTAACTCATTAGTTACATGCTTGCAAGGCTTAGGTGATGAGCATTGCTGAGAGGGCCCAGAGATACCTCTCCGACAATCGGAGTGACAAAACCTAATCTCGAATTATGCTAACTCAACATGTACCTTTGGAGACACCTGTAGTACTCCTTTATAATCACCCAGTTACGTTGTGACGTTTGGTAGTACCCAAAGTGTTCCTCCGGTAAACGGGAGTTACACAATTCTCATAGTTACAGGAACATGTATAAGTCATGAAGGAAGCAATAGCAGAATACTAAACGATCAAGTGCTAAGCTAACGGGATGGGTCATGTCAATCACCTCATTCTCCTAATGATGTGATCCCATTAATCAAATGACAACACATGTCAATGGTTAGGAAACATAACCATCTTTGATTAATGAGCTAGTCAAGTAGAGGCATACTAGTGACTATATGTTTGTCTATGTATTCACACATGTATCATGTTTCCGGTTAATACAATTCTAGCATGAATAATAAACATTTATCATGATATGAGGAAATAAATAATAACTTTATTATTGCCTCTAGGGAATATTTCCTTCAAAGATATGGTATAATTCTCTTGATCCTGGTTGTGTGCAAAGTCCCCAGGATATGATTTATTACTTCTCTGCTAAATATTTCCCTGCTCATAAGAAACAGGCTGCTTTGAGGGAAATATACAACTTAGTGCAAATTGAAGAAGAGAGTCTCCCACAAGCTTGGGGGAGGCTTCTCAAGTTACTTAATGCTTTGCCTGATCATCCTCTTAAGAAACCTGAAATATTTGATATCTTTTATAATGGACTAACCGATGCTTCCAGAGATTTCCTGGATAGTTGTGCTGGTTCTCTTTTCAGGGAAAGAACACCGGATGACGCTGAAATTCTATTGAATAATATGTTGGCAAATGAAAATAATTGGGCACCTCCCGAGCCACCTCCTGAGCCAGTTCCAGAGCCAATTACCGAGCCTATTCCTAAACCAACTCCGAAGAAGAGAGGTGTTCTATTTCTCAGTCCCGAAGATATGCACGAGGCAAAGAAATCTATGAAAGAAAAAGGTATTAAAGCTGAAGATGTTAAGAATTTACCTCCTATTGAAGAAATACATGGTCTTAATCTACCGCCTGTTGAAGAAGTATATGATCTCAATTACTTATTTACTGAAGAACCTCCCGATATCCCGACACAGGTAGTAAAGGTAAATTCTCTCTATAGATATGATAAAGCTGAAGTCCCTCCTACTAAAATTGCTAGTCAGTGCTTCGATGAGTTTGACGACTTTATGTTTAAGCAAGATGACTTTAATGCTTATATTGGTAGACAATTAAAACAGAATACCTTTATGATTAAACGCTTGGGTGATTATATGGTTAATATTAGAGGTGAACTTAAACTTGTTAGCAGACATGCTTCTATGGTTACCACTCATGTAGAACAAGTACTTAAAGATCAGAAAGAAGTGCTTGATGAAATGAATAGTAAGAAAAATGATTATGCTGTTAGAGTGGCTACTAGAACTGGTAGAATGACTCAGGAACCTTTGTATCCTGAAGGCCACCCTAAGAGAATCGAGCAAGATTCTCAGAGAAATAATATCGATGTACCTAGTTCTTCTAAGAGGAAGAAAAAGAAAAATGATAGGACCTTGCAAACTTCTGGTGAACCTATTACTGAACCACCTGAGAATCCAAATGATATTTCTATGTATGACGCTGAGACACAATCAGGTGATGAACATGAACCTAGTGAAAATGTTAATGATGATGTTCATGTTGATGCTCAACCTAGTAATGACAAGGATGTAGAAGTTGAACCTGCTGTTGATCTTGATAACCCACAATCAAAGAATCAACGTTATGATAAAAGAGATTTCGTTGCTAGGAAACATGGTAGAGAAAGGGAACCATGGGTTTAGAAACCCATGCCTTTTCCTCCGAAACCATCCAAGAAAAAGGATGATGAGGATTTTGAGCGCTTTGCTGAAATGATTAGACCTATCTTTTTGCGTATGCAATTAACTGATGTGCTCAAAACAAATCCTTATGCTAAGTATATGAAGGATATCATTACTAATAAAAGAAAGATCCCTGAAACCGTAATTTCCACCATGCTTGCTAATTATACTTTTAAGGGTGGAATACCAAAGAAACTGGGAGATCCAGGAGTACCTACTATACCATGCTCCATTAAGAGAAATTATGTTAAAATTGCTTTATGTGATCTTGGAGCAGGTGTTAGTGTTATGCCTCTCTCTTTATATCGTAGACTTGACTTGAATAAGTTGACACCTACTGAAATATCTTTGCAAATGCCTGTTGTGGTTGCAAACGTTACTATTTTAACGAACTTTGTTATTCTTGATATTCCGGAGGATGATAGTATGTCTATTATTCTTGGAAGGCCTTTTCTTAATACTGCAGGGGCTGTTATTGATTGCAACAAAGGCAATGTCACTTTTCATGTTAATGGCAATGAGCACACGGTACACTTCCCGAGGAAACAACCTCAAGTTTATAGTATCAACTCTATTGAAAAAATTCCATCAATTATATTTGGAGGTTTTGAATTTCCTCTACCTACTGTCAAGAAAAAGTATGATATTCTTATTGTTGGGGATTTTCATATCCCCGTTGAGGTAACTTAGTGCTATTCGAAATTTCTCCGGTTCCATGATTATCGGAATGAGTTTGTTAACAAGACTTGATCAACCTTATTAGTGGATTCTTTTTGATGAGCATGGGATGGATGAAACTAGAAGCGCAACCTTCTGTACCCTCTTTATATTTCCTGTTATTTAGTAGAAATAAAGTAAAAAAATATTTTCCTGTCCGTCTCCTGACTTATCCGTGCAATATAAAAATATCCCGAAAATAAAAGTCCTCAGAATTCCATGCCAATTTAATATGATTTTTTTGGGATTATTTGAGGATTTACTGTGCAAAAATCACCGCGGGGGGAGCTGCCACCTGGACACGAGGGTGGAGGGCGCGCCCTACCCCCCTGGGCGCGCCCCCCTGCCTCGTGGGCCCATGGTGGCCCTCCTCCACTTATTCCTGCACCCATCTTCTTCCTCTGTCTCACACAAACGCAAAAAACCAACTCAAGCATGAGTTCCAGCCCCCGTTGCTGTGATTTTCGATCTCCTTGCTCAAAGCACCTCTCGCAAAATTGCTTGGGGAGATTGTTCCTTGGTATGTGACTCCTCCATTGGTCCAATTAGTTTTTGTTCTAGTGCTTTATTCATTGCAAATTTGTGCTGCATAGTGACCATGTTCTTGAGCTTGCATCTCAAATTTATATGGTTCCAAGTAATTCCAATGCTTTATATAGGCTCTAGACACTTGTGGGAGTTGTTACTATCAATTTTATTGAAGTTGGTTCACTTTTATTTGAAGTTACTAAAAATTTTAGATTGTTTCAGAAAATAATGAAGAGACTTTTGAGGCGCTCGTCGAGCCAAAGCTCGAAGGAAAAACAAAAGGAAGAGGAGCAAAAGCCCAAATTTAATTTGCCTCGCACCGCGGAGGTCCGACCGTGTGAATGGCCTTCCGATGACTTTTTGAGGGGAGCCGGGATTTATGAGGATTTCTGTTTATTGACTGAGAACGCCGGCCTCACCAACTTCCTCCGCGACCAAGGTCATCATTATCTCTTACTCACAAATACTTTTGTGCAAAACTTCTACTTTTTCCCTAAGAAATCACCTCCAACAGTAGAATTTCATTTATATGACATTGTTAAAGAGATGACATTAGCTGAATTCTGTGAGGTTTGCAGAATACCCTTTGAGGGCACCATAGATGAACCCCACAGTAGCGAAGTAGAAGCTTTTATTAACACTATCACTGTGGGAGAAACCAGGAAGGTTTCTGATGCAAGGATCACTAGCATACATTTTCCTGTTTTACGCTACTTTGCCTTATTTGCTAGTCGTTGCTTGATTGGACGCGGAAACTGTGGGAACCTTAGTATTCCTGATATTATTATTTTGTTCCATGGTTTATACCGCAATAACTCTGTTAGTCTGGGTGGAATTGTTGCTAGACGGTTAAGTCTGAACCGTACTAAGGGCCCCATCTTTGGAGGCATTTATGCGTCACGCCTAGCTGAACATTTTGAGATACCTATTAGGCATGAGGAGAAAGAAGAAACAGCACTGCCCCGTGCTTACTTAGATTATAAGAGTATCATAGCTCATGATTTTCTTGTTAAGAGTCGCGAAGGGGAGCTCAAATATAAATTATACTTTGATAAACATCACCCTGAGAC
Organism: Triticum dicoccoides; assembly: GCF_002162155.2. Classification (NCBI taxonomy): domain Eukaryota; kingdom Viridiplantae; phylum Streptophyta; class Magnoliopsida; order Poales; family Poaceae; genus Triticum; species Triticum dicoccoides. Next base: position 562,945,322 of record NC_041391.1, read on the forward strand.
TATTACTTTGCCTGCTCCTTCTTTGTTTAACTTATCTGCAGGTCCTCACATCGTTCCGTGGTCGGCTACTCAAGCCTATCGGAATCCTGCACCAGCCCCGGAACCGGAGCCACAAGATGAGCATCCACGACTATCTGTTTATTCTTGGGATCTAGAGGAGGTTGCCAGCCAGTGGCAGCCGGAGCCTTCTGCATCACAGTATGACCCCAGCTTCACCTACGGGTATCCGCCAGGCTATCCCTGGCAATAGACCAACTTAGGCCAAAAGCCTAAGCTTGGGGGAGTACGTATTTCCCACCGACATTACATTCATGTTCACACACACTCATTGCTGGATGTCGGTGCTCATACTCTTTCACTGTAATATCCATGCTAGTTTATTTTCCTTTTCCTGCTTTCTTCTTGTGTGTTCGATAAACCTTAAGAAAAAACAAAAAAAAATTAGTAGTAGTTTATTTCCTTCCTGTAGTAATTAAAAAGAAAACCCAAAAATATTTCCCGTTCTTCTTTTGCTTGTTGGCAGCTTTCCCGTGTAAATAGTTTTTATTTCTTTTCCTTTCTTTGGGGGTCGAGAAGACTATATTGAAATTGCTTAGTGGCTCTTATATGTATGAATGTTTATTTAACTTAGAGCCCGTATTACTTGTCTTCTCTCTTGAGTTGAATGCTTGCAAATTCCAGCTTAGTCCAATGCACGTGCACTTTTATTATTATACACTTCGTTCGGTCGTGCAAGTGAAAGGCAATAATGATGATATATGATGGAATTATTGGGATGAGAAAAGCGGGTATGAACTCGACCTCTCTTGTTTTTGTAAATATGACGATTCATCGTTCCTGATTCAGCTATTATGAAGTAAACATATTTGCAATGACATCTAGAGACTATAGTTGCTTGTGCCATGCTTGATTAGCTATGAGTTATAATGGTTTACCTTGCGTGCCAACATGCTATTAGAATGATTATGATGTGGTATGATGGGATGGTATCCTCCTCTAAATGAATTGGGTGACTCGACTTGGCACATGTTCACACATGTAGTTGAATCAAATCAACATAGCCTTCATGATATTTATGTTCATGGTGGATTATATCCTACTCGTGCTTGTATTCAGTGTAAATTAATTTTAATGCATGTTTACGGCTGTTGTCGCTCTCTCAGTTGGTCGCTTCCCAGTCTTTTGCTAGCCTTCACCTGTACTAAGCGGGATTACTGCTTGTGCATCCAAACTCCTTAAACCCCAAAGTTGTTCCATATGAGTCCACTATACCTTCCTATATGCGGTATCTACCTGCCGTTCCAAGTAAATTTGTATGTGCCAAACTCCAAACCTTCAAATGAAATTCTGTTTTGTATGCTCGAGCCGCTCATGTTTCAACTAGGGCTGCGCTTATCTTCCATGTTAGGCGGTTATTCTCAAGAGGAGTGGACTCCGCTCCTCATTCACGAGAAAATGGATGATCTTCGGGATGCCCAGTCCCATGCTTTGTGCAAACTAAATCAAAATAACTGCAAACAAAACTCCCCCTGGGACCCGTTGGATGTTGGAGGCACTCGTTGTTTCGAGCAAGCCATGGATTGATGCTTGTGGAGGAGGGGGAGTATAAACTTTACCATTCTGTTTGGGAACCGCCTATAATTTGTGTAGCATGGAAGATATCGTCATATCATAGTTGTTGCATTGACAACAAAAGTATGCCGCTCAAAATGTTATTCAATCTCTATTTTAAAACCGAGCTCTGGTACCTCTACAAATCCCTGCTTCCCTCTGCGAAGGGCCTATCTATTTACTTTTATGTTGAGTCATCACCCTTCTTATTAAAAAGCACCCGCTGGAGAGCACATCGCCGTTTGCATTCATTATTATTGGTTTATATTGGGTATGACTTGAATGGATCTCTTTTACCATGAATTACAATGTTTAGTCAGTCCTTGATCTTTAAAGGTGCTCTGCATTTATGTTTTGCGGTCTCAGAAAGGGCTAGCGAGATACTATTTTGTTATATCATGTTATGATTATTTTGAGAAAGTGTTGTCATCCGAGTTTTATTATTATGGCTCGCTAGCTGATTATGCTATTGATATGAGTAATTGTGAGACCTTCGTGTTATTGTGAGTATGGTTAGTTCATAATAATTGTTGAAACTTGAATGCTGGCTTTTCATGTTTACAACAACAAGAGCAAACAGAGTTTGTAAAAGTTTTTCTTTTTCTCTTTCAGTTTGTCAACTGAACTGCTTGAGGACAAGCAAGGGTCTAAGCTTGGGGGAGTTGATACGTCTCCGTCGTATCTACTTTTCCAAACACTTTTGCCCTTGTTTTGGACTCTAACTTGTATGATTTGAATGGAACTAACCCGGACTGACGTTGTTTTCAGCAGAATTGTCGTGGTGTTGTTTTATGTGCAGAAAATAAAAGTTCTCGGAATGACCTGAAACTCCACGGAACACCTTAGAAAAAACAATAAAAAATCGTCGCCAAAGATGAAGGCCAGGGGGCCCACACCCTGTCCACGAGGGTGGTGGGCGCGCCCCCCTACCTCGTGGGCCCCCTGGTGGCCCTCCGACGCCAACTCCAACTCTATATATTGGCTTTCGGGGAGAAAAAAATCAGAGAGAAGAAATCATCGCGTTTTACGATACGGAGCCGCCGCCAAGCCCTAATCTCTCTCGTGAGGGCTGATCTGGAGTCCGTTCGGGGCTCCGGAGAGGGGGATTCGTCGCCGTCGTCATCATCAACCATCCTCCATCACCAATTTCATGATGCTCACCACCGTGCGTGAGTAATTCCATCGTAGGCTTGCTGGACGGTGATGGGTTGGATGAGATTTATCATGTAATCGAGTTAGTTTTGTTAGGGTTTGATCCCTAGTATCCATTATGTTCTGAGATTGATGTTGCTATGACTTTGCTATGCTTAATGCTTGTCACTAGGGCCCGAGTGCCATGATTTTAGATCTGAACCTATCATGTTTTCATGAATATATGTGTGTTCTTGATCCTATCTTGCAAGTCTATAGTCACCTACTATGTGTTATGATCCGGCAACCCCGAAGTGACAATAATCGGGACCACTCCCGGTGATGACCATAGTTTGAGGAGTTCATGTATTCACTATGTGCTAATGCTTTGTTCCGGTTCTCTATTAAAAGGAGGCCTTAATATCCCTTAGTTTTCAATAAGACCCCGCTGCCACGGGAGGGTAGGACAAAAGATGTCATGCAAGTTCTTTTCCATAAGCACGTATGGCTATATACGGAATACATGCCTATATTACATTGATGAACTGGAGCTAGTTCTGTGTCACCCTATGTTATGACTGTTACATGACGAACCGCATCCAGCATAATTATCCATCGCTAATCCGGTGCCTACGAGTTTTCCATATACTGGTTCTCGCTATTTACTTTTCCGTTGCTACTGTTACAATCACTACAAAATACCAAAAACATTACTTTTGTTGTCTTTACTTTTGCTACCGTTACCACCACTATCATATTACTTTGCTACTAAACACTTTACTGCAGATACTAAGTTTCCAAGTGTGGTTGAATTGACAACTCAGCTGCTAATACTTGAGAATATTCTTTGGCTCCCCTTGTGTCAAATCAATAAATTTGGGTTGAATACTCTACCCTTGAAAACTGTTGCGATCCCCTATACTTGTGGGTTATCACATTACTGAGAGGGCCCAGAGATACCTCTCCGACAATCGGAGTGACAAAACCTAATCTCGAAATACGCCAACTCAACATGTACCTTTGGAGACACCTGTAGAGCTCCTTTATAATCACCCAGTTACGTTGTGACGTTTGGTAGCACACAAAGTGTTCCTCTGGTAAACGGGAGTTGCATAATCTCATAGTTATAGGAACTTGTATAAGTCATGAAGAAAGCAATAGCAACATACTAAACAATCAAGTGCTAAGCTAACGGAATGAGTCAAGTCAATCACATCATTCTCCTAATGATGTGATCTCGTTAATCAAATGACAACACATGTCTATGTTTAGGAAACATAACCATCTTTGATTAATGAGCTAGTCAAGTAGAGGCATACTAGTGACATTAAGTTTGTCTATGTATTCACACATGTATCATGTTTCCGGTTAATACAATTCTAGCATGAATAATAAACATTTATCATGATATGAGGAAATAAATAATAACTTTATTATTTCCTCTAGGGCATATTTCCTTCAGTCTCCCACTTGCACTAGAGTCAACAATCTAGATTACACAGTAATGATTCTAACACCCATGGAGTCTTGGTGCTGATCATGTTTTGCCCGTGGAAGAGGCTTAGTCAATGGGTCTGCAACATTCAGATCCATATGTATCTTGCAAATCTCTATGTCTCCTAACTAGACTTGGTCCCAGATGGAATAGAAGCGTCTCTTGATGTGCTTGGTCCTCTTGTGAAATCTGGATTCCTTTGTCAAGGCAATTGCACCAGTATTGTCACAGAAGATCTTCATTGGTCCCAATGCACTAGGTATGACACCTAGATCGGAAATGAACTCCTTCATCCAGACTCCTTCATTTGTTGCTTCCGAAGCAGCTATGTACTCCGCTTCGCATGTAGATCCCACCACGACGCTTTGTTTAGAACTGCACCAACTAACAGCTCCACCGTTTAATATAAACACATATCCGGTTTGTGATTTGGAATCATCCGGATCAGTATCAAAGCTTGCATCGACGTAACCATTTACGACTAGCTCTTTGTCACCTCCATAAACGAGAAACATATCCTTAGTCCTTTTTAGGTATTTCAGGATATTCTTGACCGCTGTTCAGTGATCCACTCCTGGATTACTTTGGTACCTACCTGCCAAGCTTATTGCTAAGCATACGTCAGGTCTGGTACACAACATTGCATACATGATAAAGCCTATGGCTGAAGCATAGGCAACATCTTTTATTTTTTCTCTATCTTCTGCTGTGGTCGAGCATTGAGTCTGACTTAACTTCACACCTTGTAATACAGGCAAGAATCCTTTCTTTGTCTGATCCATTTTGAACTTTTACAAAACTTTATCAAGGTATGTGCTTTGTGAAAGTCCAATCAAGCGTCTTGATCTATCTCTATAGATCTTGATGCCCAATATGTAAGCAGCTTCACCGAGGTCTTTCATCAAAAAACTTTTATTCAAGTATCCCTTTATGCTATCCAGAAATTCTATATCATTTCCAATTAACAATATGTCATCTACATATAATATCAAAAATTCTATAGAGCTCCCACTCACTTTCTTGTAAATACAGGCTTCTCCAAAAGCTTGTATAAAACCATATGCTTTGATCACAATATCAAAGCGTTTATTCCAACTCCGAGAGGCTTGCTCCAGTCCATAAATGGATCGCTGGAGCTTGCATACTTTGTTAGTACCTTTTGGATCGATAAAACCTTCCGGTTGTATCATATACAACTCTTCTTCTAGAAGTCGATTCAGGAATGCAGTTTTGACATCCATTTGCCAAATTTCATAATCATAAAATGCGGTAATTGCTAACATGATTTGGACTGACTTAAGCATCACTACGGGTGAGAAAGTCTCGTCGTAGTCAACCCCTTGAACTTGTCGAAAACCTTTCGCAACAAGTCGAGCTTTGTAGACAGTTACATTACCATCAGTGTCAGTCTTCTTCTTGAAGATCCATTTATTCTCGATAGCTTGCCGATCATCTGGCAAGTCAACCAAAGTCCAATCTTTGTTCTCATACATGGACCCCATCTTAGATTTCATGGCCTCAAGCCATTTTGCGGAATCTGGGCTCATCATCACTTCCTCATAGTTCGTAGGTTCGCCATGGTCAATTAACATGACTTCCAGAATAGGATTACCGTACCACTCTGGTGCGGATCTTACTCTGGTAGACCTACGAGGTTCGGTAGTAACTTGATCTGAAGGTTCATGATCAATATCATTAGCTTCCTCACTGATTGGTGTAGTTGTCACAGGAACCGGTTCTTGTGATGAACTACTTTCCAATAAGGGAGCTGGTATAGTTACCTCATCAAGTTCTACTTTCCTCCCACACACTTCTTTTGAGAGAAACTCCTTCTCTAGAAGGATCCGAATTTAGCAACAAAAATCTTGCCCTCAGATCTGTGATAGAAGGTGTACCCAGTAGTCTCTTTTGGGTATCCTATGAAGACACATTTCTCCGATTTGGGTTCGAGCTTATCTGGTTGAAGTTTCTTCACATAAGCATCGCAACCCCAAACTTTAAGAAACGACAACTTTGGTTTCTTGCGAAACCACAGTTCATAAGGCGTCGTCTCAACGGATTTTGATGGTGCCCTATTTAACGTGAATGCGGCCGTCTCTAAAGCATAACCCCAAAACGATAGCGGTAAATTAGTAAGAGACATCATAGATCGCACCATATCTAGTAAAGTACGATTACAACGTTCGGACACACCATTTCGTTGTGGTGTTTCGGGTGGCTGAGTGGCGAAACTATTTTGCATTGCTTCAAATGTAAACCAAACTCGTAACTCAAATATTCTCCTCCACGATCAGATCGTAGAAATTTTATTTTCTCGTTACGATGATTTTCCACTTCACTCTGAAATTCTTTGATCTTTTCAAATGTTTCAGACTTGTGTTTCATTAAGTAGATATACCCATATCTGCTCAAATCATCTGTGAAGGTGAGAAAATAACGATACTTGCCGCGAGCCTCAATATTCATTGGACCACATACATCAGTATGCATGATTTCCAATAAATCAGTTGCTCGCTCCATAGTTCCGGAGAACGGTGTTTTAGTCATCTTGCCCATGAGGCACGGTTCGCAAGTACCAAGTGATTCATAATCAAGTGATTCCAAAAGTACATCAGTATGGAGTTTCTTCACGCGCTTTACACCAATATGACCCAAATGGCAGTGCCACAAATAAGTTGCACTATCATTATCAACTCTACATCTTTTGGCTTCAACATTATGAATATGTGTATCACTACTATCGAGATTTAATAAAAATAGAACACTCTTCAAGGGTGCATGACCATAAAAGATATTACTCATATAAATAGAACAATCATTATTCTCCGATTTAAATGAATATTCGTCTCACATCAAACAAGATCCAAATATAATGTCCATGCTTAACGCTGGCACCAAATAACAATTATTTAGGTCTAAAACTAATCCTGATGGTAGATGTAGAGGTAGCGTGCCGACCGCGATCACATCGACTTTGGAACCATTTCCCACGCGCATTGTCACCTCGTCCTTAGCCAATCTTCGCTTAATCCGTAGTCCCTGTTTCGAGTTGAAAATATTAGCAACAGAACCAGTATCAAATACCTAGGTGCTACCGCAAGCATTAGTAAGGTACACATCAATAACATGTATATCACATATACCTTTGTTCACTTTGCCATCTTTCTTATCCGCCAAATACTTGGGGCAGTTCCGCTTCCAGTGTCCAGTCTGCTTGCAGTAGAAGCACTCAGTCTCAGGCTTAGGTCGAAACTTAGGTTTCTTCTCTTGAGCAGCAACTTGTTTGCTGTTCTTCTTGAAGTTCCCCTTCTACTTCCCTTTGCCTTTTTTTGAAACTGGTGGTCTTATTGACCATCAACACTTGATGCTCCTTCTTGATTTCTACCTCCGCAGCTTTTAGCATTGCAAAGAGCTCGGGAATATTCTTGTCCATCCCTTGCATATTATAGTTCATCACGAAACTCTTGTAGCTTGGTGGCAGTGATTGAAGAATTCTGTCAATGACACTATCATCAGGAAGATTAACTCCCAGTTGAATCAAGTGATTATTATACCCAGACATTTTGAGTATGTGTTCACTGACAGAACTATTCTCCTCCATCTTACAGCTATAGAACTTATTGGAGACTTCATATCTCTCGATCCGGGCATTTGCTTGAAATATTAACTTCAACTCCTGGAACATCTCATATGCTCCATGACGTTCAAAATGTTGTTGAAGACCTGGTTCCAAGCCGTAAAGCATGGCACACTGCACTATCGAATAGTCATCAGCTCTGCTCTGCCAGACGTTCTTAACATCGTCAGTTGCATCTACAGCAGGCCTGGCACCCAGCGGTGCTTCCATGACGTAATTCTTCTGTGCAGCAATGAGGATAATCCACAAGTTACGGACCCAGTCCGTGTAGTTGCTACCATCATCTTTCAACTTAGCTTTCTCAAGGAACGCATTAAAATTCAACGGAACAATAGCACGAGCCATCTATCTACAACAAACATAGACAAGCAAAATACTATCAGGTACTAAGTTCATGATAAATTTAAGTTCAATTAATCATATTACTTAAAAACTCCCACTTAGACAGACATCTCTCTAGTCATCTAAGTGATCACGTGATCCAAATCAACTAAACCATGTCTGATCATCACGTGAGATGGAGTAGTTTCAATGGTGAACATCACTATGTTGATCATATCTACTATATGATTCACGTTCGACCTTTCGGTCTCCGTGTTCCGAGGCCATATCTGTATATGCTAGGCTCGTCAAGTTTAACCTGAGTATTCCGCGTGTGCAACTGTTTTGCACCCGTTGTATTTGAATGTAGAGCCTATCACACCCGATCATCACGTGGTGTCTCAGCACGAAGAACTTTCGCAACGGTGCATACTCAGGGAGAACACTTCTTGATAATTAGTGAGAGATCATCTTAAAATGCTACCGTCAATCAAAGCAAGATAACATGCATAAAGGATAAACATCACATGCAATCAATACAAGTGATATGATATGGCCATCATCATCTTGTGCTTGTGATCTCCATCTCCGAAGCACCGTCGTGATCACCATCGTCACCGGCACGACATCTTGATCTCCATCGTAGCATCGTTGTCGTTACGCCATCTATTGCTTCTACGACTATCACTACCGCTTAGTGATAAAGTAAAGCAATTACAGGGCGTTTGCATTTCATACAATAAAGCGACAACCATATGGCTCCTGCCAGTTGCCGATAACTTCGGTTACAAAACATGATCATCTCATACAATAAAATATAGCATCACGTCTTGACCATTATCACATCACAACATGCCCTGCAAAAACAAGTTAGACGTCCTCTACTTTGTTGTTGCAAATTTTACGTGGCTGCTACGGGCTGAGCAAGAACGGTTCTTACCTACGCATCAAAACCACAACGATAGTTTGTCAAGTTAGTGCTGTTTTAACCTTCGCAAGGACCGGGCGTAACCACACTCGGTTCAACTAAAGTTGGAGAAACAGACACCCGCCAGCCACCTGTGTGCAAAGCACGTCGGTAGAACCAGTCTCGCATAAGCGTACACGTAATGTCGGTCCGGGCCGCTTCATCCATCAATACCGCCGAACCAAAGTATGACAAGCTGGTATGGAGTATGACTTGTATCGCCCACAACTCACTTGTGTTCTACTCGTGCATATAATATCTACGCATAAAACCAGGCTCGGATGCCACTGTTGGGGAACGTAGCAATTTCAAAAAAAATCCTACGCACACGCAAGATCATGGTGATGCATAGCAACGAGAGGGGAGAGTGTTGTCCACGTACCCTCGTAGACCGAAAGCGGAAGCATTAGAACAACGAGGTTAATGTAGTCGTACGTCTTCATGGCTCGACCGATCAAGCACCAAAACTACGGCACCTCCGATTTCTAGCACACATTCAGCTCGATGATGATCCCCGAACTCCGATCCAGCAGAATGTCGGGGAAGAGTTCCGTCAGCACGATGGTGTGGTGACGATCTTGATGTTCTACCGTCGCAGGGCTTCGCCTAAGCACCGCTACAATATTATCGAGGACTATGGTGGAGGGGGGCACCGCACACGGCTAAGAGATCAAGAGATCAATTGTTGTGTCTATGGGGTGCCCCCCTCCCCGTATATAAAGGAGTGGAGGAGAGGGGGCTGGCCAAGGGGGTGGCGCGCCCTAGGGGGGAGTCCAACCCCAACCGGGAGTAGGACTCCCCCCTTTCCTATTAGGAGTAGGAGAGGGAAGGAAGAGGGGGGAGGGAAGAAGGAAAGGGGCCCCGGCCCCCCTCCCAATTCGGATTGGGCTTGGGGGCGCGCGCCCCCTCCTTTGTTTCTTCTCCCTCCTTTCCACTAAGGCCCAATAAGGCCCATATACCTCCCGGGGGGTTCCGATAACCTCCCGGGGATCTGGTATTGTCCCAATCTCACCCGGAACCTTTCCGGTGTCCAAATATAGTCGTCCAATATATCGATCTTTATGTCTCGACCATTTCGAGACTCCTCGTCATGTCCGTGATCACATCCGGGACTCCGAACAACCTTCGGTACATCAAAACTCATAAACTCATAATAAAATTATCAATGAAACCTTAAGCGAGTGGACCCTACGGGTTCGAGAACTATGTAGACATGACCTAGAACTGTTTCCGGTCAATAACCAATAGCGGAACCTGGATGCTCATATTGGCTCCTACATATACTACGAAGATCTTTACTGGTCAAACCGCATAACAACATACATTGTTCCCTTTGTCATCGGTATGTTACTTGCCTGAGATTCGATCGTCGGTATCTCAATACTTAGTTCAATCTTGTTACCGGCAAGTCTCTTTACTCGTAACGTAATGCATCATTCCGTAACTAACTCATTAGCTACTTTGCTTGCAAGGCTTATAGTGATGTGCATTACCAAGAGGGCCCAGAGATACTCTCTGACAATCGGAGTGACAAAACCTAATCTCGAAATACGCCAACTCAACATGTACCTTTGGAGACACCTGTAGAGCTCCTTTATAATCACCCAGTTACGTTGTGACATTTGGTAGCACACAAAGTGTTCCTCTGGTAAACGAGAGTTGCATAATCTCATAGTTATAGGAACTTGTATAAGTCATGAAGAAAGCAATAGCAACATACTAAACGATCAAGTGCTAAGCTAACGGAATGGGTCAAGTCAATCACATCATTCTCCTAATGATGTGATCTCATTAATCAAATGATAACACATGTCTATGGTTAGGAAACATAACCATCTTTTATTAATGAGCTAGTCAAGTAGAGGCATACTAGTGACATTAAGTTTGTCTATGTATTCACACATGTACCATGTTTCCGGTTAATACAATTCTAGCATGAATAATAAACATTTATCATGATATGAGGAAATAAATAATAACTTTATTATTGCCTCTAGGGCATATTTCCTTCATGTCTCCACGTACCCTCGTAGACCGAAAGCGGAAGCGTTAGTTAATGCGGTTGATGTAGTCAAATGTCTTCACGATCCAACCGATCCAAGTACCGAGCGTACGACACCTCCGTGTTCAGCACATGTTCTGCTCGATGACGTCCCTCGAACTCTTGATCTAGTAGAGGGTCTAGGGAGAGTTCCGTCAGCATGACGGCGTGGCAACGGTGTTGATGATGTGATCCGCGCAGGGCTTCGCCTAAGCACTACGACGCTATGACCGGAGGAGTAAACTGTGGAGGGGCGCACCACACATGGCTAAGAGAATTCTTGGTGTGTCTTTGGGGTGCCCCTCGCCCCCATATATAAAGGAGGGGAGGAGGAGGCCGGCGGCCTAGGAGGGGTGCGCCAAAGGGGGGAGTCCTACTTGGACTCCTAGTCCAAGTAGGATTCACCCCCCCTTCCAACCAATGGAGAGGGGAAAGGGGGAGAGGGAGAAGGAAAGGGGGGCCGCGCCGCCACCCCTTGTCCAATTCAGTTTGGGCAGGGGGAGGCGTGTGCCACCTCCTGTGGCAGCCTTCCCTCTCTTCACTATGGCCCATGAGGCCCATTAACTTTCCCGGGGGGGGGGGGTCCGGTAACCTCCCGGTACTCCGAAAAATCCCCCATCTTCTTCGGAACCATTCCGGTGTCTGTATATAACCTTCCAATATATCAATCTTTACCTCTCGACCATCTCAAGACTACTCGTCATGTCCGTGATCTCATCCGGGACTCCGAACAAACTTCGGTCATCAAAAACACATAACTCATAATACAAATCGTCATTGAACATTAAGTGTGCGGACCCTACGGGTTCGAGAACTATGTAGACATGATCGAGACACATCTTCGATCAATAACCAATAGCATAACCTGGATGCTCATATTGGCTCCTACATATTCTACGAAGATCTTTATTGGTCAAACCGCACAACAACATATGTTGTTCCCTTTGTGATCGGTATGTTACTTGTCTGAGATTCAATCGTCGGTATCATCATACCTAGTTCAATCTCGTTACTAGCAAGTCTCTTTACTCGTTCTGTAATGCTTCATCACGCAATGAACTCATTAGTCACATTGCTTGCAAGGCTTATAGTGATGAGCATTACCGAGAGGGCCCAGAGATACCTCTCCGATACACGGAGTGACAAATCCTATTCTCGATCCATGCCAACCCAACAAACACCTTCGGAGACACCTGTAGAGCATCTTTATAATCACCCAGTTACGTTGTATCGTTTGATAGCACACAAGGTGTTCCTCCAGTATTCAGGAGTTGCATAATCTCATAGTCAGAGAACATGTATAAGTCATGAAGAAAGCAGTACCAATCAAACTTAACAATCATTATGCTAAGATAACAGTTGGGTCTTATCCACACATCATTCTCTAATGGTTTGATCCCATTCATCAAATGACAACACATGTCTATGGTTAGGAAACATAACCATCTTTGATTAACGAGCCAGTCAAGTAGAGGCATACTAGGGACACTTTGTTTTTGAAGGAAATATGCCCTAGAGGCAATAATAAAGTTATTATTTATTTATTTATATCATGATAAATGTTTATTATTCATGCTAGAATTGTATTAACCGGAAACTTAGTACATGTGTGAATACATAGACAAAACATAGTGTCCCTAGTATGCCTCTACTAGACTAGCTCGTTAATTAAAGATGGTTATGTTTCCTAACCATAGACATGTGTTATCATTTGATGAGAGAGATCACATCATTAGGAGAATGATGTGATGGACATGACCCATCCGTTAGCTTAGCATTGTGATCTTTACAGTTTCATTGCTACTGCTTTCTTCATGACTTATACATGTTCTTCAGACTATGAGATTATGCAACTACTGAATACCGGAAGAACACCTTGTGTGTTATAAAATGTCACAACGTAAATGGGTGATTATAAAGATGCTCTACATGTGTCTTCAAAGGTGTGTGTTGGGTTGGCATAGATCAATATTAGGATTTGTCACTCCGTGTTTCGGAGAGGTATCTCTAGGCCCTCTCGATAATGCTCATCACTATAAACCTTGCAAGCAATGTGACTAATGAGTTAGTTGCAGGATGAAGTATTACGGAGCGAGTAAAGAGACTTGCCGGTAACGAGATTGAACTAGGTATGATGATACCGACGATCGAATCTTGGGCAAGTAACATACGGATGACAAAGGGAACAACGCATGTTGTTATGTGGTTTGACCGATAAAGATATTCGTAGAATATGTAGAATATGAGCATCCAGGTTCCGCTATTGGTTATTGATCGAAGATGTGTCTCGATCATGTCTACATAGTTCTCGAACCCGTAGGGTCTGCACGCTTAACGTTCGATGACTATTTGTATTATGAGTTATGTGTTTTGATGACCGAAGTTTGTTTAGAGTCCCGGATGAGATCACGGACATGACGAGGAGACTCGAAATGGTTGAGACATAAAGATCGATATATTAGAAGGCTATATTCAGATATCGGAATGGTTCCGGAGAAGTTCGGGTATTTTCTGGAGTATCGGGAAGTTACCGGAACCCCCTCGGGAGTTGATGGGCCTTAGTGGGCCTTAGTGGGAAGGAGAGGCAGCGGCCAGGAGGTGCCCCCCCAAGCCCAGTCCGAATTGGACAAGGGGTTGGGGGTGCCCCCCCTCTCCCTTCCTCCCCCCTTCTCCTTGAGGTGGAATCCTACTAGGACTTGGAGTCCTAGTAGGACTCCCCTCTCCCGGCGCACCTAGCTAGGGCCGGACGGCCTCCCCTCCCTCCTTTATATACGGGGGCAGGGGGCACCCTAGAACACACCCAGTTTTTCCTTAGCCGTGTGTGGTTCCCCCCTCCATAGTTACACACCTCTATCATATCATCGTAGTGCTTAGGTGAAGCCCTGCGCCGGTAACATCATCATCACTGTCGCCACGCCGTCGTGCTGACGGAACTCACCCTCATCCTCAACTGGATCAAGAGCACGAGGGACATCATCGAGCTAAACGTGTGCTAAACGCGGAGGTGCCGTACGTTCGGTACTTGGATCAGTTGGATCGCGAAGACGTTTGACTACATCAACCACATTACTAAATGCTTTCGCTTTCGCTCTATGAGGGTACGTGGACACACTCTCCCGTCTCGTTGCTATGCATCTCCTAGATAGATCTTGCGTGACCGTAGGAAAATCTTGAAATTACTACATTCCCCAACAGTGGCATCCAAGCCAGGTCTATGCGTAGATGTTTTATGCACGAGTCGAACACAAAGAGTTGTGGGCGATAATAGTCATACTACTTACCACCAATGTCTTACTTTGATTTAGCGGTATTGTTGGATGAAGCGGCTGATAACCCACAAGTGTAGGGGATCGCAACAGTTTTCGAGGGTAGAGTATTCAACCCAAATTTATTGATTCGACACAAGGGGAGCCAAAGAATACTCTCAAGTATTAGCAGTTGAGTTGTCAATTCAACCACACCTGGATAACTTAGTATCTGCAGCAAAGTATTTAGTAGCAAAGTAGTATGGAAGTAACGGTAACAGTAGCAAAAGTAAAAGTAACAGTTTTGTAGTAATTGTAACAGTGGCAACGGTAAAGTAAATAAGCAAAGCACAATATGTGAAAAGCTCATAGGCATTGGATCAGTGATGGACAATTATGCCGGATGTGATTCCTCATGTAATAGTTATAACATAGGGTGACACAGAACTAGCTCCAGTTTATCAATGTAATGTAGGCATGTATTCCGAATATAGTCATACATGCTTATGGAAAAGAACTTGCATGACATCTTTTGTCCTACCCTCCCGTGGCAGTAGGTCCTAATGGAAACTAAGGGATATTAAGGCCTCCTTTTAATAGAGTACCAGACCAAAGCATTAACACAAGGAAAGGAGGAGTCCTACTCCCGGTGGGAGTAGGACTCCCCCCTTGGTGCGCCCTCCTCCTTGGTCGGCCGCCTCCCCCTTGCTCCTTTATATACGGGGGCAGGGGGGCACCTCTAGAAACAACAATTGATCCCTGAGATCTCTTAGCCGTGTGCGGTGCCCCCCTCCACCATAATCCACCTCGATAATATCGTAGCGGTGCTTAGGCGAAGCCCTGTGTCGGTATAACATCATCATCGTCATCACGCCGTCGTGCTGACGGAACTCTCCCTCAAAGCTCGGCTGGATCGGAGTTCGAGGGATGTCATCAAGCTGAACGTGTGCTGAACTCGGAGGTGCCGTACGTTCGGTACTTGATCGGTTGGATCGTGAAGACATACGACTACATCAACCGCGTTGTGCTAATGCTTCCGCTTTCGGTCTACAATGGTACGTGGACAACATTCTCCCCTCTCGTTGCTATGCATCACCATGATCTTGTGTGTGCGTAGGAATTTTTTTGAAATTGCTACGTTCCCCAACAGTGGCATCCGAGCCTGGTTTTATGCATAGATGTTATATGCACGAGTAGAACACAAGTGAGTTGTGGGCGATACAAGTCATACTGCTTACCAGCATGTCATACTTTGGTTCGGTTGTATTGTTGGATGAAGCGGCCCGGACCGACATTACGCGTACGCTTACGCGAGACTGGTTTTACCGCCGTGCTTTGCACATAGGTGACTAGCGAGTGTCAGTTTCTCCAACTTTAGTTGAACCGAGTGTGGCTACGCCCGGTCCTTGAGAAGGTTAAAACATCACTAACTTGACGAACTATCGTTGTGGTTTTGATGCCTAGGCAAGAACGGTTCTTGCTCAGCCCGTAGCAGCCACGTAAAACTTGCAACAACAAAGTAGAGGGCGTCTAACTTGTTTTTGCAGGGCATGTTGTGATGTGATATGGTCAAGACGTGATGAGATATAAGTTGTTGTATGATATGATCATGTTTTGTTGAAGTTATCGGCAACTGGTAGAAGCCTTATGGTTGTCTCTTTATTGCATAAGATGCAAGCGCCAAATAATTGTTTTACTTTATCGCTATGTGATAGCAATAGTTGCAAGAGCAATAGTTGGCGAGACGACCATGTGACGACACATTGATATAGATCAAGATGATGGAGATCATGGTGTCATGCCGGTGACGATTGAGATCATGATAGCACTTTGGAGATGGAGATCAAAAGGCACAAGATGATGATGGCCATATCATGTCACATATTTTGATTGCATGTGATGTTTATCTTTTATACATCTTATTTTGCTTAGTTCGGCGGTAGCTTTATAAGATGATCTCTCACTAAATTTCAAGGTATAAGTGTTCTCCCTGAGTATGCACTGTTGCGAAAGTTCTTTGTGCTAAGACACCACGTGATGATCGGGTGTGATAGGCTCTACGTTCAAATACAACGGGTGCAAAACAGTTGCACACGCGGAATACTCAGGTTAAACTTGACGAGCCTAGCATATACAGATATGGCCTCAGAACACCGAGACCAAAAGGTCGAGCGTGAATCATATAGTAGATATGATCAACATAGTGATGTTCACCATTGAAAACTACTCCATCTCACGTGATGATTGGACATGGTTTAGTTGATTTGGATCACGTGATCACTTAGATGATTAGAGAGATGTCTATCTAAGTGGGAGTTCTTAAGTAATATGATTAATTGAACTTTAATTTATCATGAACTTAGTCCTGATAGTATTTTGCAAATTATGTTATAGATCAATAGCTCGTTTTGTTGCTTCCCTATGTTTATTTTGATATGTTCCTAGAGAAAAACTATGTTGAAAGATGTTAGTAGGAATGATGCGGACTGGATCCATGGTCTGAGGTTTATCCTCATTGCTGCACAGAAGAATTATGTCCTTGATGCACCGCTAGGTGACATACCTATTGCAGGAGCAAATGCAGATGTTATGAACGTTTGGCTAGCTCAATATGATGACTACTTGATAGTTTAGTGCACCATACTTAATGGCTTATAATCGGGACTTCAAAGACGTTTTGAACGTCATGTACCATATGAGATGTTCCAGGAGTTGAAGTTAATATTTCAAGCAAATACCCGAGTTGAGATATATGAAGTCTCCAACAAGTTCTATAGCTAAAAGATGGAGGAGAATTGCTCAACTAGTGAGCATGTGCTCAGATTGTCTGGGTACTACAATCGCTTGAATCAAGTGGGAGTTAATCTTCCAGAGAAGATAGTGATTGACAGAGTTCTCTAGTCACCATCACCAAGTTAGTAGAACTTCGTGATGAACTATAGTATGAAAGGGATGACGAAAACGATTCCCGAGCTCTTCGTGATGTTGAAATCGACGAAGGTAGAAATCAAGAAAGAACATCAAGTTTTGATGATTGACAAGATCACTAGTTTCAAGAAAAAGGCAAAGGGAAAAAAAGGGAACTACAAGTAGAATGGCAAGCAAGTTGTCACTCCCGCGAAGAAGCCCAAAACTCGACCAAAACCTGAAACTGGGTGTTTCTACTGCAAAGGAAATGGTCACTGGAAGCGGAAATTCCCTGAATATTTGGTGGATAAGAAGGATGGCAGAGTGAACAAGGGTATATTTGATATACAGGTTATTGATGTGTACCTTACTAGTGTTTATAGTAGCCCCTGGGTATTTGATGCTTGTTCGGTTGCTAAAGTTTAGTAACTCGAAACAGGAGTTACAAAATAAACAGAGACTAGTTGAGGGTGAAGTGATGATGTGTGTTGGAAGTGGTTCCAAGATTGATATGATCATCATCGCACACTCCCTATATTTTCGGGATTAGTGTTGAACCTAAATAAATGTTATTTGGCGTTTGCGTTGAGCATGAATATGCTTTGATCATGTTTATTGCAATACGGTTATTCATTTAAAGTCAGAGAATAATTGTTGTTCTGTTTACATGAATAAAACCTTCGATGGTCGTACACCCAATGAAAATAGTTTGTTGGATCTCGATCGTAGTGATACACATATTCATAATATTGATGCCAAAAGATGCAAAGTTGATAATGATAGTGCAACTTAATTGTGGCACTGCCATTTGGGTCATATCGATGTAAAGCGCATAAAGAAACTCCATAAAGATGGACTTTTGGAATCACTTGATTATGAATCATTTGATGCTTGCGAACCGTGCCTTATGGGCAAGATGACTAAAACTCTGTTCTCCAGAACAATGGAACGAGATACTGACTTGTTGGAAATAATACATACTGATGTATGCGGTCCAATGAGTGATGATGCTCGTGGCGAGTATCATTATTTTCTGACCTTCACAAATGATTTGAGCAGATATGAGTATATCTACTTAATGAAACACAAGTCTAAAACATTTGAAAAGTTCAAAGAATTTCAGAGTGAAGTGGAGAATCATCGTAACAAGAAAATAAAGCTTCTACGATCTGATCGTGGAGGAGAATATTTGAGTTACGAGTTTGTCCTTCATATAAAACAATATGGAATAGTTTCACAGCTCACGCCACCTGGAACACCACATCGTTATGGTGTGTCCGAATGTCGTAACCGCACTTTATTGGATATGGTATGATCTATGATGTCTCTTATCAGTTTACCACTATCATTTTGGGGTTATGCATTCAAGACAACTGCATTCATGTTAAATAGGGCACCATATAAATCTGTTGAGACAACACCGTATGAACTATGTTTTAGCAATAAACCTAAGCTGTCATTTCTTAAAGTTTGGAGTTGCGATGCTTATGTGAAAAAGTTTCAACCTGATAAGCTCGAACCCAAATCGGAGAAATGCGTCTACATAGGATACCCAAAGGAGATCGTTGGGTACATGATACATCCATTTTGCATCATGCTTTTATATCAATATTTATTGCATTATGGGCTGTTATTACACATTATATCTCAATACTTATGGCTATTCTCTCTTATTTTACAAGGTTACCATGAAGAGGGGGAATGCCGGCAGCTGGAATTCTGGCTGGAAAAGGAGCAAACTTTGGAAACCTATTCTGCACAGCTCCAAAAGTCCTGAAACTCCATGAAACATCTTTTTGGAATTAATAAGAATTTTTGAGCGAAAGAAATACACCAAGGGGCCCACACCCTGTCCAAGAGAGTGGAGGGCGCGCCCTATATCTCCTGGGCCCCCTGGTGGGCCTCCGGTGTCCATCTTCTGCTACATCAGAGCTTTTACCCTGGAAAAAATCATGGGCAAGCTTACGGGACGAAACTCCGCCGCCATGAGGCGGAACCTTGGCGGAACCAATCTAGGGCACTGGCGGAGTTGTTCTGCCGGGGACACTTCCCTCCGGGAGGGGGAAATCATCACCAACGTCATCACCAACGATCCTCTCATCGGGAGGGGGTCAATCTCCATCAACATCTTCACCAGCACCATCTCCTCTCAAAACCCTAGTTCATCTCTTGTATCCAATCTTGTATCAAAACCACAAATTGGTACATGTGGGTTGCTAGTAGCGTTGATTACTCCTTGTAGTTGATGCTAATTGGTTTACTTGGTGGAAGATCATATGTTCAGATCCTTTATGCATATTATTACTCCTTTGATTATGAACATGAATATGCTTTGTGAGTAGTTACGTTTGTTCCTGAGGACATGGGTGAAGTCTTGCTATTAGTAGTCATGTGAATTTGGTATTCGTTCGATATTTTGATGAGATGTGTGTTGTCTTTTCCTCTAGTGGTGTTATGTGAACGTCGACTACATGACACTTCACCATTATTTGGGCCTAGAGGAAGTCATGGGGAAGTAATAAGTAGATGATGGGTTGCTAGAGTGACAGAAGCTTAAACCCTAGTTTATGTGTTGCTTCGTTAGGGGCTGATTTGGATCCATATGTTTAATGCTGTGGTTAGGTTTACCTTAATACTTCTTTTGTAGTTGCGGACGCTTGCAATAGGGGTTAATCATAAGTGGGATGCTTGTCCAAGTAAGGGAAGTACCCAAGCACTGGTCCACCCACATATCAAATTATCAAAGTACCGAACGCGAATCATATGAACGTGATGAAAACTAGCTTGACGATAATTCCCATGTGTCCTCGGGAGCTCCTTTCTCGTTATTAGAAATTGTCTAGGCTTATCCTTTGCTACATAAAGGATTGGGCCACCTTGCTGCACTTTATTTATTTTATTTACTTGTTACTCGTTACCATTTATCTTATCACAAAACTATCTATCACCTACAATTTCAGTGCTTGCAGAGAAAACCTTACTAAAAACCACTTATCATTTCCTTCTGCTCCTCGTTGGGTTCAACACTCTTACTTATCGAAAGTACTACGATTGATCCCCTACACTTGTGGGTCATCAAGACTCTTTTCTGGCGCCGTTGCCGGGGAGTGTAGCACTTTTGGTGAGTGGAACTTGGTAAGGAAACATTTATATAGTGTGCTGAAATTTTCTGTTACTTGTCACTATGGAAACTAATCCTTTGAGGGGATTGTTTGGGGTATCTTCACCCCAACCAAAAGAGCAAAGAGTTGCTCCTCAACCTACTAAACTTTATGAAAATATTCACTTTGAGATTCCTTCGGGTATGATAGAGAAACTGCTAGCTAATCCATTTGCAGGAGATGGAAGATTGCATCCCGATTTACACCTTATCTTTGTGGATGAAGTTTGTGGATTATTTAAGCTTGCAGATATTCCTAATGATGTTGTCAAAAGGAAGGTCTTCCCTTTATCTTTGAAGGGATATGCATTGACAAGGTATAGGCTATGTGATGATACGAGATCTTGGAATTATAAGTGATTGAAGTTGGAATTTCACCAGAAGTTCTATCCTTTGCATCTTGTTCATCGTGATCGTAATTACATCTCGCAAAGGAGAAAGCATCGCTCAAGCTTGGGGGAGGCTTAAGTCAATGTTATATTCATGCCCCAATCATGAGCTCTCTCGGGAAATGATTATTCAGAACTTTTATGCTCGGCTTTCTCTTGATAATCGCAACCTGCTCGATACTTCCTGTGCTGGTTCTTATATGCTGAATACTATTGATTTCAAATGGGACTTATTGGAAAGAATTAAATGCAACTCTGAAGATTGGGGTTTTGACGATGGTAAGGAGTCAGGTATGACACCCAAGTTCGATTGTGTTAAATCTTTTATGGATACCGATGCTTTCCATGGATTTAGCGCTAAGTATGGACTTGACTCTGAGATAGTAGCTTCTTTCTGTGAAACTTTTGCTACTCACATTGATCTCCCTAAAGAGAAGTGGTTTAAATATAATCCTGTTGTTGAAGTTAAAGTAGTTGCACCTATTACAGTCGAAGAAAAGACTATCACCTATAGTGATCCTATTGTTCCTACTACTTATGTTGAGAAACCTCCTTTTCCTGTTAGGATAAAGGATCATGCTAAAGCTTCGACTGTTGTTCGTAAGAGTAATACTAGGACTTATACACCTTCTGAGCAAATTAATGTTGAACCTAGTATTGCTATGGTTAAAGATCTCTTGGATGATGATTTAGATGGGCATGTTATTTATTTCTGTGGTGAGACTGCTAATATTGCTAGACCAGATACTAAGACACGTAGGCCTGTCATAGGCATGCCTGTTATTTCTGTTAAAATAGGAGATCATTGTTATCATGGCTTATGTGATATGGGTGCTAGTGCTGGTGCAATACCTTATACCTTATATCAAGAAATTATGCATGACATTGCACCCATTGAATTAGAAGACATTGATGTCACCATTAAGCTTGGTAATAGGGATACCATTAAACCCTTTGGGATTGTTAGAGATGTTGAAGTTTTGTGTGGGAAGGTTAAATACCCTGCTGATTTTCTTGTTCTTGGTTCCCCACAAGATGATTTTTGTCCCATTATTTTTGGTAGACCCTTCTTGAATACAGCTAGTGCTAAGATTAATTGTGAAAAGAATACTGTCACTATTGGCATAGATGGTATGTCTCATGCGTTTAATTTTGCTAAGTTTAGTAGACAACCTCGTGATAGGGAACCACCTAGTAAGGATGAAATTATTGGTCTTGCTTCCATTGTTGTTCCTCCTACTGATTCATTGGAACAATATTTGCTAGACCATGAAAACGATGTGTTTATGAAGGAAAGAGAGGAAATAGATGAAATGTTCCTTAAACAGGAACCTATGCTGAAACATAACCGTCCCGTTGAAATTCTTGGGGATCCCCCTCCACCCAAGGGTGATCCCGTGTTTGAACTCAAACCATTACCTGATAATCTTAAGTATGCTTATCTTGATGAAGAGGAAATATATCATGTTATTATTAGTGCTAACCTTTCAAAGAAAGAAGAAGAAAGATTATTGAAAGCTCTGAAGAAGCACCGAGCAACTATTGGATATACTCTGGATGATCTTAAGGGCATTAGTCCCACGTTATGTCAACACAAAATTACATTGGAGGATGATGCCAAACCAGTTAGAGATCCTCAAAGACGATTAAATCCCAAGATGAAGGAAGTGGTAAGAAAGGAGATACTAAAGCTCCTTGAGGCAGGTATTATTTATCCCGTTGCTGATAGTGAATGGGTACAATTCTTGCCCTCATATTGAAATGAATCGAGATTGATAAGGAGTTAGTTAATGATGTTTGAGCATGTACTTTTTTTGAGTGTCTATTTATTTTCGATTGGTATCTATGGATTGATCACAAGCCGAAACATGGTTAGAGCTCTAATATGTCTTGAACTTATACTGAATTCAATTAATCTAAATCTCGTAACATTTTCTGATCTATTTGATAGTCGCCAATTAAAAGGAGATATTTTCGCAATTTTTGTTATAGCCCTTGCGGCTGCTGAAGCCGCTATTGGACTATCCATTCTTTCTTCCATCCATCGTAATAGGAATCTGTCCATTGTTTTCCTAAAAAGGGAGGTATTACCGTTGTTCCTAATGATAAAGATGAATTGATCCCGCAAAGAATTATTGCAGGTTATAGGATGGTAATTGATTTCCGTAAGTTAAATAAAGCTACTAAGAAAGATCATTACCCTTTACCTTTTATTGATCAAATGCTAGAAAGACTATCCAAACACACACATTTCTGCTTTCTAGATGGTTATTCCGGTTTCTCTCAAATACCCGTGTCAGCGAAGGATCAATCTAAAACTACTTTTACTTGCCCTTTTGGTACTTTTGCTTATAGACGTATGACTTTTGGTTTATGTAATGCACCTGCTACCTTTCAAAGATGCACGATGGCTATATTCTCTGATTTTTGTGAAAAGATTTGTGAGGTATTCATGGATGATTTATCCGTTTATGGATCCTCTTTTGATGATTGTTTGAGCAACCTTGATCGAGTTTTGCAGAGATGCGAAGACACTAGTCTCGTCTTGAATTGGGAAAAGTGTCACTTTATGGTTAATGAAGACATTGTCTTGGGGCATAAGATCTCCGAGAGAGGTATTGAAGTTGATAAAGCTAAAGTTGATGTTGAAAATATGCCATGTCCTAAGGACATAAAAGGTATAAGAAGTTTCCTTGGTCATGCTGGTTTTTATAGGAGGTTCATTAAGGACTTCTCTAAAATCTCTAGGCCTCTGACTAATTTATTGCAAAAAGATATTCCTTTTGTCTTTGATGATGATTGTGTAGAAGCATTTGAAATACTTAAGAAAGCTTTGATCACTGCACCTATTGTTCAGCCACCTGATTGGAATTTACCTTTTGAAATTATGTGCGATGCTAGTGATTATGCTGTAGGTGCTGTTCTAGGGCAAAGAGTCGATAAAAAATTGAATGTTATCCAGTATACTAGTAAGACTCTTGATACTGCCCAGAGAAATTATGCTACTACTGAAAAAGAGTTCTTAGTAGTTGTGTTTGCATGTGATAAGTTTAGACCTTATATTGTTGATTCCAAAGTTACTATTCACACTGATCATGTTGCCATTAAATATCTTATGGAAAAGATAGATGCTAAGCCTAGACTCATTTGATGGGTTCTCTTGCTCCAAGAATTTGACTTGCATATTATTGATAGAAAGGGAGCTGAGAACCCCGTTGCAGGTAACTTGTCTAGGTTAGAGAATGTTCTTGATGACCCACTGCCTATTGATGATAGTTTTCCTGATGAACAATTAGCGGTCGTTAATGCTTCTCGTACTGCTCCTTGGTATGCTGATTATGCTAATTACATAGTTGCTAAATTTATACCACCGAGTTTCACATACCAGCAAAAGAAAAAGTTCTTTTATGATTTAAGACATTACTTCTGGGATGATCCACACCTTTATAAAGAAGGAGTAAATGGTGTTATTAGACGTTGTGTGCCTGAGCATGAACAGGAACAGATTCTACGTAAGTGTCACTCTGAATCTTATGGGGGACACCACGCTGGAGATAGAACTGCACACAAGGTACTACAATCTGGTTTTTATTGGCCTACTCTCTTCAAAGATGCCCGTAACTTTGTTTTATCTTGTGATAAATGCCAAAGAGTAGGTAACATTAGTAGACACCAAGAAATGCCTATGAATTATTCTCTTGTTATTGAACCGTTTGATGTTTGGGGCTTTGATTATATGGGACCTTTTCCTGCCTCTAATGGTTATACACATATTTTAGTTGCTGTTGATTACATTACTAAGTGGGTAGAAGCTATTCCAACTAGTAGTGCTGATCATAACACTTCTATTAAAATGCTTAAAGAAGTTATTTTTCCGAGGTTTGGAGGCCCTAGATATCTTATGACTGATGGTGGTTCACATTTTATTCATGGTGCTTTCCGTAAGATGCTTGCTAAGTATGATGTCAATCATAGAATCGCATCTCCTTATCATCCGCAGTCTAGTGGTCAAGTAGAGTTGAGCAATAGAGAGCTCAAATTAATTTTGCAAAAGATTGTGAATAGGTCTAGAAAGAATTGGCCCAAAAAACTTGATGATGCATTATGGGCCTATAGAACTGCATACAAAAATCCTGTGGGTATGTCTCCATATAAGATGGTTTATGGAAAAGCGCGTCATTTACCTCTTGAACTTGAACACAAAGCATATTGGGCTATTAAAGACCTCAACTATGATTTCAAACTTACCGGTGAGAGGAGGTTATTTGATATTAGCTCACTTGATGAATGGAGAACCCAAGCGTATGAGAATGCCAAGCTATTCAAAGAAAAAGTCAAACGCTGGCATGATAAGAGGATACAAAAGCGTGAGTTTAACATAGGAGACTGTGTATTATTATTCAACTCTCGTTTAAGATTTTTTGCAGGAAAACTTCCCTCAAAATGGGAAGGTCCTTACGTTATAGAGGAGGTCTATCGTTCTGGTGCCATAAAAATCAACAACTTCGAAGGCACGAGTCCGAGGGTGGTAAACAGTCAAAGAATTAAACATTACATTTCAGGTAATCCTATCAATGTTGAAACTAATATTATTGAAACCGTAACCCCTAAGGAATACATAAGGGACACTTTCCAGAATGTTCCAGACTCCGAAAAGGAATAGGTATGTGGTACGGTAAGTAAACCAACTCCAAAACGACTCCAATGGCAATTTTTATCAGTTTTGGAATATTTAAGAATTTTAGGAAGAAAGAAGTAGTACGAAAGGGACACGAGGCTCCCACGAGAGTGGAGGGCGCCCCCCCTACTGGGCGCTCCCCCTGTCTCGTGGGCACCTCGTGTGCCTCCCGGACTCCGTTTTCTTGCACGTTACGTATTTTGGTCGGTAAAAATTCATTATATATACTCCCGAAGGTTTTGACCACCGTATCACAGAAATATCCTCTGTTTTTGTTTCGATCTATTTCTGTTTCAGACTTAAGAGCAATATGTCGTCCCAAGATTCAGAAGGGGAAAGTTATGTGGCTGATTACCTCGCAGACCCTAAGGTCTACGGGGATTTGGACCATGATGGCTGGACGTCTGAAGAAGGGGAAGATTATGAGCCAAAAGTAAAGGAGGAGACAAGTTCAGACGAAGACGAAGCCCCATTACCTCAGCCTGGGGACATGCATGTGGAGTTTAAAAAGTCAAGCCTCCCTAATAGAGCAAAGAACCGAAAGATCGAGTTTATCCCTTTTCGTCTCTTACAGGAAAATAAACAGGAATTATGCAAAAGAATATTAAGCCTTGAGCAGGAGATCGAGGACCTAAAGGAGCAAAATATTATACTCAAGCGTAAATTGAGGAACAAGCTTACATCATCAACAACTCCTGCTTCATCACCTCCGAGGACATAATCACATGGGTATGGGCACTCCCCTTGGCAACTACCAAGCTTGGGGGAGGTGCCCCGGTATCGTATCACCATCACATTCCTATCTTTACCGTTTTATTTAGTTCGATCCTTTTAGTAGTATCTTGATCTAGTAGATTGAAGTTTTGATATCAAGTAGTTTGAGTTTTGCTTTGTGATCTCTTTTTGTAATCGAGTCCGTGAGCTATCTATAATAAAGATTAGTGTTGAGTCAAGGGCTTTGATATGTTGCTATGATCTTGAGAAAGTAGAAAGAATAAAAGAGTTCATATTGATCTTATGGATAGTGATAACTTCACACATAGAAAGTATGAGGCATAAAAATTGTTGAGAGTTGATAAACGTAGTTTTGGTCATCGTTGCAATTAATAGGAAGTGATAAGGAAAGATAGGTTCACATACAAATATATTATCTTGGACACTTTTTTATAATTGGGAGCACTCATTAGGTATGACATGCTAAAAGAGTTGACGTTGGACAAGGAAGACAACGTAATGGTTTATGTTTTCACGCATCTCAGTTAAAGTATATTTTCATTGAACTTCCAAACATGTTGAGCTTGCCTTTCTCCCTCTTGCTAGCCAAATTCCTTGCACCAAGTAGAGATACTACTTGTGCTTCCAAATATCCTTAAACCTAGTTTTGCCATGAGAGTCCACCATATCTACCTATGGATTGAGTAAGATCCTTCAAGTAAGTTGTCATGTTGCAGGCAATAAAAATTGCTATTTAAATATGTATGACTTATTAGTGCAGAGAAAATAAGCTTTGTACAATCTTGTTGTGGAAGTAATAAAAGCGACGGACTGCATAATAAAGGTCCACATACAAGGGGCAATATAAAGTGACGTTCTTTTGCATTAAGATTTTGTGGATCCAACCCTAAAAGCACATGACAACCTCTGCTTCCCTCTGCGAAGGGCCTATCTTTTACTTTATGTTTTTTCTTTATGCTTGAGTCAAGGTGATCCTCACCTTTCCCTTTTTCATTTTATCCTTTGGCAAGCTCCTCGTGTTTGAAAGATCATGATATATATATCCAATTGGATGTTAGTTAGCACGGGCTATTATTGTTGACATCACCTAAAGGTGAATATGTTGGGAGGCAACACAATAAGCCCCTATCTTTCTCAGTGTCCGGCTGAAACTCCATAACCACAAATATTGCGTGAGTGTTAGCAATTATAGAAGACTACAAGATAGTTGAGTATGTGAGCTTGCTGAAAAGCTCTATCGTTGACTCTTACTGATGTTACGATAAATTGCAATTGCTTCAATGACAGAGATTATAGTTTGTTAGTTCCCAATGAAGTTTTTGAACCATACTTGACATTGTGAATTGATTGTTACTTGAGCATAAGAAATCATATGATAAAATCTATATATGTTGCTGTTATAAGAATGATCATGATGCCCTCATGTCCGTATTTTATTTTTATCGACACCTCTATCTCTAAACATGTGGACATATTTTTCGATCTCGGCTTCCGCTTGAGGACAAGCGAGGTCTAAGCTTGGGGGAGTTGATACGTCCATTTTGCATAATGCTTTTATATAAATATTTATTGCAGTATGGGCTGTTATTACACATTATATCTCAATACTTATGGCTATTTGTTGGGGAACGTTGCAGAAAATTAAAAATTTTCCTACGGTTTCACCAAGATCCATCTATGAGTTCATCTAAGCAACGAGTCAAGGGAGTGAGTTTGCATCTACATACCACTTGTAGATCGCGTGCGGAAGCGTTCGAGGGAGCGGTGATGATGGAGTCGTACTCGACGTGATTGAGATCACCGATGACCAAGTGCTGAACGGACATCACCTCCGCGTTCAACACACGTACGGTACGGGCGACGTCTCCTCCATCTTGATCCAGCAAGGAGGAAGGAGAGGTTGAGGAAGACAGCTCCACCGGCAGCACGACGACGTGGTGTTGGTGGAGAAGCAGCACTCCGACAGGGCTTCGCCAAGCTCGTGACGGAGAAGGAGAGGTGTTGGGGAGGGGAGGGGCTGCGCCTTGGCTTGTGTATGCAGCCCTCCCCTCACCCCTCTATTTATAGGGGAAGGGGCAAGGGGGGCCGGCCCCTCTAGATGGGATCTAGAGGGGGGGCGGCGGCCAGGGAGGGGGAACTTGCCCCCCAAGCAAAGGGGGGCGCCCCCTCTAGGGTTCCCCCCAAACCCTAGGCGCATGGGCCCAGGGGGGGGCGCCCAGCCCTCTAGGGGCTGGCTCCTGCCCCACGCAGGCCATGTGGCCCCCCGGGAGGGGTGGCCCCTCCCGGTGGACCCCCGGAACCCTTCCGGTGGCCCCGGTACAATACCGATATGCCCACGAAACTTTCCGGTGTCCGTTTGACAACTTCCCATATATAAATCTTTACCTCTGGACCCTTCCGGAACTCCTCGTGACGTCCGGGATCTCATCCGGGACTCCGAACAACATTCGATATTCACATACAAGTCTTCCTAATAACCCTAGCGTCACAGAACCTTAAGTGTGTAGACCCTACGGGTTCAGGAGACATGCAGACATGACCGAGATGGCTCTCAGGTCAATAACCAACAGCGGGATCTAGATATCCATGTTGGCTCCCACATGCTCCTCGATGATGTCATCGGATGAACCACGATGTCGAGGATTCAAGCAACCCCGTATACTATTCCCTTTGTCAATCGGTACGTTACATGCCCGAGACTCGATCGTCGGTATCCCAATACCTCGTTCAGTCTCATTACCGGCAAGTCACTTTACTCGTACCGTAATGCTTGATCCCGTGACCAAGCACTTGGTCACTTTGAGCTCATTATGATGATGCAATATCGAGTGGGCCCAGAGATACCTCTCCGTCATACGGAGTGACAAATCCCAGTCTCGATCCGTGTCAACCCAACAGACACTTTCGGAGATACCTGTAGTGTACCTTTATAGTCACCCAGTTACGTTGTGACGTTTGGTACACCCAAAGCACTCCTACGGTATCCGGGAGTTACACGATCTCATGGTCTAAGGAAGAGATACTTGACATTGAAAAAACTCTAGCAAAACGAACTACACGATCTTGTGCTATGCTTAGGATTGGGTCTTGTCCATCACATCATTCTCCTAATGATGTGATCCCGTTGTCAATGACATCCAATGTCCATAGTCAGGAAACCATGACTATCTGTTGACCAACGAGCTAGCCAACTAGAGGCTCACCAGGGACGTATTGTGGTCTATGTATTCACACATGTATTACGATTTCCGGATAATACAATTATAGCATGAATAAAAGACAATTATCATGAACAAGGAAATATAATAATAATGCTTTTATTATTGCCTCTAGGGCATATTTCCAACAGTATTCCACTTGCACTAGAGTCAATAATCTAGTTACATTGTGATGAATCGAACACCCATAGAGTTCTGGTGTTGATCATGTTTTGCTCGCGAGAGAGGTTTAGTCAATGGATCTGCGACATTCAGATCCGTATGTACTTTGCAAATATCTATGTCTCCATCTTGAACATTTTCACGGATGGAGTTGAAACGATGCTTGATGTGCCTGGTCTTCTTGTGAAACCCGGGCTCCTTAGCAAGGGCAATAGCTCCAGTGTTGTCACAGAAGAGTTTGATCGGCCCCGACGCATTGGGTATGACTCCTAGGTCGATGATGAACTCCTTCACCCAAATAGCTTCATGCGCTGCCTCCGAGGCTGCCATCTACTCCGCTTCACATGTAGATCCCGCCACGACACTCTGCTTGCAGCTGCACCAGCTTACTGCTCCACCATTCAACATATACACGTATCCGGTTTGGGACTTAGAGTCATCCAGATCTGTGTCTAAGCTAGCGTCGACGTAACCCTTTACGGCGAGCTCTTCGTCACCTCCATAAACGAGAAACATGTCCTTTGTCCTTTTCAGGTACTTCAGGATATTCTTGACCGCTGTCCAGTGTTCCTTGCCGGGATTACTTTGGTATCTTCCTACCAAACTTACGGCAAGGTTTACATCAGGTCTGGTACACATCATGGCATACATAATAGATCCTATGGCTGAAGCATAGGGGATGACACTCATCTCTTCTTTATCTTTTGCCGTGGTCGGGCATTGAGCCGAGCTCAATCTCACACCTTGCAATACAGGCAAGAACCCCTTCTTAGACTGATCCATTTTGAACTTCTTCAAAATCTTATCAAGGTATGTGCTTTGTGAAAGACCTATGAGGCGTCTCGATCTATCTCTATAGATCTTGATGCCTAATATATAAGCAGCTTGTCCAAGGTCCTTCATTTAAAAACACTTATTCAAGTAGGCCTTAATGCTGTCCAAGAATTCTATATCATTTCCCATCAAGAGTATGTCATCTACATATAATATGAGAAATGCTACAGAGCTCCCACTCACTTTCTTGTAAACGCAGGCTTCTCCGTAAGTCTGCATAAACCCAAACGCTTTGATCATCTCATCAAAGCGAATGTTCCAACTCCGAGATGCTTGCACTAGCCCATAAATGGATCGCTAGAGCTTGCATACTTTGTTAGCATTCTTAGGATCGATAAAACCCTCCGGCTACATCATATACAGTTCTTCCTTAAGATGCTCGTTAAGGAATGCCGTTTTGACGTCCATCTGCCATATCTCATAATCATAGTATGCGGAAATTGCTAACATGATTCGGACGGACTTAAGCTTCGCTACGGGAGAGAAAGTCTCATCGTAGTCAATCCCTTGAACTTGCTGATAACCCTTAGCGACAAGTCGAGCTTTATAGATGGTGACATTACCATCCGCGTCCGTCTTCTTCTTAAAGATCCATTTGTTTTCTATCGCTCGCCGATCATCGGGCAAGTCAGTCAAAGTCCATACTTTGTTTTCATACATGGATTCTATCTCAGATTTCATGGCTTCAAGCCATTTGTTGGAATCTGGGTCCGCCATCGCTTCTTCATAGTTCGAAGGTTCACCGTTGTCTAACAACATGATTTCCAAGACAGGGTTGCCGTACCACTCTGGTGCGGAACGTGTCCTTGTGGACCTACGAAGTTCAGTAGCAACTTGATCAGAAGTACCTTGATCATCATCATTAATTTCCTCTCCAGTTGGAGTAGGCATCACAGGAACATTTTCCTGAGCTGCACTACTATCCTGTTCAAGAGGTAGTACTTCATCGAGTTCTACTTTTCTCCCACTTACTTCTTTCGAGAGAAACTCTTTTTCTAGAAAGGATCCGTTCTTGGCAACAAAGATCTTGCCCTCGGATCTTAAGTAGAAGGTATACCCAATGGTTTCTTTAGGGTATCCTATGAAGACACATTTTTCCGACTTGGGTTCGAGCTTTTCAGGTTGAAGTTTCTTGACATAAGCATCGCATCCCCAAACTTTTAGAAACAACAGCTTAGGTTTCTTCCCAAACCATAATTCATACGGTGTCGTCTCAACGGATTTAGACGGTGCCCTATTTAAAGTGAATGTAGCTGTCTCTAGAGCGTATCCCCAAAATGATAGCGGTAAATTGGTAAGAGACATCATAGATCGCACCATATCCAATAGAGTGAGATTACGACGTTCGGACACACCGTTACGCTGAGGTGTTCCAGGCGGCGTGAGTTGTGAAACGATTCCACATTTTCTTAAGTGTGTACCAAATTCGTGACTTAAATATTCTCCTCCATGATCCGATCGTAAGAATTTTATCTTTTGGTCACGTTGATTCTCTACTTCATTCTGGAATTCCTTGAACTTTTCAAAGGTCTCAGATTTGTGTTTCATCAAGTAGACATACCCATATCTACTCAAGTCATCAGTGAGAGTGAGAACATAATGATATCCTCCGCGAGCCTCAACGCTCATTGGACCGCACACATCGGTATGTATGATTTCCAACAAGTTGGT
This sequence comes from Triticum dicoccoides, assembly GCF_002162155.2. Classification (NCBI taxonomy): domain Eukaryota; kingdom Viridiplantae; phylum Streptophyta; class Magnoliopsida; order Poales; family Poaceae; genus Triticum; species Triticum dicoccoides. The sequence goes on from NC_041391.1 coordinate 562,977,524, forward strand.
TGCTTGCTCCATTGTTCCGGAGAACGGAGTCTTGGTCATCTTGCCCATGAGGCATGGTTCGCATGTGTCAAATGATTCATAATCGAGAGACTCTAAAAGTCCATCAGCATGGAGCTTCTTCATGCGCTTGACACCAATGTGACCAAGGCGGCAGTGTCACAAATATGTGGGACTATCGTTATCAACTTTACATCTTTTGGTATTCACACTATGAATATGTGTAGTATTACGTTCGAGATTCATTAAGAATAAACCATTGACCATCGGGGCATGACCATAAAACATATCTCTCATGTAAATAGAACAACCATTATTCTCGGATTTAAATGAGTAGCCATCTCGCATCAAACGAGATCCAGATACAATGTTCATGCTCAAACTTGGCACTAAATAACAATTATTGAGGTTTAAAACTAATCCCGTAGGTAAATGTAGAGGTAGTGTGCCGACGGCGATCACATCGACCTTAGAACCATTCCCGACGCGCATCGTCACCTCATCCTTCGCCAGTCTCCTCTTATTCCGCAGCTCCTGCTGTGAGTTACAAATGTGAGCAACGGCACCGGTATCAAATACCCAGGAGTTACTACGAGTACTGGTAAGGTACACATCAATTACATGTATATCAAATATACCTTTAGTGTTGCCGGCCTTCTTGTCTGCTAAGTATTTGGGGCAGTTCCGCTTCCAGTGACCCTTCCCCTTGCAATAAAAGCACCCAGTTTCAGGCTTGGGTCCATGCTTTGACTTCTTCCCGGCAACTGGCTTACCGGGCGCGGCACCATCTTTGCCGTCCTTCTTGAAGTTCTTCTTACCCTTGCCCTTCTTGAACTTAGTGGTCTTATTGACCATCAACACTTGATGTTCTTTCTTGATTTCAACCTCTGCCGACTTCAGCATTGGAAATACTTTAGGAATGGTCTTCACCATCCCCTGCATATTGTAGTTCATCATGAAGCTCTTGTAGCTTGGTGGGAGCGACTGAAGGATTCTGTCAATGACCGCCTCATCCAGGAGGTTAATGTCCAGTTGGGACAGGCGGTTGTGCAACCCAGACATTTTGAGTATATGCTCACTGACAGAACTATTTTCCTCCATCTTACAACTATAGAACTTGTCGGATACTTCATATCTCTCGACCTGGGCATGAGCTTGGAAAACTAGTTTCAGCTCCTCGAACATCTCATATGCTCCGTGTTGCTCAAAACGCTTTTGGAGCCCCGGTTCTAAGCTGTAAAGCATGCCGCACTGAACGAGGGAGTAATCATTAGCACGAGACTGCCAAGCATTCATAATGTCTTGGTTCTCTGGGACGGGAGCGTCACCTAGCGGTCCTTCTAGGACATATTGTTTCCTGGCAGCTATGAGGATGATCCTCAGGTTCCGGACCCAGTCCGTATAGTTGCTGCCATCATCTTTCAACTTGGTTTTCTCTAGGAACGCGTTGAAGTTCATGTTGACATGAGTGTTGGCCATTTGATCTACAAGACATATTATGCAAAAGTTTTAGACTAAGTTCATGATAATTAAGTTCATCTAATCAAATTATTTAATGAACTTCCACTCAGATTTGACATCCCTCTAGTCATCTAAGTGTTACACAATCCGAGTCGACTAGGCCGTGTCCTATCATCACGTGAGACGGACTAGTCATCATCGGTGAACATCTCCATGTTGATCGTATCTTCCATACGACTCATGTTCGACCTTTCGGTCTCTGTGTTCCGAGGCCATGTCTGTACATGCTAGGCTCGTCAAGTTAACCCTAAGTGTTCTGCATGTGTAAATCTGTCTTACAGCCGTTGTATGTGAACGTAAGGATCTATCACACCCGATCATCACGTGGTGCTTCGAAACGATGAACTTTAGCAACGGTGCACAGTTAGGGGGAACACTTTCTTGAAATTATTATAAGGGATCATCTTATTTACTACCGTTGTTCTAAGTAAACAAGATGCATAAAACATAATAAACATCACATGCAATTATATAAAGTAGTGACATGATATGGCCAATATCATATAGCTCCTTTGATCTTCATCTTCGGGGCTCCATGATCATCTTGTCACCGGCATGACACCATGATCTCCATCATCATGATCTCCATCATCGTGTCTTCATGAAGTTGTCACGCCAACGACTACTTCTACTTCTTTGGCTAACGCGTTTAGCAATAAAGTAAAGTAATTTACATGGCGTTCTTCAATGACACGTAGGTCATACAAAAAATAAAGACAACTCCTATGGCTCCTGCCGGTTGTCATACTCATCGACATGCAAGTCGTGATTCCTATTACAAGAACATGATCTCATACATCACAATATATCATTCATCATTCATCACAACTTCTGGCCATATCACATCACATGACAATTGCTGCAAAAACAAGTTAGACGTCCTCTAATTGTTGTTGCATCTTTTACGTGGCTGCAATTGGGTTCTAGCAAGAACGTTTTCTTACCTACGAATAACCACAACGTGATTTTGTCAACTTCTATTTACCCTTCATAAGGACCCTTTTCATCGAATCCGCTCCAACTAAAGTGGGAGAGACAGACACCCGCCAGCCACCTTATGCAACTGGTGCATGTTAGTCGGTGGAACCGGTCTCACGTAAGCGTACGTGTAAGGTTGGTCCGGGCCGCTTCATCCCACAATACCGCTGAAGCAAGATAAGACTAGTAGCGGCAAGCAAGTTGACAAGATCTACGCCCACAACAAAATTGTGTTCTACTCGTGCAATAGAGAACTACGCATAGACCTAGCTCATGATGCCACTGTTGGAGAACGTTGCAGAAATTAAAAAATTTCCTACGGTTTCACCAAGATCCATCTATGAGTTCATCTAAGCAACGAGTCAAGGGAGTGAGTTTGCATCTACATACCACTTGTAGATCGCGTGCGGAAGCGTTCGAGGGAGCGGTGATGATGTAGTCGTACTCGACGTGATTCAGATCACGATGACCAAGTGCTGAACGGACAGCACCTCCGTGTTCAACACACGTACGGTACGGGCGACGTCTCCTCCGTCTTGATCTAGCAAGGAGGAAGGAGAGGTTGAGGAAGACAGCTCCACCGGCAGCACGACGGCGTGGTGTTGGTGGAGAAGCAGCACTCCGACAGGGCTTCGCCAAGCTCGTGACGGAGAAGGAGAGGTGTTGGGGAGGGGAGAGGCTGCGCCTTGGCTTGTGTATGCAGACCTCCCCTCACCCCTCTATTTATAGGGGGAGGGGCAAGGGGGGCCGGCCCCTCTAGATGGGATCTAGAGGGGGGGCGGCGGCCAGGGAGGGGGAACTTGCCCCCAAGCAAAGGGGGGCGCCCCCTCTAGGGTTCCCCCCCAAACCCTAGGCGCATGGGCCCAAGGGGGGGCGCCCAGCCCTCCAGGGGCTGGCTCCTGCCCCACGCAGCCCATGTGGCCCCCCGGGAGGGGTGGCCCCTCCTGGTGGACCCCCGGAACCCTTCCGGTGGCCCTGGTACAATACCGATATGCCCCCGAAACTTTCCGGTGTCCGTTTGACAACTTCTCATATATAAATCTTTACCTCTGGACCCTTCCGGAACTCCTCGTGACGTCCGGGATATCATCCGGGACTCCGAACAACATTCGGTATTCACATACAAGTCTTCCTAATAACCCTAGTGTCACCGAACCTTAAGTCTGTAGACCCTACGGGTTCGGGAGACATCCAGACATGACCGAGATGGCTCTCAGGTCAATAACCAACAGCGGGATCTGGATACCCATGTTGGCTCCCACATGCTCCTCGATGATGTCATCGGATGAACCACGATGTCGAGGATTCAAGCAACCCCGTATACTATTCCCTTTGTCAATCGGTATGTTACATGCCCGAGACTCGATCGTCGGTATACCTTGTTCAGTCTCGTTACCGGCAATTCACTTTACTCGTACCGTAATGCATGATCCCGTGACCGAGCACTTGGTCACTTTGAGCTCATTATGATGATGCATTACCGAGTGGGCCCAGAGATATCTCTCCGTCATACGGAGTGACAAATCCCAGTCTCGATTCGTGTCAACCCAACAGACACTTTCGGAGATACCTGTAGTGTACCTTTATAGTCACCCAGTTATGTTGTGACGTTTGGTACACCCAAAGCACTCCTACGGTATCCGGGAGTTACACGATCTCATGGTCTAAGGAAGAGATACTTGACATTGAAAAAACTCTAGCAAAACGAACTACACGATCTTGTGCTATGCTTAGGATTGGGTCTTGTCCATCACATCATTCTCCTAATGATGTGATCCCGTTGTCAATGACATCCAATGTCCATAGTTAGGAAACCATGACTATCTGTTGACCAACGAGCTAGTCAACTAGAGGCTCACCAGGGACGTATTGTGGTCTATGTATTCACACATGTATTACGATTTCCGGATAATACAATTATAGCATGAATAAAAGACAATTATCATGAACAAGGAAATATAATAATTATGCTTTTATTATTGCCTCTAGGGCATATTTCCAACACTATTCTCTCTTATTTTACAAGGTTTACCATGAAGAGGGGGAATGCCAGCAGCTGGAATTCTAGCTGGAAAAGGAGCAAACGTTGGAAACCTATTCTGCACAGCTCCAAAAGTCCTAAAACTCCATGAAACATCTTTTTGGAATTAATAAGAATTTTTGAGCAAAAGAAATACACCAGGGGCCCACACCCTGTCCAGGAGAGTGGAGGGCGCGCCCCCCCTATAGTGCGCGCCGCCTATCTCCTGCCCCCCGGTGGGCCTCCGGTGTCCATCTTCTGCTATATTAGAGCTTTTACCTTGGAAAAAATTGTGGGCAAGCTTACGGGACGAAACTCCGCCGCCACGGGGCGGAACCAATCTAGGGCTCTAGCGGAGTTGTTCTGCCGGGGACACTTCCCTCCGGGAGGGGGAAATCATCACCAACATCATCACCAATGATCCTCTCATTGGGAGGGGGTCAATCTCCATCAACATTTTCACCAGCACCATATCTTGTCAAAACCCTAGTTCATCTCTTGTATCCAATCTTGTATCAAAACCACAAATTGGTACATGTGGGTTCCTAGTAGCGTTGATTACTCCTTGTAGTTGATGCTAATTGGTTTACTTGGTGGAAGATCATATGTTCAGATCCTTTATGCATATTATTACTCCTCTGATTATGAACATGAATATGCTTTGTGAGTAGTTACGTTTGTTCCTGAGGACATGGGTGAAGTCTTGCTATTAGTAGTCATGTGAATTTGGTATTTGTTCGATATTTTGATGAGATGTGTGTTGTCTTTTCCTCTAGTGGTGTTATGTGAACGTCGACTACATGACACTTCACCATTATTTGGGCCTAGAGGAAGGCATGAGGAAGTAATAAGTAGATGATGGGTTGCTAGAGTGATAGAAGCTTAAACCCTAGTTTATGCGTTGCTTCATTAGGGGCTGATTTGGATCCATATGTTTAATGGTGTGGTTAGGTTTACCTTAATACTTCTTTTGTAGTTGCGGACACTTGCAATAGGGGTTAATCATAAGTGGGATGCTTGTCCAAGTAAGGGCAGTACCCAAGCACTGGTCCTCCCACATATCAAATTATCAAAGTACCGAATGCGAATCATATGAACGTGATCAAAACTAGCTTGATGATAATTCCCATGTGTCCTCGGGAGCTCCTTTCTCATTATTAGAAATTGTACAGGCTTATCCTTTGCTACATAAAGGATTGGGCCACCTTGCTGCACTTTATTTATTTTATTTACTTGTTACTCGTTACCATTTATCTTATCACAAAACTATCTATCACCTACAATTCAGTGCTTGCAGAGAAAACCTTACTGAAAACCGCTTATCATTTCCTTCTGCTCCTCGTTGGGTTCGACACTCTTACTTATAGAAAGGACTACGATTGATCCCCTACACTTGTGGGTCATCAGTATACCTTCTAATCATAGATCCAAGGCAAAATATTCATTGCTAAGAATGGATCCTTTCTAGAGAAGGAGTTTCTCTCGAAAGAAGTGAGTGGGAGGAAAGTAGAGCTTGATAAGGTAATTTGTACCTTCTCCCGAATTGGAAAGTAGTTCATCACAGAAATCAGTTCCAGTGATTCCTACACCAATTAGTGAGGAAGCTAATGATGATGATCATGAAACTTCAGATTAAGTTACTACAAAACCTCGTAGGTCTTCCAAAGTACAGTACGCACCAGAGTGGTACGGTAATCCTGTTCTGGAAGTCATGTTACTAGACCATGATAAACCTATGAACTATGAGGAAGCGATGATGAGCCCAGATTCTGGGAAATGGTTTGAGGCCATGGAATCTGAGATGGGATCCATGCATGAGAACAAAGTGTGGACTTTGGTGGACTTGCCCGATGGTCGGCAAGCCATAGAAAATAAATGAATCTTCAATAGGAAGACAGACGCTGATAGTAGTGTTACTATCTACAAAGCTCGACCTGTCGTAAAAAGTTTTTCGACAAGTTCAAGGTGTTGAATACAATGAGATTTTCTCACTCGTATCGATGCTTAAGTCTGTCCGAATCATGTTAGCAATTGCCACATTTTACGAAATCTGGCAAATGGATGTCAAAACTGCATTCCTTAATGGATTTATTAAAGAAGAGTTGTATATGATGCAACCAGAAGGTTTTGTAAATCCTAAAGGTGCTAGTGCAAGCTCCAGCGATCCATCTATGGACTGGTGCAAGCATCTCGGAGTTGGAATATACGCTTTGATGAGTTGATCAAAGCATATGGTTTTATACAGACTTTTGGAGAAGCCTGTATTTACAAGAAAGTGAGTGGGAGCTCTGTAACATTTCTAAAACTATATGTAGATGACATATTGTTAATTGGAAATGATATAGAAATTCTGGATAGCATAAAAAGATACTTGAATAAGAGTTTTTCAAAGAAAGACCTCTGTGAAGCTGCTTACACATTGAGCATCAAGATCTATAGAGATAGATTACGACGCTTGATAAGATTTTCAATGACTACATACCTTGATAAGATTTTGAAGTAGTTCAAAATGGAATAGTCAAAGAAAGAGTTCTTGCTTGTGTTGCAAAGGTGTGAAATTGAGTAAGACTCAAATCCCGACCAGGGCAGAAAATAGAAAGAGAATGAAAGTCATTCCCTATGCCTCAGTCATAGGTTCTATAAAGTATGTTATGCTATGTACCAGACCTATTGTATACCTTGCTCTGTATTTGGCAAGGGAGTATGATGACCTGCAAGTATACAGGATAGTTGTAGCCTCTTTCGATAAGTAAGAGTGTCGAACCCAACGAGGAGCTAAAGGTAGAACAAATACTCTCTCAAGTCCTATCGGCCACTAATACGACTCTACGCACACTTGACGTTCACTTTACCTAAAACAAGTATGAAACTAGAAGTGCTTTGTAGGTGTTGTTGGATAGGTTTCCAAGATAATAAAGAACACGTAAATATAAACTAGGGGCTGTTTAAATAAATATGCAATAAAGTAAATAAAGCGAGTGTGGAAAAGTGGTGGTAGGAGTTGTGGAATTGTCCCTAAGCAATTGACTACTTTACTAGACCGATAGCAAGTTTTATGTGGGAGATGCATAAGCTAACATACCTTCTCTTCTTGGATCATATGCACTTATGATTGGAACTCTAGCAAGCGTCCGCAACTACTAAATATTCATTAAGGTAAAACCCAACCATAGCATTAAAGCATCAAGTCCCCTTTATCCCGTACGCAACAATCCCCTTACTCGGGTTTATGTTTCTGTCACTCAAGCAACACACCATAAAAGAATCATGAACGTATTGCAACACCCTACAGCGGGAATCCCTCACGTTTGCACGACATGGAATGCACAATAGGACAGCAACATAACCACAAGCAAATTAAATCAATCATAGCAATTCATCAACCACCAATAGGACAACGAAAATCTACTCAGACATCATAGGATGGCAACACATCATTGGATAATAATATGAAGCATAAAGCACCATGTTCAAGTAGAGGGTACAGCGGGTTGCAGGAGAGTGGACCGCTGGATATAGATGGGGGAAGGTGATGGAGATGTTGGTGAAGATGACGGCGGTGTTGGTGAAGATCGCAGTGATGATGATGGCCCCCGGCGGTGTTCCAGCGCCACCGGAAGCAAGGGGGAGAGAGCCCCCCTTCTTCTTCTTCTTCCTTGACCTTCTCGCTAGATGGGAGAAGGGTTTCCCCTCTGGTCCTTGGCTCCCATGGCTTGGTAGGGGCGAGAGCCCCTCCGAGATTGGATCTCTGGAGATCCGTAACTCCGATTGGGGTGAATCTTTCGCCCAGATATTTCTCATAAAATTAGCTTTCTTGCGGCAAAAGAAGAGCGTCAACCGCCTTACAGGGCCCCCAGGAGAGTCCAGGGCGCGCCTGCCTCCCTGGGGCGCGCTCCCTATCTCCTGCCCCCCCGGGCACCGTCTCGTGTTGATTTTACTTCCCAAAAATCACAAATATTCCAAAATAATTCTCCGTCCGTTTTTATCCCGTTTGGACTCCATTTGATATTGGGTTTCTGCGAAACAAAAAACATGCAACAGACAGGAACTGGCACTAGGCACTGGCTCAATATATTAGTCCCAAAAAATAGTATAAAAAGTTGCCAAAAGTATATAAAAGTTGAATAATATTGGCATGGAACAATCAAAAATTATAGATACAACGGAGACGTATCAAAGTACAATTTTGATCTAAGAGTAGATCACTGGACAACGGTCAAGAATATCCTTAGTGAGGACTAAGAAAATGTTTCTCGATTATGGAGGTGATAAAAGAGTTCCTCGTAAAGAGTTGCATCGGTGCAAACTTTTACACCGATCCAGATGACTCTAAGTCTCAATCTGGATACATATTGAAAGTGGGAGCAATTAGCTAGAGTAGCTCGTGTAGAGCATTGTAGACATAGAATATTTGCAAAATACATACGGCTCTGAATATGACAGACCCGTTGACTAAACTTCTCTCACGAGCAAAACATGATCATACCTTAGTACTCTTTGGGTGTTAATCACATCAATGTGAACTAGATTATTGACTCTAATAAACCCTTTCTTGCCATGGGAGAAGTGCTCAGCTTTGGGTTCAATCTTGTGGTGTCTTTTCCCAGTGACAGCAGGGGCAGCAAGGCACGTATTGGATTGTTGCCATCGAGGATAAAAAGGTCGGGTTTATATAATATTGCATTAGTTTATCCCTCTACATCATGTCATCTTTCTTAATGCGTCACTCTGTTCTTATGAACTTAATACTCTGGATGCATGCTGGATAGCGGTCGATGTGTGGAGTAATAGTAGTAGATGCAGGCAGGAGCCGGTCTACTTGTCGCGGAAGTGATGCCTATATACATGATCATGCCTAGATAATCTCATAACTATTCGCTTTTCTATCAATTGCTCGACAGTAATTTGTTCACCCACCGTAATACTTATGCTATCTTGAGAGAAGCCACTAATGAAACCTATGGCCCCAGGGTCTATCTTTTATCATATAAGCTTTCTATCTACTTTTATCTGCATCTTTACCTTTTGCATCTATATTATAAAATACCAAAAAAATATTTATCTTATCATACTATCTCTATCAGATCCCACTTTCGCAAGTGGCCGTGAAGGGATTGACAACCCCTTTATTGCGTTGGTTGCGAGTTCTTTGTTTGTTTGTGTAGGTGCGTGGGACTTTTGAGGAGCCTCCTACTAGATTGATACCTTGGTTCTCAAAAACTGAGGGAAATACTTACGCTACTTTGCTGCATCACCCTTTCTCTTCAAGGAAAACCAACACAAGCTCAAGACGTAGCAAGAAGGATTTCTGGCGCCGTTGCCGGGGAGGTCTTCGCTCAAGTCAAGACATACCAAGTACCCATCACAAACTCATCGCCCTTGCATTTACATTATTTGCCATTTGCCTCTCGTTTTCCTCTCCCCCACTTCATCCTTGCCGTTTTATTTGCCGTCTCTTTCCCAATCTTCTCCTCTCTCTTTCGCTTGCCTTTTTTATGTTTGCTTGCGTGTTGGATTACTTGTTGCCATGGTGCAAGAGAATACCAAATTGTGTGATTTCTCCAATACCAATAATAATGATTTCCTTAGTACTCCGATTGCTCCTCTTATTTATGTTGAGTCTTGTGAAATCAATACTGCTTTGCTGAATCTGGATATGAAAGATCAATTCGCCGGCCTTCCTAGTGAAGATGCCGCTACTCATCTAAAAAACTTTGTTGATTTGTGTGATATGCAAAAGAAGAAAGATACGGATGATGATATTGTTAAATTGAATTTATTTCCATTTTCACTTAGAGATCGTGCTAAAGTTTGGTTTTCGTCTTTGCCTAAAAATAGTATTGATTCTTGGAACGAGTGCAAATATGCTTTTATCTCTAAGTATTTTCCTCCCGCTAAGATTATCACTCTTAGGAACGATATTATTAATTTTAAACAAATTGATCATGAGCATGTTTCCCAATCTTGGGAAAGAATGAAATTGATTATTCACAATTGCCCTACTCATGGTTTGAATTTATGGATGATCATACAAATTTTTATGCCGGTTTGAACTTTTCTTCTAGTAATCTTTTAGATTCGGCCGCGGGAGGAACGTTTATGGAAATCACGTTAGGAGATGCTACAAAACTTCTTGATAATATTATGGCTAATTATTCTCAATGGCACACCGAAAGATCTACTAGTAAAAAAGTCCATGCTATAGAAGAAATCAATGTTTTGAGTGGAAATATGGATGAACTTATGAAGTTGTTTGCTACTCAAAATACTCCTTTTGATCCCAATGATATGCCTTTGTCTTCTTTGATTGAGAATAATAATGAATCTATGGATGTGAATTTTGTTGGTAGGAATAGTTTTGGAAACAATGCTTATAGAGGAAACTTTAATTCTAGACCGTTCCCTAGTAATTTCTCTAATAATTATGGAAATTCGTACAATAATTCTTATGGTAATTTTAATAAGATGCCCTCTGATTTTGAGAATAGTGTGAAAGAATGTATGATTTCTCAAAAGAATTTTAATGCTTTGCTTGAAGAAAAATTGCTCAAAGTTGATGATTTAGCTAGGAACGTTGATAGACTTTCGCTTGATGTTGATTCTCTTAAACTTAGATCTACTCCTCCTAAGCATGATATCAATGAGTCTCTCAAATCAATGAGAATTTCCATTGATGAGTGCAAGGAAAGAACCGCTAGATTGCATGTTAAGAAAGATTGCTTTGTAAAGGCGTGTTCTTCTAGTTTCAATGAAAATAATGATGAAGATCATAAAGTTATTGATGTGTCTCCTATTAGATCTTTGTTTTGCAATATGAATCTTGATAATAATGGGACTGGAGATGAGTCAACTTTAGTTAGAAGGCGTCCCAAGAATTCGGAGTTTTTAGATCTTGATGCTAAATTTGGTAAAAGTGGGATTGGAGAGGTCATGACTTTAAATAGCATTGAACCCACTATCTCGGATTTCAAGGAGTTTGGTCATGATAATTGTTCTTTATAAGGTTGTATTTGCTTGTTGCAATCCGTTGTTAATTCTCCTCATGCTTATAGTCAAAATAAAGCTTTTACCAAACATATCGTTGATGCCTTGATGCAATCTTATGATGAAAAACTTAAATTGGAAGTTTCTATACCTAGAAAACTTAATGATGAGTGCGAACCTACTATAAAGATTAGAATTAAAGATCATGAGTGTTTTGCTTTATGTGATTTGGGGTGCTAGTGTTTCCACAATTCCGAAAACTTTATGTGATATTCTAGGTTTCCATGATCTTGATGATTGCTCTTTAAATTTGCACCTTGCGGATTCCACCATTAAAAAGCCAACGGGAAGGATAAATGATATTCTCATTGTTGCAAATAGAAATTTGGTGCCCGTAGATTTTATCGTTCTTGATATATATTGCAATCTTTTTTGCCCTATTATTCTTGGTAGACCTTTCCTTCGAACGATTGGCGCGATTATTGATATGAAGGAAGGGAATATTAGATTCCAATTTCCATTAAAGAAAGGCATGGAGCACTTTCAAGAAAGAAAGTCAAATTACCTTATGAATCTATCACGCGAGCTACTTATGAATTGAGTGCCAAAGATGACACTACTTAGATCTATCTTCGCTTTTATGCCTAGCTAGGGGCGTTAAACGATAGCGCTAGTTGGGAGGCAACCCAATTTTATTTGTATTTGTGTTTTTGTTTCTGTTTAGTAATAAAATTTTGCATCTACCTTCTGTTTAGATGTGTTTTTATCTTTTAATTAGTGTTTGTGCCAAGTAGAACCTATAGGATAACCTATGATGATAGTTGATTTGATTCTGCTGAAAAACAGAAACTTTGAACGCATGAATTTAGTTTTGTTAAATCACAGAAACGTGACGTTGCTTGATTATTTTTGCTGCTGATAAATATATAAAGTTTCCAGGACTTTCTATTTTGGTAGGAGTTTTAGAGTTCCAGAAGTTTGCGTTAGTTACAGATTGCTACAGACTGTTCTGTTTTTGACAGATTCTGTTTTTCGTGTGTTGTTTGCTTATTTTGATGCATCTATGGCTAGTATTAAGTGGTATGAACCATAGAGAACTTGGAATACAGTAGTTTTAACACCAAAATAAATAAAGAATGAGTTCATTACACTACCTTATGTGGTGGTTTTGTTTTCTTTCACTAACAGAGCTTATAAGATTTCCTGTTGAGTTTTGTGTTGTGAAGTTTTCAAGTTTTGGGTAAAGCTTTGATGGACTATAGAATAAGGAGTGGCAAGAGCCTAAACTTGGGGATGACCAAGGCACCCCAAGATATTCAAGGATATCCAAAAGCTTAAGCTTGGTGATGAAGGAAATATGCCCTAGAGGCAATAATAAAGTTATTATTTATTTCCTTATAATCATGATAAATGTTTATTATTCATGCTAGAATTGTATTTACCGGAAACATAATACATGTGTGAATACATAGACAAACAGAGTGTCACTAGTATGCCTCTACTTGACTAGCTCGTTAATCAAAGATGGTTATGTTTCCTAACCATGAACAATGAGTTGTTATTTGATTAACGAGGTCACATCATTAGTAGAATGATCTGATTGACATGACCCATTCCATTAGCTTAGCACCCGATCATTTAGTATGTTGCTATTGCTTTCTTCATGACTTATACATGTTCCTATGACTATGAGATTATGCAACTCCCGTTTACCGGAGGAACACTTTGGGTACTACCAAACGTCACAACGTAACTGGGTGATTATAAAGGAGTACTACAGGTGTCTCCAATGGTCGATGTTGGGTTGGCGTATTTTGAGATTAGGATTTGTCACTCCGATTGTCGGAGAGGTATCTCTGGGCCCTCTCGGTAATACACATCACATAAGCCTTGCAAGCATTACAACTAATATGTTAGTTGTGAGATGATGTATTACGGAACGAGTAAAGAGACTTGCCGGTAACGAGATTGAACTAGGTATTGGATACCGACGATCGAATCTCGGGCAAGTAACATACCGATGACAAAGGGAACAACGTATGTTGTTATGCGGTCTAACCGATAAAGATCTTCGTAGAATATGTAGGAGCCAATATGGGCATCCAGGTCCCGCTATTGGTTATTGACCAGAGACGTGTCTCGGTCATGTCTACATTGTTCTCGAACCCGTAGGGTCCGCACGCTTAAGGTTACGATGACAGTTATATTATGAGTTTATGCATTTTGATGTACCGAAGGTTGTTCGGAGTCCCGGATGTGATCACGGACATGACGAGGAGTCTCGAAATGGTCGAGACGTAAAGATTGATATATTGGAAGCCTATATTTGGATATCGGAAGTGTTCCGGGTGAAATCGGGATTTTACCGGAATACCGGGAGGGTTACCGGAACCCCCCGGGAGCTATTTGGGCCATAGTGGGCCTTAGTGGAAAAGAGAAGGGGCTGCCCTAGATGGGCTGCGCGCCCCCCCTTCCCCTAGTCCTATTAGGACTAGGAGAGGTGGCCGGTGAAGGAAATATGCCCTAGAGACAATAATAAAGTTATTATTTATTTCCTTATTTCATGATAAATGTTTATTATTCATGCTAGAATTGTATTAACCGGAAACATAATACATGTGTGAATACATAGACAAACAAAGTGTCACTAGTATGCCTCTACTTGACTAGCTCGTTAATCAAAGATGGTTATGTTTCCTAACCATGAACAATGAGTTGTTATTTGATTAACGAGGTCACATCATTAGTAGAATGATCTGATTGACATGACCCATTCCATTAGCTTAGCACCCGATCGTTTAGTATGTTGCTATTGCTTTCTTCATGACTTATACATGTTCCTATGACTATGAGATTATGCAACTCCCGTTTACCGGAGGAACACTTTGGGTACTACCAAACGTCACAACGTAACTGGGTGGTTATAAAGGAGTACTACAGGTGTCTCCAATGGTCGATGTTGGGTTGGCGTATTTCGAGATTAGGATTTGTCACTCCGATTGTCGGAGAGGTATCTCTGGGCCCTCTCGGTAATACACATCACATAAGCCTTGCAAGCATTACAACTAATATGTTAGTTGTGAGATGATGTATTACGGAACGAGTAAAGAGACTTGCCGGTAACAAGATTGAACTAGGTATTGGATACCGACGATCGAATCTCGGGCAAGTAACATACCGATGACAAAGGGAACAACGTATGTTGTTATGCGGTCTGACCGATAAAGATCTTCGTAGAATATGTAGGAGCCAATATGGGCATCCAGGTCCCGCTATTGGTTATTGACCGGAGACGTGTCTCGGTCATGTCTACATTGTTCTCGAACCCGTAGGGTCCGCACGCTTAAGGTTACGATGACAGTTATATTATGAGTTTATGCATTTTGATGTACCGAAGGTTGTTCGGAGTCCCGGATGTGATCACGGACATGATGAGGAGTCTCTAAATGGTCGAGACATAAAGATTGATATATTGGAAGTCTATGTTTGGACATCGGAAGTGTTCCGGGTGAAATCGGGATTTTACCGGGTTACCGGGAGGTTACCGGAACCCCCCGGGAGCCATATGGGCCATCATGGGCCTTAGTGGAAAGGAGAAAGGGGCAGCCCAAGGGGGCTGCGCGCCTCCCCCCTTCCCCTAGTCCTATTAGGACTAGGAGAGGTGGCCGGCCACCCCTCTCCCTCTTTCCCCCTTGGGAATCCTAGTTGGAATAGGATTGGAGGGGAGTCCTACTCCCGGTAGGAGTAGGACTCCTCCTGCGCCACCTCCTCCTGGCCGGCGCCTCCTCCCCCCCTTGGCTCCTTTATATACGGAGGCAGGGGCACCTCTAAACACACAAGTTGACACAAGTTGATCCACGTGATCGATTCCTTAGCCGTGTGCGGTGCCCCCTGCCACCATATTCCTCGATAATACTATAGCGGAGTTTAGGCGAAGCCCTGCTGCTGTAGTTCATCAAGATCGTCACCACGCCGTCGTGCTGACGAAACTCTTCCCCGACACTTTTGCTGGATCGGAGTCCGGGGATCGTCATCGAGCTGAACGTGTGCTCGAACTCGGAGGTGCCGTAGTTTCGATGCTTGATCGGTTGGATCGTGAAGACGTACGACTACTTCCTCTACGTCGTGTCATCGCTTCCGCAGTCGGTCTGCGTTGGGTACATAGACAACACTCTCCTCTCGTTGCTATGCATCACATGATCCTGTGTGCGCGTAGGAAATTTTTTGAAATTACTACGAAACCCTACAGTGGCATCCGAGCCAGGTTATTGATGTTGATGTTATATGCACGAGTATAACACAAGTGAGTTGTGGACGATACAAGTCATACTGCCTACCAGCATGTCATATTTTGGTTCGGCGGTATTGTTGGACGAGACGACCCAGACCAACCGTACGCGTACGCTTACGCGAGACCGGTTCCCTCGACGTGCTTTGCACAGAGATGGCTTGCGGGCGACTGTCTCTCCAACTTTAGTTGAACCAAGTATGGCTACGCCCGGTCCTTGCGAAGGTTAAAACGGAGTCTATTTGACAAACTATCGTTGTGGTTTTGATGCGTAGGTGAGATTGGTTCTTACTTAAGCCCGTAGCAGCCACGTAAAAAATTGCAACAACAAAGTAGAGGACGTCTAACTTGTTTTTGCAGGGCATGTTGTGATGTGATATGGTCAAGGCATGATGCTGAATTTTATTGTATGAGATGATCATGTTTTGTAACCAAGTTATCGGCAACTGGCAGGAGCCATATGGTTGTCGCTTTATTGTATGCAATGCAATCGCGATGTAATGCTTAACTTTATTACTAAACGGTAGTGATAGTCGTGAAAGCATAAGATTGGCGAGACGACAACGATGCTACGATGGAGATCAAGATGTCGCGCCGGTGACGATGGTGATCATGACGGTGCTTCGGAGATGGAGATCACAAGCACGAGATGATGATGGCCATATCATATCACTTATATTGATTGCATGTGATGTTTATCTTTTTATGCATCTTATCTTGCTTTGATTGACGGTAGCATTATAAGATGATCTCTCATTAAATTATCAAGAAGTGTTCTCCCTGAGTATGCACCGTTGCCAAAGTTCGTCGTGCCCAGACACCACGTGATGATCGGGTGTGATAAGCTCTACGTCCATCTACAACGGGTGCAAGCCAGTTTTTGCACACGCAGAATACTCAGGTTAAACTTGACGAGCCTAGCATATGCAGATATGGCCTCGGAACACGGAGACCGAAAGGTCGAGCGTGAATCATATAGTAGATATGATCAACATAACGATGTTCACCATTGAAAACTACTCCATCTCACGTGATGATCGGTTATGGTTTAGTTGATTTGGATCACGTAATCACTTAGAGGATTACAGGGATGTCTATCTAAGTGGGAGTTCTTAAGTAATATGATTAATTGAACTTAAATTTATCATGAACTTAGTACCTGATAGTATCTTGCTTGTTTATGTTGATTGTAGATAGATGGCTCGTGCTGTTGTTCCGTTGAATTTTAATGCGTTCCTTGAGAAAGCAAAGTTGAAAGACGATGGTAGCAATTACACGGACTGGGTCCGTAACTTGAGGATTATCCTCATTGCTGCACAGAAGAATTACGTCCTGGAAGCACCGCTGGGTGCCAGGCCTGCTGCTGGAGCAACGCCAGATGTTATGAACGTCTGGCAGAGCAAAGCTGATGACTACTCGATAGTTCAGTGTGCCATGCTTTACGGCTTAGAATCGGGACTTCAACGACGTTTTGAACGTCATGGAGCATATGAGATGTTCCAGGAGTTGAAGTTAATATTTCAAGCAAATGCCCGGATTGAGAGATATGAAGTCTCCAATAAGTTCTATAGCTGCAAGATGGAAGAGAACAGTTCTGTCAGTGAGCATATACTCAAAATGTCTGGGTATAATAATCACTTGATTCAATTGGGAGTTAATCTTCCAGATGATTGCGTCATTGACAGAATTCTCCAATCACTGCCACAGGAGTCTCGAAATGGTCGAGACGTAAAGATTGATATATTGGAAGCCTATGTTTGGAAATCGGAAGTGTTCCGGGTGAAATCGGGATTTTACCGGGTTACCGGGAGGTTACCGGAACCCCCCGGGAGCCATATGGGCCATCATGGGCCTTAGTGGAAAGGAGAAAGGGGCAGCCCAAGGTGGCTGCGCCTCTTTCCCCTCCCCTAGTCCTATTAGGACTAGGAGAAGGTGGCCGGCCCCCCTCTCTCCCTTCCCCTCCGAGGAATCCTAGTTGGACTAGGATTGGGGGGAGGAATCCTACTCCCAGAGGGAGTAGGACTCTCCTGCGCCTCCCTCTTTGGCCGGCCAGCCTCCCCTCCTCTCCTCCTTTATATACGGAGGCAGGGGCACCTCTAAACACACAAGTTGACACAAGTTGATCCACGTGATCGATTCCTTAGCCATGTGCGGTGCCCCCTGCCACCATATTCCTCGATAATACTGTAGCGGAGTTTAGGCGAAGCCCTGCTGCTGTAGTTCATCAAGATCGTCACCACGCCGTCGTGCTGACGAAACTCTTCCCCGACACTTTGCTGGATCGGAGTCCGGGGATCGTCATCGAGCTGAACGTGTGCTCGAACTCGGAGGTGCCGTAGTTTCGGTGCTTGATCGGTTGGATCGAGAAGACGTACGACTACTTCCTCTACGTCGTGTCATCGCTTCCGCAGTCGGTCTGCGTTGGGTACGTAGACAATACTCTCCCCTCGTTGCTATGCATCACATGATCCTGTGTGTGCGTAGGAAATTTTTTGAAATTACTACGAAACCCAACAGTGGCATCCGAGCCAGGTTATTGATGTTGATGTTATATGCACGAGTAGAACACAAGTGAGTTGTGGACGATACAAGTCATACTGCCTACCAGCATGTCATATTTTGGTTCGGCGGTATTGTTGGACGAGACGACCCAGACCAACCTTACGCGTACGCTTACGCGAGACCGGTTCCCTCGACGTGCTTTGCACAGAGATGGCTTGCGGGCGACTGTCTCTCCAACTTTAGTTGAACCAAGTATGGCTACGCCCGGTCCTTGCGAAGGTTAAAACGGAGTCTATTTGACAAACTATCGTTGTGGTTTTGATGCGTAGGTGAGATTGGTTCTTACTTAAGCCCGTAGCAGCCACGTAAAACATGCAACAACAAAGTAGAGGACGTCTAACTTGTTTTTGCAGGGCATGTTGTAATGTGATATGGTCAAGGCATGATGCTGAATTTTATTGTATGAGATGATCATGTTTTGTAACCAAGTTATCGGCAACTGGCAGGAGCCATATGGTTGTCGCTTTATTGTATGCAATGCAATCGCGATGTAATGCTTAACTTTATTACTAAACGGTAGTGATAGTCGTGAAAGCATAAGATTGGCGAGACGACAACGATGCTACGATGGAGATCAAGGTGTCGCGCCGGTGACGATGGTGATCATGACGGTGCTTCGGAGATGGAGATCACAAGCACGAGATGATGATGGCCATATCATATCACTTATATTGATTGCATGTGATGTTTATCTTTTTATGCATCTTATCTTGCTTTGATTGACGGTAGCATTATAAGATGATCTCTCATTAAATTATCAAGAAGTGTTCTCCCTGAGTATGCACCGTTGCCAAAGTTCGTCGTGCCCAGACACCACGTGATGATCGGGTGTGATAAGCTCTACGTCCATCTACAACGGGTGCAAGCCAGTTTTTGCACACGCAAAATACTCAGGTTAAACTTGACGAGCCTAGCATATGCAGATATGGCCTCGGAACACGGAGACCGAAAGGTCGAGCGTGAATCATATAGTAGATATGATCAACATAACGATGTTCACCATTGAAAACTACTCCATCTCACGTGATGATCGGTTATGGTTTAGTTGATTTGGATCACGTAATCACTTAGAGGATTAGAGGGATGTCTATCTAAGTGGGAGTTCTTAAGTAATATGATTAATTGAACTTAAATTTATCATGAACTTAGTACCTGATAGTATCTTGCTTGTTTATGTTGATTGTAGATAGATGGCTCGTGCTGTTGTTCCGTTGAATTTTAATGCGTTCCTTGAGAAAGCAAAGTTGAAAGATGATGGTAGCAATTACACGGACTGGGTCCGTAACTTGAGGATTATCCTCATTGCTGCACAGAAGAATTACGTCCTGGAAGCACCGCTGGGTGCCAGGCCTGCTGCTGGAGCAACGCCAGATGTTATGAATGTCTGGCAGAGCAAAGCTGATGACTACTCGATAGTTCAGTGTGCCATGCTTTACGGCTTAGAATCGGGACTTCAACGACGTTTTGAACGTCATGGAGCATATGAGATGTTCCAGGAGTTGAAGTTAATATTTCAAACAAATGCCCGGATTGAGAGATATGAAGTCTCCAATAAGTTCTATAGCTGCAAGATGGAGGAGAACAGTTCTGTCAGTGAGCATATACTCAAAATGTCTGGGTATAATAATCACTTGATTCAATTGGGAGTTAATCTTCCGGATGATTGCGTCATCGACAGAATTCTCCAATCACTGCCACCAAGCTACAAGAGCTTCGTAATGAACTATAATATGCAAGGGATGAACAAGACTATTCCCGAGCTCTTCGCAATGCTGAAAGCTGCGGAGGTAGAAATCAAGAAGGAGCATCAAGTGTTGATGGTTAACAAGACCACTAGTTTCAAGAAAAAGGGCAAAGGGAAGAAAAAGGGGAACTTCAAGAAGAACGGCAAGCAAGTTGCTGCTCAAGAGAAGAAACCTAAGTCTGGACCTAAGCCTGAAACTGAGTGCTTCTACTGCAAGCAGACTGGTCACTGGAAGCGGAACTGCCCCAAGTATTTGGCGGATAAGAAGGATGGCAAGGTGAACAAAGGTATATGTGATATACATGTTATTGATGTGTACCTTACTAGAGCTCGCAGTAGCACCTGGGTATTTGATACTGGTTCTGTTGCTAATATTTGCAACTCGAAACAGGGACTACAGAATAAGCGGGCACTGGCAAAGGACGAGGTGACGATGCGCGTGGGAAACGGTTCCAAAGTCGATATGATCGCAGTCGGCACGCTACCTCTACATCTACCTTCGGGATTAATATTAGACCTAAGTAATTGTTATTTGGTGCCAGCGTTGAGCATGAACATTATATCTGGATCTTGTTTAATGCAAGACGGTTATTCATTTAAATCAGAGAATAATGGTTGTTCTATTTATATGAGTAATATCTTTTATGGTCATGCACCCTTGAAGAGTGGTCTATTTTTATTGAATCTCGATAGTAGTAATACACATATTCATAATGTTGAAGCCAAAAGATGCAGAGTTGATAATGAAAGTGCAACTTATTTGTGGCACTGTCGTTTAGGTCATATCGGAATAAAGCGCATGAAGAAACTCCATACCGATGGACTTTTGGAACCACTTGATTATGAATCACTTGGTACTTGCGAACCGTGCCTCTTGGGCAAGATGACTAAAACACCGTTCTCCGGTACTATGGAGAGAGCAACAGATTTGTTGGAAATCATACATACCGATGTATGTGGCCCGATGAATATTGAGGCTCGTGGCGGATATCGTTATTTTCTCACCTTCACCGATGATTTAAGCAGATATGGGTATATTTACTTAATGAAACATAAGTCTGAAACATTTGAAAAGTTCAAAGAATTTCAGAGTGAAGTTGAAAATCATCGTAACAAGAAAATAAAGTTTCTACGATCTGATCGTGGAGGAGAATATTTGAGTTACGAGTTTGGTGTACATTTGAAAAACTGTGGAATAGTTTCGCAACTCACGCCACCCGGAACACCACAGCGTAATGGTGTGTCCGAACGTCGTAATCGTACTTTACTAGATATGGTGCGATCTATGATGTCTCTTACTGATTTACCGCTATCATTTTGGGGATATGCTTTAGAGACGGCCGCATTCACGTTAAATAGGGCACCATCAAAATCCGTTGAGACGACGCCTTATGAACTGTGGTTTGGCAAGAAACCAAAGTTGTCGTTTCTTAAAGTTTGGGGCTGCGATGCTTATGTGAAAAAGCTTCAACCTGATAAGCTCGAACCCAAATCGGAGAAATGTGTCTTCATAGGATACCCAAAGGAAACTGTTGGGTACACCTTCTATCACAGATCCGAAGGCAAAACATTCGTTGCTAAGAATGGATCATTTCGAGAGAAGGAGTTTCTCTCGAAAGAAGTGAGTGGGAGGAAAGTAGAACTTGACGAGGTAACTGTACCTGCTCCCTTACTGGAAAGTAGTTCATCACAGAAAACTGTTTCAGTGACACCTACACCAGTTAGTGAGGAAGCCAATGATAATGATCATGAAACTTCAGATCAAGATACTACTGAACCGCGTAGATCAACCAGAGTAAGATCCGCACCAGAGTGGTACGGTAATCCTGTTCTGGAGGTCATGCTACTAGATCATGATGAACCTACGAACTATGAAGAAGCGATGGTGAGCCCAGATTCCGTAAAGTGGCTTGAAGCCATGAAATCTGAGATGGGATCCATGTATGAGAACAAAGTATGGACTTTGGTTGACTTGCCCGATGATCGGCAAGCAATTGAGAATAAATGGATTTTTAAGAAGAAGACTGACGATGATGGTAATGTTACTGTCTACAAAGCTCGACTTGTCGCAAAAGGTTTTCGGCAAGTTCAAGGAATTGACTATGATGAGACCTTCTCACCCGTAGCGATGCTTAAGTCCGTCCGAATCATGTTAGCAATTGCCGCATTTTATGATTATGAAATTGGGCAAATGGATGTCAAAACTGCATTCCTGAATGGATTTCTGGAAGAAGAGTTGTATATGATGCAACCAGAAGGTTTTGTCGATCCAAAGGGAGCTAACAAAGTGTGCAAGCTCCAGCGATCCATTTATGGACTGGTGCAAGCCTCTCGGAGTTGGAATAAACGTTTTGATAGTGTGATCAAAGCATTTGGTTTTATACAGACTTTCGGAGAAGCCTGTATTTACAAGAAAGTGAGTGGGAGCTCTGTAGCATTTCTAATATTATATGTGGATGACATATTACTGATTGGAAATGATATAGAATTTCTGGATAGCATAAAGGGATACTTGAATAAAAGTTTTTCAATGAAAGACCTTGGTGAAGCTGCTTACATATTAGGCATTAAGATCTATAGAGATAGATCAAGACGCTTAATTGGACTTTCACAAAGCACATACCTTGACAAAATTTTGAAGAAGTTCAAAATGGATCAAGCGAAGAAAGGGTTCTTGCCTGTGTTACAAGGTGTGAAATTGAGTAAGACTCAATGCCCGACACTGCAGAAGATAGAGAGAATATGAAAGATGTTCCCTATGCATCAGCCATAGGATCTATCATGTATGCAATGTTGTGTACCAGACCTGATGTGTGCCTTGCTATAAGTTTAGCAGGGAGGTACCAAAGTAATCCAGGAATGGATCACTGGACAGCGGTCAAGAACATCCTGAAATACCTGAAAAGGACTAAGGATATGTTTCTCGTATATGGAAGTGACAAAGAGCTCATCATAAAAGGTTACGTTGATGCAAGCTTTGACACTGATCCGGACGATTCTAAATCGCAAACCGGATACGTGTTTACATTAAACGGTGGAGCTGTCAGTTGGTGCAGTTCTAAACAAAGCGTCGTAGCGGGATCTACATGTGAAGCGGAATACATAGCTGCTTCGGAAGCAGCAAATGAAGGAGTCTGGATGAAGGAGTTCATATCCGATCTAGGTGTCATACCTAGTGCATCGGGTCCAATGAAAATCTTTTGTGACAATACTGGTGCAATTGCCTTGGCAAAGGAATCCAGATTTCACAAAAGGACCAAACACATCAAGAGACGCTTCAACTCCATCCGGGATCTAGTCCAGGTGGGAGACATAGAGATTTGCAAGATACATACGGATCTGAATGTTGCAGACCCGTTGACTAAGCCTCTTCCACGAGCAAAACATGATCAGCACCAAAGCTCCATGGGTGTTAGATTCATTACAGTGTAATCTAGATTATTGACTCTAGTGCAAGTGGGAGACTGAAGGAAATATGCCCTAGAGGCAATAATGGTCGAGACATAAAGATTGATATATTGGAAGTCTATGTTTGGACATCGGAAGTGTTCCGGGTGAAATCGGGATTTTACCGGGTTACCGGGAGGTTACCGGAACCCCCCGGGAGCCATATGGGCCATCATGGGCCTTAGTGGAAAGGAGAAAGGGGCAGCCCAAGGGGGCTGCGCGCCTCCCCCCTTCCCCTAGTCCTATTAGGACTAGGAGAGGTGGCCGGCCACCCCTCTCCCTCTTTCCCCCTTGGGAATCCTAGTTGGAATAGGATTGGGGGGGGGGAGTCCTACTCCCGGTAGGAGTAGGACTCCTCCTGCGCCACCTCCTCCTGGCCGGCGCCTCCTCCCCCCCTTGGCTCCTTTATATACGGAGGCAGGGGCACCTCTAAACACACAAGTTGACACAAGTTGATCCACGTGATCGATTCCTTAGCCGTGTGCGGTGCCCCCTGCCACCATATTCCTCGATAATACTGTAGCGGAGTTTAGGCGAAGCCCTGCTGCTGTAGTTCATCAAGATCGTCACCACGCCGTCGTGCTGACGAAACTCTTCCCCGACACTTTTGCTGGATCGGAGTCCGGGGATCGTCATCGAGCTGAACGTGTGCTCGAACTCGGAGGTGCCGTAGTTTCGGTGCTTGATCGGTTGGATCGTGAAGACGTACGACTACTTCCTCTACGTCGTGTCATCGCTTCCGCAGTCGGTCTGCGTTGGGTACGTAGACAACATTCTCCTCTCGTTGCTATGCATCACATGATCCTGTGTGCGCGTAGGAAAATTTTTGAAATTACTACGAAACCCTACAGGTGATGCCCCGGGAAGGCATCCCCTCTTTCGTCTTCGTTCATTGGTAACTTTACTTGGAGCTATATTTTTATTCGCCACATGATATGTGTTTTGCTTGGAGTGTCGTGTATTATATTAGTCTTTGCTTTTTAGTTTACCACAATCATACTTTCTGTACACACCTTTTGGGAGAAGCCCACTTGATTGAATTTATTAGAATACTCTATGTGCTTCACTTATATCTTTCGAGCTTGATAGTTTTTGCTCTAGTGCTTCACTTATATCTTCTAGAGCACGGCGGTGTCTTAATTTTGTAGAAATTGCTAGTCTCTCATGCTTCACTTATATTATTTTGAGAGTCTTTTAGAACATCATGGTATTTGCTATGGTTATAAAATTGGTCCTAGAATGGTAGGCATCCAAGTTGGGTATAATAAAAACTATCATAGGAAGTGAATTGGATGCAATGATCAATTTGATACTTTATAATTGTTTTGAGATATGAAGGTAGTGATATTAAAGTCATGCTAATTGGGTGATTATGAATTTAAAGAATGCTTGTGTTGAAGTTTGTGATTCCCGTAGCATGCACGTATGGTGAACCGCTTTGTGATGAAGTTGGAGCACAATTTTATTTATTCATTGTCTTCCTTATCAGTGGCGATCGGGGACAAGGATGGTCTTTTCCTACCAATATACCCCCTAGGAGCATGCGCGTAATAATTTGTTTTTGATGACTTGTAGATTTTTGCAATAAGTATATGAGTTCTTTTGACTAATGTTGAGTCCATGGATTATAGGCACTCTCACCCTTCCACCTTTGCTAGCCTCTCTTATACCGCGCAACTTTCGCCGGTACCATACACCACCATATAACTTCCTCAAAACAGCCACCATATCTACCTACTATGGTATTTCCATAGCCATTCCAAGATATATAGCCATGCAACTTTCCATCGTTCTGTTTATATGACACGCATCATCATTGTCATATTGCTCTTTGCATGATCATGTAGTTGACATCGTATTTGTGGCAAGGCCACCTTCATAAGTTTCATACATGTCACTCTTGATTCAATGTATATCCCGGTACACCGCCGGAGGCATTCATATAGAGTCATATTTTGTTCTAGTCTTGAGTTGTAAATCAATAAAAGTGTGATGATCTTCATTATTAGAGCATTGTCCCAGTGAGGAAAGGATGATGGGGACTATGATTCCCCCAGAAGTCGAGATGAGACTTCGGACTTTACAAAAGAAAAAAAGGAGAAAGGCCAAAAAGAAAAAAAAGGCCAATGAAAGAAAAGAAAAAAAAGAAGAAAAAAGAAGAAAAAATAAGAAAAAAAAGAAGAAAAGAAAATAGAAAAAAATAAAAGAAAAAAAAAGAAAAAAGGAAAAAAATGAGAGAAAAAGAGAGAAGGGACAATGCTACTATCCTTTTACCACACTTGTGCTTCAAAGTAGCACCATGGTCTTCATGATAGAGAGTCTCCTATGTTGTCACTTTCATATACTAACGGGAATTTTTCATTATAGAACTTGGATTGTATATTCCAATGACGGGCTTCCTCAAATTGCCCTAGGTCTTCGTGAGCAAGCGAGTTGGATGCAGACCCACTTAGTTTCTTTTGTTGAGATTTCATACATTTATAGCTCTAGTGCATCCGTTGCATGGCAATCCCTACTCACTCACATTGATATCTATTAATGGGCATCTCCATAGCCCGTTGATACGCCTAGTTGATGTGAGACTATCTTCTCCTTTTTGTCTTCTCCACAACCACCATTCTATTCCACATATAGTGCTATGTCCATGCCTCACGCTCATGTATTGCGTGAAAGTTGAAAAAGTTTGAGATTACTAAAGTATGAAACAATTGCTTGGCTTGTCATCGGGGTTGTGCATGATTAAATACTTTGTGTGATGAAGATAGAGCAACAGCCAGACTATATGATTTTGTAGGGATAACTTTCTTTAGCCATGTTATTTTGAGAAGACATGATTGCTTTGATTAGTATGCTTGAAGTATTACTATTTCTTATGTCAATATGAACTTTTATTTTGAATCATTTGGATCTGAAAATTCCTGCCACAATAAAGAAAATTACATTGAGAATTATGCTAGGTAGCATTCCACATCAAAAATTCTGTTTTTATCATTTACCTACTCGAGGACGAGCAGGAATTAAGCTTGGGGATGCTTGATACGTCTCCAGCGTATCTATAATTTTTCATTGTTCCATGCTATTATATTACCCCTTTTGGATGTTTATGGGCTTTATTTTACATATTTATATCATTTTTGGGACTAACCTACTAACCGGAGGCCCAGCTCGTATTGCTGTTTTTTTGCCTATTTCAGTATTTCGAAGAAAAGGAATATCAAACGGAGTCCAAACGGAATGAAACCTTCGGGAGCGTGATTTTTGGAATGAACGTGATCCGGAGAACTTGGAGTGCAAGTCAAGAAGCGAACGAGGCGGCCAGGAGATAGAAGGGCGCGCCCACCCCTATAGGGCGCGCCCCTGTCTCCTGGGCCCCACGAGCAGCCACCGACGTACTTCTTCCTCCTATATATACCTACGTACCCCGAAAACATCCAGGGAGCCAACGAAAAACAATTTCCACCACTGTAACCTTCTGTATCCGCGAGATCCCATCTTGGAGCCTTCGTCGGCGCTCCGCCGGAGGGGGAATCGACCATGGAGGGCTTCTACATCAACACCATAGCCCTTCCGATGAGTTGTGAGTAGTTTACCACAGACCTTTGGGTCCATAGTTATTAGCTAGATGGCTTCTTCTCTCTTTTTGGATCTCAATACAATGTTCTCTCCCTCTCTTGTGGAGATCTATTCGATGTAAACTCTATTTGCGGTGTGTTTGTCGAGATCCGATGAATTGTGGGTTTATGATCAAGTTTATCTATGAGAAATATTTGAATCTCCTCTGAGTTCTTTTATGTATGATTGAGTTATCTTTGCAAGTCTCTTCGAATTATCAGTTTGGTTTGGCCTACTAGATTGATCTTTCTTGCCATGGGAGAAGTGCTTAGCTTTGGGTTCAATCTTGTGGTGTCCTTACCTAGTGACAAAAAGGGTTGCAAGGCACGTATTGTATTGTTGCCATCGAGGATAAAAAGATGGGGTTTATATCATATTGCATGAGTTTATCCCTCTACATCATGTCATCTTTCTTAATGCGTTACTCTGTTCTTATGAACTTAATACTCTAGATGCATGCTGTATATCGGTCGATGTGTGGAGTAATAGTAGTAGATGCTGGCAGGAGTCGGTCAACTTGTCGCGGACGTGATGCCTATATACATGATCATGCCTAGTGAAGGAAATATGCCCTAGAGGCAATAATAAAGTTATTATTTATTTCCTTATATCATGATAAATGTTTATTATTCATGCTAGAATTGTATTAACCGGAAACATAATACATGTGTGAATACATAGACAAACAGAGTGTCACTAGTATGCCTCTACTTGACTAGCTCGTTAATCAAAGATGGTTATGTTTCCTAACCATGGACAAAGAGTTGTTATTTGATTAACGGGATCACATCATTAGGAGAATGATGTGATTGACTTGACCCATTCCGTTAGCCCAGCACTTGATCGTTTAGTATGTTGCTATTGCTTTCTTCATGACTTATACATGTTCCTGTAACTATGAGATTATGCAACTCCCGTTTACCGGAGGAACACTTTGGGTGCTACCAAACGTCACAACGTAACTGGGTGATTATAAAGGAGTACTACAGGTGTCTCCAAAGGTACATGTTGGGTTGGCGTATTTCGAGATTAGGTTTTGTCACTCCGATTGTCGGAGAGGTATCTCTGGGCCCTCTCGGTAATACACATCACTTAAGCCTTGCAAGCATTACAACTAATGAGTTAGTTGTGAGATGATGTATTACGGAACGAGTAAAGAGACTTGCCGGTAATGAGATTAAACTAGGTATTGAGATACCGACGATCGAATCTCGGGCAAGTAACATACCGATGACAAAGGGAACAACGTATGTTGTTATGCGGTTTGACCGATAAAGATCTTCGTAGAATATGTGGGAGACAATATGGGCATCCAGGTCCCGCTATTGGTTATTGACCGGAAACGTGTCTCGGTCATGTCTACATAGTTCTCGAACCCGTAGGGTCCGCACACTTAACGTTTCATTGACGATATAGTATTATATGAATTATGTATGTTGGTAACCGAATGTTGTTCGGAGTCCCGGATGAGATCATGGACATGACGAGGAACTCCGGAATGGTCCGGAGATAAAGTTTGATATATGGGATAATAGTGTTTGATCCCCAGAAGGGGTTCCGGATGTTTCCCGAAATGTTTGGGAACAAGAACACGTTATTTGGGCCAAAGGGGAAAGCCCACAAGGTTTTTGGAAAGCGCAAAAGGAAGTTTTGCGGAGTCCAGGGGCCAGACGCCAGGGTCCCTGGCGTCTGGGTCCAGACGCCGAGAACCCTGGCGTCTGGCCCTGGAGTCCGAGAAGGACTCTTGCCTTTCGGGTGAAACCGACTTTGTGGAGGCTTTTACTCCAAGTTTCAACCCCAAGGCTCAACATATAAATAGAGGGGTAGGGCTAGCACCAAAGACACATCAAGAAACACCAAGCCGTGTGTCGGCAACCCCGTCCCCTCTAGTTTATCCGCCGTCATAGTTTCCGTAGTGCTTAGGCGAAGCCCTGCGGAGATTGTTCTTCACCAACACCGTCACCACGCCGTCGTGCTGCCGGAACTCATCTACTACTTCGCCCGTCTTGCTGGATCGAGAAGGTGAGGACGTCATCGAGCTGAACGTGTGAAGAACTCGGAGGTGCCATGCGTTTGGTACTTGGATCGGTCGGATCGTGAAGACGTACGACTACATCAACCGCGTTGATAAACGCTTCCGCTTAGCGATCTTCAAGGTTATGAAGATATACTCCCCCTCTCGTTGTTATACATCACCATGATCTTGCGTGTGCGTAGGAAATTTTTTGGAATTACTACGTTCCCCAACAGTGGCATCCGAGCCTAGGTTTTATGCGTTGATGTTATATGCACGAGTAGAACACAAGTGAGTTGTGGGCGATACAAGTCATACTGCTTACCAGCATGTCATACTTTGGCTCAGCGGTATTGTGAGATGAAGCGGCCCGGACCGACATTACGCGTACGCTTACGCGAGACTGGTTTCACCGTTACGAGCACTCGTGCTTAAAGGTGACTGGCGGGTGTCTGTCTCTCTCACTTTAGCTGAATCGAGTGTGGCTACGCCCGGTCCTTGCGAAGGTTAAAACAGCATTAACTTGACGAACTATCGTTGTGGTTTTGATGCGTAGGTAAGAACGATTCTTGCTAATCCCGTACCAGCCACGTAAAATTTGCAACAACAAAGTAGAGGACGTCTAACTTGTTTTTGCAGGGCATGTTGTGATGTGATATGGTCAAGACGTGATGCTATATTTTATTGTATGAGATGATCATGTTTTGTAACCGAAGTTATCGGCAACTGGCAGGAGCCATATGGTTGTCGCTTTATTGTATGAAATGCAAACGCCCTGTAATTGCTTTACTTTATCACTAAGCGGTAGCGGTAGTCGTAGAAGCAATAGATGGCGTAAATGACAAACGATGCTATGATGGAGATCAAGGTGTCGCACCGGTGACGATGGTGACCATGATGGTGCTTCGGAGATGGAGATCACAAGCACAAGATGATGATGGCCATATCATATCACTTATATTGATTGCATGTGATGTTTATCCTTTATGCATCTTATCTTGCTTTGATTGACGGTAGCATTTTAAGATGATCTCTCATTAAAAATGGGTGCAAAACAGTTGCACACACGGAATACTAAGGTTAAACTTGACGAGCCTAGCATATGCAGATATGGCCTCGGAACACGAAGACCGAAAGGTCGAGCGTGAATCATATAGTAGATATGATCAACATAGTGATGTTCACCATTGAAAACTACTCCATCTCACGTGATGATCGGTTATGGTTTAGTTGATTTGGATCACGTGATCACTTAGATGACTCGAGAGATGTCTGTCTAAGTGGGAGTTCTTAAGTAATATGATTAATTGAACTTTAATTTATCATGAACTTAGTCCTGGTAGTATTTTGCAAATTATGTTGTAAGATCAATAGCTTGCGTTGTTGCTTTCATATGTTTATTTTGATATGTTCCTAGAGAAAATTGTGATGAAAAATGTTAGTAGCAATGATGCGGATTGGATCCGCGATCTGAGGTTTATCTTCATTGCTGCACAGAAGAATTATGTCCTTAATGCACCTCTTGGTGACAGACCTATTGTAGGAGCAGATGCAGATGTTATGAACGTTTGGCTAGCTCAATATGATGACTACTTGATAGTTTAAGTGACCATGCTTAACGACTTAGAATCGGGACTTCAAAGATGTTTTGAACGTCATGGACCATATGAGATGTTCCAGGAGTTGAAGTTAATATTTCAAGCAAATACCCGAGTTGAGAGATATGAAGTCTCCAACAAGTTCTATAGCTAAAAGATGGAGGAGAATCGCTCAACTAGTGAGCATGTGCTCAGATTGTCTGGGTACTACAATCGCTTGAATCAAGTGGGAGTTAATCTTCCAGATAAGATAGTGATTGACAGAATTCTCTAGTCACCATCACCGAGTTAGTAGAACTTCGTGATGAACTATAGTATGCAAGGGATGATGAAAATGATTCCCGAGTTTTTCATGATGATGAAATCGATGAAGGTAGAAATCAAGAAAGAACATCAAGTGTTGATGGTTAACAAGACCACTAGTTTCAAGAAAAGGGCAAAGGGATAGAAGGGAACTTCAAGAAGAACGGCAAGCGAGTTGCTGCTCAAGTGAAGAAGCCCAAGTCTGGACCTAAGCCTGAGACTAAGTGCTTCTACTGCAAAGGGACTGGTCACTGGAAGCTGAACTACCCCAAGTATTTGGCGGATAAGAAGGATGGCAAAGTGAGCAAAGGTATATTTGATATACATGTTATTGATGTGTACTTTAGTAGTGTTTATAGCAACCCCTCGGTACTTGGTACTGGTTCAGTTGCTAAGAGTAGTAACTCGAAACGGGAGTTGCAGAATAAACAGAAACTAGTTAAGGGTGAAGTGACGATGTGTGTTGAAAGTAGTTTCAAGATTGATATGATCATCATCGCACACTCCCTATACTTTCGGGATTAGTGTTGAACCTAAATAAATGTTATTTGGTGTTTGCGTTGAGCATGAATATGATTTGATCGTGTTTATTGCAATACGGTTATTCATTTAAGTAAGAGAATAAACTGTTGTTCTGTTTACATGAATAAAACCTTATATGGTTACACACCCAATGAAAATGGTTCATTGGATCTCGATCATAGTGATACACATATTCATAATATTGAAACCAAAAGATGCAAAGTTAATAATGATAGTGCAACTTATTTGTGGCACTGCTGTTTTGGTCATATTGGTGTAAAGCGCATGAAGAAACTCCATGCTGATGGGATTTTGGAATCACTTGATTATGAATCACTTGATGCTTGCGAACCATGCCTCATGGGCAAGATGACTAAGACTCCGTTCTCCGGAACAGTGGAGCGAGCAACTGACTTATTGGAAATAATACATACTGATGTATGTGATCCAATGAGTGTTGATGCTCGTGGCAAGTATCGTTATTTTCTGACCTTCACAAGATGATTTGAGCAGATATGGGTATATCTACTTGATGAAACATAAGTCTGAAATAGTTGAAAGGTTCAAAGAATTTCAGAGTGAAGTGGAAAATCATCGTAACAAGAAAATAAAGTTTCTGCGATCTGATCGTGGAGATGAATATTTGAGTTACGAGTTTGGTCTTCAATTAAAACAATGTGGAATAGTTTCACAAACTCACGCCACCTGGAACACCACAATGTAATGGTGTGTCCGAAAGTCGTAATCGTACTTTACTAGATATGGTGCGATCTATGATATCTCTTATCAGTTTACCACTATCGTTTTGGGGTTATGCATTAGAGACAGTTGCATTCACGTTTAATAGGGCACCATCTAAATCCGTTGAGACGACACCGTATGGACTATGGTTTAGCAGTAAACCTAAGCTGTCATTTCTTAAAGTTTGGAGTTGCGATGCTTATATGAAAAAGGTTTTCAACTTGATAAGCTCGAACCTAAATCAGAGAAGTGCGTCTTCATAGAATACCCAAAGGAAACTGTTGGGTACACCTTCTATCACAGATCCAAAGGCAAGTTATTCGTTGCCAAGAATGGATCCTTTGTAGGGAAGAAGTTTCTCTCGAAAGAAGTGAGTGGGAGGAAAGTAGAACTTGATGAGGTAACTGTACCTGCTCCCTTATTGGAAATTAGTTCATCACAGAAATCTGTTCCTGTGACTACTACACCAATTAGTGAGGAAGTTAATGATGATGATCATGAAACTTCAGATTAAGTTACTACAGAACCTCATAGGTCTTACAGAGTAAGATCTGCACCAGAGTGGTACGGTAATCCTGTTCTAGAAGTTATGTTACTAGACCATGACGAACCTACGAACTATGAAGAAGCGATGGTGAGCCCAGATTCTGCAAAATGGCTTGAGGCCATGAGATCTGAGATAAGATCCATGTATGAAAACAAAGTATGGACTTTGATTGACTTTTCCCAATGATCGGCGAGAATTGAGATTAAATGGATCTTCAAGAGGAAGACGGACGCTGATAGTGTTACTATCTACAAAGCTAGAATTGTCGCAAAAAGGTTTTCGACAAGTTCAAGATGTTGACTACGATGAGAGTTTTTTACTCGTATCTATGCTTAAGTCTATCTGAATCATGTTAGCAATTGCCGCATTTTATGAAATCTGGCAAATGGATAAACAAAACAGCATTCCTTAATGGTTTTCTTAAAGAAGAGTTGTATATGATGCAACCAGAAGGTTTTGTCAATCCTAAAGGTGCTAACAAATTGTGCAAGCTCTAGCGATCCATCTATGGACTGGTGCAAGCATCTCGGAGTTGGAATATATGCTTTGATGAGTTGATCAAAGCATATGGTTTTATACAGACTTTTGAAGAAGCCTGTATTTACAAGAAAGTGAGTGGGAGCTCTGTAGCATTTCTAATATTATATGTGGATGACATATTGTTAATTGGAAATGATATGGAAATTCTGGATAGCATGAAAGGATACTTGAATAAGAGTTTTTCAAAGCAAGACCTCGGTGAAGCTGCTTACACATTGAGCATCAAGATCTATATAGATAGATCAAGACGCTTGATAAGATTTTTCAATGAGTACATACCTTGACAAATTTTTGAAATAGTTCAAAATGGAACAGTCAAAGAAGGAGTTATTGCCTGTGTTACAAGGTGTGAAGTTGAGTAAGACTCAAAACTCAACCACGACAGAAGATAGAAAGAGAATGAAAGGCATTCCCTATGCCTCAGCCATAGGTTCTATAAAGTATGCCATACTGTGTACCAGATCTATTATATACCCTACACTATGTTAAGCAAGGGAGTACAATAGTGATCTAAGAGTAGATCACTGGACAGTGGTCAAAATTATCCTTAGTGGAATAAGGAAATATTTCTCGATTATGGAGGTGAAAAAAAAGGTTCGTCATAAAAGGTTACGTCGATGAAAGTTTTGACACAGATCTAGATGACTCTAAGTCTCGATCTAGATACATATTGAAAGTAGGAGCAATTAGCTATAGTAGCTCCGTGCAGAGCATTGTTGACATAGAGATTTGCAAAATACATATGGATCTGAATGTGGCAGACCCGTTGACTAAACTTCTCTCACAAGCAAAACATGATCACACCTTAGTACTCTTTGGGTGTTAATCACATAGCGATGTGAACTAGATTATTGACTCTAGTAAACCCTTTGGGTGTTGGTCACATGACGATGTGAAAAATGGGTGTCAATCACATGGTGATGTGAACTATTGATGTTAAATCACATGGCAATGTGATCTAGATTATTGACTCTAGTGCAAGTGGGAGACTGAAGGAAATATGCCCTAGAGGCAATAATAAAGTTATTATTTATTTCCTTATATCATGATAAATGTTTATTATTCATGCTAGAATTGTATTAACCGGAAACATAATACATGTGTGAATACATAGACAAACAGAGTGTCACTAGTATGCCTCTACTTGACTAGCTCGTTAATCAAAGATGGTTATGTTTCCTAACCATGGACAAAGAGTTGTTATTTGATTAACGGGATCACATCATTAGGAGAATGATGTGATTGACTTGACCCATTCCGTTAGCCTAGCACTTGATCGTTTAGTATGTTGCTATTGCTTTCTTCATGACTTATACATGTTCCTGTAACTATGAGATTATGCAACTCCCGTTTACCGGAGGAACACTTTGGGTGCTACCAAACGTCACAACGTAACTGGGTGATTGTAAAGGAGTACTACAGGTGTCTCCAAAGGTACATGTTGGGTTGGCGTATTTCGAGATTAGGTTTTGTCACTCCGATTGTCGGAGAGGTATCTCTGGGCCCTCTCGGTAATACACATCACTTAAGCCTTGCAAGCATTACAACTAATGAGTTAGTTGTGAGATGATGTATTACGAAACGAGTAAAGAGACTTGCCGGTAACGAGATTAAACTAGGTATTGAGATACCGACGATCGAATCTCGGGCAAGTAACATACTGATGACAAAGGGAACAACGTATGTTGTTATGTGGTTTGACCGATAAAGATCTTCGTAGAATATGTGGGAGCCAATATGGGCATCCAGGTCCCGCTATTGGTTATTGACCGGAAACGTGTCTCGGTCATGTCTACATAGTTCTCGAACCCGTAGGGTCCGCACGCTTAACGTTTCGTTGACGATATAGTATTATATGAGTTATGTATGTTGGTAACCGAATGTTGTTCGGAGTCCCGGATGAGATCATGGACATGACGAGGAACTCCGGAATGGTCCAGAGATAAAGTTTGATATATGGGATAATAGTGTTTGACCCCTGGAAGGGGTTCCGGATGTTTCCCGAAATGTTTGGGAACGAGAACACGTTATTTGGGCCAAAGGGGAAAGCCCACAAGGTTTTTGGAAAGCGCAAAAGGAAGTTTTGCGGAGTCCAGGGGCCAGACGCCAGGGTCCCTGGCGTCTGGGTCCAGACGCCGAGAACCCTGGCGTCTGGCCCTGGAGTCCGAGAAGGACTGTTGCCTTTCGGGTGAAACCGACTTTGTGGAGGCTTTTACTCCAAGTTTCGACCCCAAGGCTCAACATATAAATAGAGGGGTAGGGCTAGCACCAAAGACACATCAAGAAACACCAAGCCGTGTGCCGGCAACCCCGTCCCCTCTAGTTTATCTTCTGTCATAGTTTCCGTAGTGCTTAGGCGAAGCCCTGCGGAGATTGTTCTTCACCAACACCGTCACCACACTGTCGTGCTGCCGGTACTCATCTACTACTTCGCCCGTCTTGCTGGATCGAGAAGGTGAGGACGTCATCGAGCTGAACGTGTGCAGAACTCGGAGGTGCCGTGCGTTCGGTACTTGGATCGGTCGGATCGTGAATACGTACGACTACATCAACCGCGTTGATAAATGCTTCCGCTCAGCGATCTTCAAGGTTATGAAGATATACTCCCCCTCTCGTTGTTATACATCACCATAATCTTGCGTGTGCGTAGGAATTTTTTTTGAAATTACTACGTTCCCCAACACCTAGATAATCTCATAATTATTCGCTTTTCTATCAATTGCTCAACAGTAATTTGTTCACCCACCGTAATACTTATGCTATCTTGAGAGAAGCCACTAGTGAAACCTATGGCCCCCGGGTCTATCTTTTATCATATAAGCTTTCTATCTACTTTTATTTGCATCTATATTATAAAATACCAAAAATATATTTATCTTATCATACTATCTCTATCAGATCTCACTTTCGCAAGTGGCCGTGAAGGGATTGACAACCCCTTTATTGCGTTGGTTGCGAGTTCTTTGTTTGTTTGTGTAGGTGCGTGGGACTTTTGAGGAGCCTCCTACTGGATTGATACCTTGGTTCTCAAAAACTGAGGGAAATACTTACGCTACTTTGCTGCATCACCCTTTCCTCTTCAAGGAAAACCAACGCAAGCTCAAGACTTAGCAAGAAGGATTTCTGGCGCCGTTGCCGGGGAGGTCTTCGCTCAAGTCAAGACATACCAAGTACCCATCACAAACTCATCTCCCTCGCATTTACATTATTTTCCATTTGCCTCTCGTTTTCCTCTCCCCCACTTCATCCTTGCCCTTTTATTTGCCCTCTCTTTCCCAATCTTCTCCTCTCTCTTTCGCATGCCCTTTTTTTGTTTGCTTGTGTGTTGGATTACTTGTTGCCATGGCGCAAGATAATACCAAATTGTGTGATTTCTCCAATACCAATAATATTGATTTCCTTAGTACTCCGATTGCTCCTCTTAATGATGTTGAATCTTGTGAAATCAATACTGCTTTGCTGAATCTTGTTATGAAAGATCAATTCGCCGGCCTTCCTAGTGAAGATGCCGCTACTCATCTAAACAACTTTGTTGATTTGTGTGATATGAAAAAGAAGAAAGATACGGATAATGATATTGTTAAATTGAAGTTATTTCCGTTTTCACTTAGAGATTGTGCTAAAGTTTGGTTTTTGTCTTTGCCTAAAAATAGTATTGATTCTTGGAACAAGTGCAAAGATGCTTTTATCTCTAATAATTTTCCTCCCGCTAAGATTATCACTCTTAGGAATGATAGTATGAATTTTAAACAACTTGATCATGAGCATGTTGCCCAATCTTGGGAAAGAATGAAATTGATGATTCACAATTGCCCTACTCATGGTTTGAATTTATGGATGATCATACAATTTTTTTATGCCGGTTTGAACTTTTCTTCTAGAAATCTTTTAGATTCGTCCGCGGGAGGCACGTTTATGGAAATCACGTTAGGAGATGCTACAAAACTTCTTGATAATATTATGGCTAATTATTCTCAATGGCACACCGATAGATCTACTAGTACAAAAGTGCATGCTATAGAAGAAATCAATGTTTTGAGTGGAAAGATGGATGAACTTATGAAGTTGTTTGCTACTAAAAATACTCCTTTTGATCCCAATGATATGCCTTTGTCTACTTTGATTGAGAATAATAATGAATCTATGGATGTGAATTTTGTTGGTAGGAATAGTTTTGGAAACAATGCTTATAGAGGAAACTTTAATTCTAGACCGTTCCCTAGTAATTCCTCTAATAATTATGGAAATTCCTACAATAACTCTTATGGTAATTTTAATAAGATGCCCTCTGATTTTGAGAATAGTGTGAAAGAATTTATGATTTCGCAAAAGAATTTTAATGCTTTGCTTGAAGAAAAATTGCTCAAAGTTGATGATTTGGCTAGGAACGTTGATAGAGTTTCGCTTGATGTTGATTCTCTTAAACTTAGATCTACTCCTCCTAAGCATGATATCAATGAGTCTATCAAAGCAATGAGAATTTCCATTGATGAGTGCAAGGAAAGAACCGCTAGATTGCGTGCTACGAAAGATTGCTTTGTAAAGGCGTGTTCTTCTAGTTTCAATGAAAATAATGATGAAGATCTTAAAATTATTGATGTGTCTCCTATTAGATATTTGTTTTTCAATATGAATCTTGATAATAATGGGACTGGAGATGAGTCAACTTTAGTTAGAAGGCGTCCCAAGAATTCGGAGTTTTTAGATCTTGATGCTAAATTTGGTAAAAGTGGGATTGGAGAGGTCATGACTTTAAATAGCATTGAACCCACTATCTCGGATTTCAAGGAGTTTGATTATGATAATTGTTCTTTAGAAGGTTGTATTTCCTTGTTGCAATCCGTTGTTAATTCTCCTCATGCTTATAGTCAAAATAAAGCTTTTACCAAACATACCATTGATCCCTTGATGCAATCTTATGATGAAAAACTTAATTTGGAAGTTTCTATACCTAGAAAACTTAATGATGAGTGGGAACCTACTATAAAGATTAGAATTAAAGTTCATGAGTGTTTTGCTTTATGTGATTTGGGTGCTAGTGTTTCCACAATTCCGAAAACTTTATGTGATATTCTAGGTTTCCATGATCTTGATGATTGCTCTTTAAACTTGCACCTTGCGGATTCCACCATTAAAAAGCCAATGGGAAGGATATATGATGTTCTTATTGTTGCAAATAGAAATTTGGTGCCCGTAGATTTTATCGTTCTTGATATATATTGCAATCTTTCTTGCCCTATTATTCTTGGTAGATCTTTCCTTAGAACGACTGGTGTGAATATTGATATTAAGGAAGGGAATATTAGATTCCAATTTGCATTAAAGAAAGGCATGGAGCACTTTCAAGAAAGAAAGTAAAATTACCTTATGAATCTATCATGCGAGCTACTTATGAATTGAGTGCCAAAGATGACACTACTTAGATCTATGTTCGCTTTTATGCCTATCTAGGGGCGTTAAACGATAGCGCTAGTTTGGAGGCAACCCAATTTTATTTGTGTTTTTTGTTTTTGTTTCTGTTTAGTAATAAAATTTTGCATCTACCTTCTGTTTAGATGTGTTTTTATCTTTTAATTTGTGTTTGTGCCAAGTAGAACCTATAGGATAACCTATGCTGATAGTTGATTTGATTCTGCTGAAAACAGAAACTTTGCACGCACGAATTTAGTTTGTTAAATCACAGAAATGTGATTTTGCATTGATTCTTTTTGCTGCCGATCAATAGACAAAATTTCCAGGACTTCCTATTTTGGTAGGATTTTTAGAGTTCCAGAAGTTTGCGTTAGTTACAGATTGCTACAGACTGTTCTGTTTTTGACAGATTCTGTTTTTCGTGTGTTGTTTGCTTATTTTGATGCATCTATGGCTAGTATTAAGTGGTATGAACCATAGAGAACTTGGAATACAGTAGGTTTAACACCAAAATAAATAAAGAATGAGTTCATTACAGTACCTTATGTGGTGGTTTTGTTTTCTTTCACTAACGGAGCTTATAAGATTTCCTGTTGAGTTTTGTGTTGTGAAGTTTTCAAGTTTTGGGAAAAGCTTTGATGGACTGTGGAATAAGGAGTGGCAAGAGCCTAAGATTGGGGATGCCCAAGGCACCGCAAGATATTCAAGGATAGCCAAAAGCCTAAGCTTGGGGATGCCCCGGGAAGGCATCCCCTCTTTCGTCTTCATTCATTGGTAACTTTACTTGGAGCTATATTTTTATTCGCCACATGATATGTGTTTTGCTTGGAGCGTCGTATATTATATTAGTCTTTGCTTTTTAGTTTACCACAATAATCCTTGCTGTACAAACCTTTTCGTAGAAGCCCACTTGATTGAATTTATTAGAATATTCTATGTGCTTCACTTATATCTTTTGAGCTTTATAGTTTTTGCTCTAGTGCTTCACTTATATCTTTTAGAGCACGGCGGTGGCTTAATTTTGTAGAAATTGCTAGTCTCTCATGCTTAACTTATATTATTTTGAGAGTCTTTTAGAACAGCATGGTATTTTCTATGGTTATAAAATTGGTCCTAGAATGGTAGGCATCCAAGTTGGGTATAATAAAAACTATCATAGGAAGTGAATTGGATGCTATGATCAATTTGATACTTGATAATTGTTTTGAGATATGAAGGTAGTGATATTAAAGTCATGCTAATTGGGTGATTACTAATTTAAAGAATGCTTGTGTTGAAGTTTGTGATTCCCATAGCATGCACGTATGGTGAACCGCTTTGTGATGAAGTTAGAGCACAATTTTATTTATTTATTGTCTTCCTTATGAGTGGCGGTCGGGGACGAGGATGGTCTTTTCCTACCAATCTATCCCCCTAGGAGCATGCGCGTAATACTTTTTTTTGATGACTTGTAGATTTTTGCAATAAGTATATGAGTTCTTTTGACTAATGTTGAGTCCAAGGATTATACGCACTCTCACCCTTCCACCTTTGCTAGCCTCTCTTATACCGTGCAACTTTCGCTGGTACCATACACCCACCATATACCTTCCTCAAAACAGCCACCATATCTACCTACTATGGCATTTCCATAGCCATTCCGAGATATATTGCCATGCAACTTTCCATCGTTCCGTTTATATGACACGCATCATCATTTTCATATTGCTCTTTGCATGATCATGTAGTTGACATCGTATTTGTGGCAAGGCCACCTTCATAATTTCATACATGTCACTCTTGATTCATTGCATATCCCGGTACACCGCCAGAGGCATTCATATAGAGTCATATTTTGTTCTAGTCTTGAGTTGTAAATCAATAAAAGGGTGATGATCTTCAATATTAGAGCATTGTCCCAGTGAGGAAAGGATGATGCAGACAATGATTCCCCCACAAGTCGGGCTGAGACTTCGGACTTTACAAAAGAAAAAAAAGGAGAAAGGCCAAAAAGAAAAAAAACGGCCAAAGGAAAAAAAGGAGAGAAAAAATGAAAGAGAAAAAAATAAAAGAAAAAAAGAAAAAAAGAAAAAAATGAGAGAAAAAGAGAGAAGGGACAATGATACTATCCTTTTACCACACTTGTTGTCACTTTTACCACTCTTCATGTTAGAGAGTCTCCTATGTTGTCACTTTCATATACTAGTGGGAATTTTTCATTATAGAACTTGGCTTGTATATTCCAATGATGGGCTTCCTCAAATTTCCCTAGGTCTTCGTGAGCAAGCGAGTTGGATGCACACCCACTTAGTTTCTTTTGTTGAGCTTTCATACATTTATAGCTCTAGTGCATCCGTTGCATGGCAATCCCTACTCACTCACATTGATATCTATTAATGGGCATCTCCATAGCCCGTTGATACGCCTAGTTGATGTGAGACTATCTTCTCCTTTTTGTCTTCTCCACAACCACCATTCTATTCCACATATAGTGCTATGTCCATGCCTCACGCTCATGTGTTGCGTGAAAGTTGAAAAAGTTTGAGATTACTAAAGTATGAAACAATTGCTTGGCTTGGAATCGGGGTTGTGCATGATTAAATACTTTGTGTGATGAAGATAGAGCAACATCCAGACTATATGATTTTGTAGGGATAACTTTCTTTAGCCCTGTTATTTTGAGAAGACATGATTGCTTTGATTAGTATGCTTGAAGTATTACTATTTATTATGTCAATATGAACTATTATTTTTAATCATTTGGATCTGAACATTCATGCCACAATAAAGAAAATTACATTGAGAATTATGCTAGGTAGCATTCCACATCAAAAATTCTGTTTTTATCATTTACCTACTCGAGGACGAGCAGGAATTAAGCTTGGGGATGCTTGATACGTCTCCAACGTATCTATAATTTTTCATTGTTCCATGCTATTATATTACCCCTTTTGGATGTTTATGGGATTTATTTTACATATTTATATCATTTTGGGACTAACCTACTTACCGAAGGCCCAGCCCGTATTGCTGTTTTTTTGCCTATTTCAGTATTTCGAAGAAAAGGAATATCAAACGGAGTCCAAACGGAATGAAACCTTTGGTAGCGTGATTTTTGGAACGAACGTGATCCGGAGAACTTAGAGTGCAAGTCAAGAAGTGAACGAGGCGGTCAGGAGATAGCAGGGCGCGCCCACCCCTATAGGGTGTACCCCCTGTCTCCTGGGCCCCACGAGCGGACACCGACGTACTTCTTCCTCCTATATATACCTATGTAC
Organism: Triticum dicoccoides; assembly: GCF_002162155.2. Taxonomy (NCBI): domain Eukaryota; kingdom Viridiplantae; phylum Streptophyta; class Magnoliopsida; order Poales; family Poaceae; genus Triticum; species Triticum dicoccoides. Next base: position 563,019,611 of record NC_041391.1, read on the forward strand.
CCCGAAAACATCCAGGGAGCCAACGAAAAACAATTTCCACCGCCATAACCTTCTGTATCCGCAAGATTCCATCTTGGAGCCTTCGCCGGCGCTCCACCGGAGGGGGAATCGACCATGGAGGGCTTCTACATCAACACCATAGCCCTTCCGATGAGTTGTGAGTAGTTTACCACAAACCTTCGGGTCCATAGTTATTAGCTAGATGGCTTCTTCTCTCTTTTTGGATCTCAATACAATGTTCTCTCCCTCTCTTGTGGAGATCTATTCGATGTAAACTCTTTTTGAGGTGTGTTTATCGAGATCCGATGAATTGTGGGTTTATGATCAAGTTTATCTATGAGAAATATTTGAATCTTCTCTGAATTCTTTTATGTATGATTGAGTTATCTTTGCAAGTCTCTTCAAATTATCAGTTTGGTTTGGCCTACTAGATTGATCTTTCTTGCCATGGGAGAAGTGCTTAGCTTTGGGTTCAATGTTGCGGTGTCCTTACCCAGTGACAGAAAGGGTTGCAAGGCACGTATTGTATTGTTGCCTTGTGGGGTGGAATAATAGTAGATGCAGGAAGGAGCCGGTCTACTTGTCGCGGAAGTGATGCCTATATACATGATCATGCCTAGATAATCTCATAACTATTCGCTTTTCTATCAATTGCTCGACAGTAATTTGTTCACCCACCGTAATACTTATGCTATCTTGAGAGAAGCCACTAATGAAACCTATGGCCCCCGGGTCTATCTTTTATCATATAAGCTTTCTATCTACTTTTATCTGCATCTTTACCTTTTGCATCTATATTATAAAATACCAAAAAAATATTTATCTTATCATACTATCTCTATCAGATCCCACTTTTGCAAGTGGCCGTGAAGGGATTGACAACCCCTTTATTGCCTTGGTTGCGAGTTCTTTGTTTGTTTGTGTAGGTGCGTGGTACTTTTGAGGAGCCTCCTACTGGATTGATACCTTGGTTCTCAAAAACTGAGGGAAATACTTACGCTACTTTGCTGCATCACCCTTTCCTCTTCAAGGAAAACCAACACAAGCTCAAGATGTAGCAGGTCCGTAACTTGAGGATTATCATCATTGCTGCACATAAGAATTATGTCTTGGAAGCACCGCTAGGTGCAAGGCCTGCTGCAGACGCAACTGCGGATGTTAGGAACGTCTGGCAGAGCAAAGCTGATGACTACTCGATAGTTCAATGTGTCATGCTTTACGGCTTAGAATCGGGACTTCAAAGACGTTTTGAACATCATGGAGCATATGAGATGTTCCAAGAGTTGAAGTTAATATTTCAAGCAAATGCCCAAGTTGAGAGATATGGAGTCTCCAACAAGTTCTATAGCTGCAAAATGGAGGAGAATAATTTTGTAAGTGAACACATACTCAGAATGTCTGGGTACCATAACCACTTGACTCAGTTGGGAATTAATCTTCCTGATGATAGTGTCATTGACAGAGTTCTTCAATCACTGCCACCAAGCTATAAAGGCTTCATGATGAACTATAATATGCAAGGGATGAACAAGACAATTCCCGAGCTCTTCGTGATGCTAAAGGTTACGGAGGTAGAAATCAAAAAGGATCATCAAGTGATGATGGTCAACAAAACCACTAGTTTCAAGAATAAGGGCAAAGGGAAGAAGGGGAACTTCAAGAAGAACAACAAGAAAGTTGCTGCTCAGGAGAAGAAACCCAAGTCTGGACCTAAGCCTGAAACTGAGTGCTTCTACTGCAAAGGAACTAGTCACTGGAAGCGGAACTGCCCCAAGTATTTGACGGATAAGAAGGATGGTAAAGTGAAAGGTATATTTGATATACATGTTATTGATGTGTACCTTACTAATGCTCGTAGTAGCGCCTGGGTATTTGATATTGGTTCTGTTGCTCATATTTTCAATTTGAAACATGGGCTATGGATTAAACAAAGATTGGCTAAGGACGAGGTGACGATGCGCGTCGGAAATGGTTCCAAGGTCGATGTGATCGCCATCGGCACGCTACCTCTACATCTACCTTCGGGATTAGTTTTAGACCCGAATAATTGTTATTTGGTGCCAGCGTTGAGCATGAACATTGTATCTGGATCTTGTTTGATGCGAGACGATTATTCATTTAAACCAGAGAATAATGGTTGTTCTATTTATATGAGTAATATCTTTTATGGTCATGCACCCTTGTTGAGTGGTCCATTTTTATTGAATCTCAATCGTGAAGATACACGTGTTCATACTATTGAAGCCAAAAGATGCACAGTTGATAATGATAGTGCAACTTATTTGTGGCACTGCCGTTTAGGTCATATTGGTGTAAAGCGCATGAAGAAACTCCATGTTGATGGACTTTTGGAATCACTTGATTATGAATCACTTGGTGCTTGTGAACCATGCCTCATGGGCAAGATGACTAAAACTCCATTCTCCGGGACAATGGAACGAGCTACTGACTTATTGAAAATAATACATACCGATGTATGCGGTCCCATGAGTGTTGAGGCTCGTGGCGGGTATCGTTATTTTCTTACCTTCACACATGATTTGAGCAGATATGGTTATATCTACTTAATGAAGCATAAGTCTGAAACATTTGAAACGTTCAAAGAATTTCAGAGTGAAGTGGAAAATCATCATAACAAGAAAATAAAATTTCTACGATCTGATCGTGGAGGCGAATATTGGAGTTACGAGTTTGGTATTCATTTGAAACAATGTGGAATAGTTTCGCAACTCACGCCACCTGGAATACCACAGCATAATGGTGTGTCTGAACGTCGTGACCGTACTTTATTGGATATATGGTGCGATCTATGATGTCTCTTACTGATTTACCGCTATCGTTTTGGGGTTATGCTTTAGACTGAATTCATGTTAAATAGGGCACCATCAAAATCCTTTGAGACGACGCCTTGAACTGTTGTTTGGCAAGAAACCAAAGTTGTCGTTTCTCAAAGTTTGGGGTTGTGATGCTTATGTGAAAAAGCTTCAACCTAATAAGCTCGAACCCAAATCGAAGAAGTGTGTCTTCATAGGATACCCAAAGGAAACTGTTGGGTACACCATCTATCACAGATCCGAAGGCAAGATAATGGATCCTTTCTAGAGAAGGAGTTTCTCTCGAAACAAGTGTGTGGGAGGAAAGTAGAGCTTGATGAGGTAATTCTACCTTCTCCCGAATTGGAAAGTAGTTCATCACAGAAATCAGTTCCAGTGATACCTACACCAATTAGTGAGGAAGCTAATGATGATGATCATGAAACTTCAGATCAAGTTACTACAGAACCTCGTAGGTCTTCTAGAGTACGGTCCGCACCAGAGTGGTACGTCAATCTTATTCTGGAAGTCATGTTACTAGACCATGATGAACCTACGAACTATGAGGAAGCGATGATGAGCCCAGATTCTGTGAAATGGCTTGAGGCCATGAAATCTGAGATGGGATCCATGTATGAGAATAAAGTGTGGACTTTGGTGGATTTGCCCGATGATCGGCAAGCCATAGAAACTAAATGGATCTTCAAGAAGAAGACTGACACTGACGATAATGTTACTGTCTACAAAGCTCAACTTGTTGCGAAAGGGTTTCAACAAGTTCAAGGAGTTGACTACGATGAGACTTTCTCACCCGTAGCGATGCTTAAGTCTATCTGAATCATGTTAGCAATTGCCACATTTTATGATTATGGAATTTGGCAGATGGATGTCAAAACTACATTCCTGAATGGATTTCTAGAAGAAGAGTTGTATATGATGCAACCAGAAGGTTTTGTCGATCCAAAGGGTGCTAACAAAGTGTGCAAGCTCCAGCGATCCATTTATGGACTGGTGCAAGCCTCTCGGAGTTGGAATAAATGCTTTGATAGTGTGATCAAAGCATATGGTTTTATGCAGACTTTTGGAAAAGCATGTATTTACAAGAAAGTGAATGGAGCTCTGTAGCATTTCTAATATTATATGTGGATGACATATTGTTGATTGGAAATGATTTAGAATTTTTGGATAGCATAAAAGGATACTTGAATAAGAGTTTTTCAATGAAAGACCTCGGTGAAGCTGGTTACATATTGGGCATCAAGATCTATAGAGATAGATCAAGATGCTTAATTGGATTTTCACAAAGCACATACCTTGATAACATTTTGAAGAAGTTCAAAATGGATCAGCCAAAGAAAGGGTTATTGCCTGTGTTACAAGGTGTGAAGTTGAGTTAGACTCAATGCCCGACCACTGCAGAAGATAGAGAGAAAATGAGAGTCATTCCCTATGCTTCAGCCATAGGTTCTATCATGTATGCAATGTTGTGTACCAGACCTGATGTGTGCCTTGCTATAAGTATAGCAGGGAGGTACCAAAGTAATCCGAGAGTGGAGCACTTGACAGCGGTCAAGAACATCCTGAAATACCTGAAAAGGACTAAGGATATGTTTCTTGTTTATGGAGGTGAGAAAGATCTCGTCGTAAACGGTTACGTCGATGCAAGCTTTGACACTGATCCGGATGATTCTAAGTCACAATCCGGATACACATTTTATTGAATGGTGGAGCTGTCAGTTGGTGTAGTTCCAAACAAAGCGTCGTGGCGGGATCTACGTGTGAAGCAGAGTACATAGCTGCTTCGGAAGCATTAAATGAAGGAGTCTGGATGAAGGAGTTCATATCCTATCTAGGTGTCATACCTAGTGCATCGGGTCCAATGAAAATATTTTGTGACAATACTGGTGCAATTGCCTTGGCGAAGGAATTCAGATGTCACAACAGAACCAAGCACATCAAGAGACGCTTCAATTCCATCCGTCATCAAGTGTCGGAGGGAGACATAGAGATTGCAAGATACATATGGATCTGAATGTTGCAGACCCGTTGACTAAGCCTCTTCCACGAGCAAAACATGATCAGCACCAAGACTCCATGGGTGTTAGAATCATTACTTTGTAATCTAGATTATTGACTCTAGTGCAAGTGGGAGCCTAAAGGAAATATGCCCTAGAGACAATAATAAAGTTATTATTTATTTCCTTATATCATGATAATGTTTATTATTCATGCTAGAATTGTATTAACCAGAAACTTAGTACATGTGTGAATACATAGACAAAACATAGTGTCCCTAGTATGCCTCTACTAGACTAGCTCGTTAATCAAAGATGGTTACGTTTCCTAACCATAGACATGTGTTGTCATTTGATGAACGGAATCACATCATTAGGAGAATGATGTGATGGACATGACCCATCCGTTAGCTTAGCATTATGATTGTTAAAGTTTCATTACTACTGCTTTCTTCATGACTTATACATGTTCCTCAAACTATGAGATTATGCAACTCCTGAATACCGGAAGAACACCTTGTGTGTTATCAAACGTCACAACGTAAATGGGTGATTATAAAGATGCTCTACAGTGTCTCCGAAGGTGTTTGTTGGGTTGGCATAGATCAAGATTAGGATTTGTCACTCCGTGTTTCGGAGAGGTATCTCTCGGCCCTCTCGGTAATGCTCATTAGTATAAGCCTTGCAAGAAATGTGACTAATGAGTTAGTTGCGGGATGAAGTATTACGGAACAAGTAAAGAGACTTGTCGGTAATGAGATTGAACAAGGTATGATGATACCGACAACCGAATCTCGGGCAAGTAACATACTGATGAAAAAGGGAACAACGTATGTTGTTATGCGGTTTGACTGATAAAGATCTTCGTAGAATATGTAGGAGCCAATATGAGCATCCAGGTTCCGCTATTGGTTATTGATCGGAGATGTGTCTCGATCATGTCTACATAGTTCTCGAACCCATAGGGTCTGCACGCTTAACGTTCGATAAGGATTTGTATTATGAGTTATGTGTTTTTATGACCGAAGTTTGTTCGGAGTCCCGGATGAGATCACGGACATGACGAGGAGTCTCAAAATGGTCGAGACATAAATATTAATATATTGGAAGGCTATATTTGGATATCGGAATGGTTCCGGAGAAGCTCGGGTATTTTCTGGATTACCGGGAGGTTACCAGAACCCCCCGGGGAGTTGATGGGCCCTAGTGGGCCTTAGTGGGAAGGAGAGGCAGCGGCCAGGAGGTGGCACCCCCCAAGCCCAGTCCGAATTGGACAAGGGGTTGGGGGCACGGCCCCCCTCCCTTCCTTCCCCCTTCTCCTTGAGGTGGAATCCTACTAGGACTTGGAGTCCTAGTAGGACCCCCCTGTTCCAGCGCGCCTAGCTAGGGTAGGCCAGCCTCCCCCTCCCTCCTTTATATACGGGGGCAGGGGGCACCCTAGAACGCACCAAGTTTTGCCTTAGCCGTGTGCAGTGCCCCTCCACAGTTACACGCCTCGATCATATTGTCGTAGTGCTTAGGCGAAGCCCTGCGCCGGTAACATCATCATCACTGTCGCCATGGCGTCGTGCTGACAGAACTCACCCTCGTCCTCAACTGGATCAATAGAAAGAGGTATGTCATCGAGCTGAACGTGTGCTGAATGTGGAGGTGACGTATGTTTGGTACTTGAATCGGTTGGATCGCGAAGATGTTCGACTATATCAACCGCGTTACTAAACGCTTCCGCTTTTGGTCTATGATGGTACGTGGACACACTCTCCCGTCTCGTTGCTATGCATCTCCTAGATAGATCTTGCGTGATCGTAGGAAAATTTTGAAATTACTACGTTCGCCAACAGTTTTGTCTATGTATTCACACATGTACTAAGTTTCTGGCTAATACAATTCTAGCATGAATAATAAACATTTATCATGATATAAGGAAATATAAATAACAACTTTATTATTGCCTCTAGGGCATATTTCCTTCAATTACCCATACGGGCATTAGACTCCCATCCCCTCCCCGCGACAACCCTCCCATGCCCGTCCCCATCCCCATAGCCACTTGAGAAAAAGTTTCTCGTCCCCGTCCCCGTCGTTTTTTTATCCCCATGGGAAACCAAACACGCAATCAACAACAACCTTCGATAGCATTTCAACACAATAAATAATATGTTGTGGCTATGTTAGGAATTTCTTAGGGCTTTTTGGACCAAAGGGTCGGTATGGGTGGAAGTTTGAGTAGAGCAGGAGTGAAGTGCGGCTAGCGTTTCTTCTAGAATGTGGATATGGTTGAATATATGTGTTGGGAAACGTAGCATGCAATTTCAAAATTTTCCTACACTCACGCAAGATCTATCTAGGAGATGCATAGCAACGAGAGGGGGAGAGTGTGTCCACGTACCCTCATAAACCGAAAGCGGAAGCATTAACTTAACACGGTTGATGTAGTCGAACATCTTCTCGAGTCAACCGATCAAGTACCGAACATATGACACCTCTGAGTTCTGCACACATTCGACTCGATGACATCCCTCGAACTCTTGATCCAGCAGAGTGTCGATGGAGTCAATGAGTTTCGTCAGCACGATGACGTGATGATGGTGTTGGTGAAGTGATCTGCGCAGGGCTTCGCCTAAGCACTGACCGGAGGAGTAAACAGTGGAGGGGGGCACCGCACACGACTAAAAAATTGATGTGCTTTGGGGTGCCCCCCGCCCCCGTATATAAAGGAGGAGGGGAGGAGACCAGACACAAGGGGCGCGCCAAGGGGGAGGAGTCCTACTAGGACTCCACTCCTAGTAGGATTCGCCCCCTTTTTTCCTTCTTCCGGAGGGGGAAAAGGGGAAAGTAGAGGGAGTAGGAGAAGGAAAGGGGGGTGGCGCCTCCTTCCCTAGTCCAATTCGGCCTCCTCCCTTGTGGGGGGCGCACCAGCCCCTTGTGGGCTGGTTAGCCTCCCTTCTATGGCCCATATGGCCCATATCTTCCACCGGGGGGTTCTGGTAACCCCTCTGGTACTCCGATATGTACCCGATAGACTCCGGAACCCTTCCGGTGTCCAAATACCACCTTACAATTTATCAATATTTACCTCTCGACCATTTTCGAGACTCCTTGTCATGTCCGTGATCTCGTCGGGACTCCGAACAACCTTCGGTCACCAAAACACATAACTCATATAATACATATCGTCATTTAACGTTAAGCATGCGGACCCTACGGGTTCAAGAACTATGTAGACATGACCGAGACACCTCTCCGGTCAATAACCAATAGCGGAACCTGGATGCTCATATTGGTTCCCACATATTCTACATAGATCTTTATCGGTCGAACCACAATGTCAACATATGTTATTCCCTTTGTCATCGGTATGTTACTTGCCCGAGATTCGATCGTTGGTATCTTCATACCTAGTTCAATCTCGTTACCGGGAAGTCTCTTTACTCGTTCCGTAGTGCATGATCCCGTAACTAACTCATTAGTCACATTGCTTGCAAGGCTTCATATGATGTGCATTACCGAGAGGGCCCAGAGATACCTCTCCGATACTCGGAGTGACAAATCCTAATCTCGATCTATGCCAACCCAACAAACACCTTTAGAGATACTTGTAGATCATCTTTATAATCACCCAGTTACGTTGTGACGTTTGAGAGCACACAAGGCATTCCTATGGTGTCCGGGAGTTGCATAATCTCATAGTCGGAGGAATATATATTTGACACGAAGAAAGCAGTAGCAATAAAACTGAACGATTATTATGATAAGCTAATGGATGGGTCTTGCCATCACATCATTCTCCTAATGATGTGATCCCGTTCATCAAATGAGAACACATGTCTATGGCTAGGAAACTTAACCATCTTTGATTAACGAGCTAGTCAAGTAAAGGCATACTAGGGACAAGGAGTTTTGTCTATGTATCCACACATGTATCAAGTTTTCGGTTAATACAATTCTAGTATGAATAATAGACATATATCATGATATAATGAAATATAAAATAACAACTTTATTATTGCCTCTAGGGCATATTTCCTTTAATATGCGGGGTCGGGCGGACCATTGTAGGCCGGATCCGACATGGCGGACGCGTTCGGGCACGTCCAGGCGTCCCCATATCCACCGCAAATATGTATATGGGGGTTGTCAACCAGGACGGGCGTTTCCATTTCAAGCGTCTGGTTGGGTCGTAATTTCTCGTCCAGGCAGTGGTCGGACAGGTCATCCGAGCTTTCAGGGTAGATGTGGAGCGTCTGGTTGTAGGTGACAGGATAAGAAACTGTACATGCTGAAGAGGAGAGAGGCGAGTCGTGACGTTTTGTGGGCCATGTGATACGTGCGTACATGTCCTTATTAGAATTTCCCTTTGTAATTTAATACCATTATTTGTGATGTATATATTGAGAATTTTGCTGACAACTACACCCTGTGATGTACTTTCTCTGTTTATAGATATAAAATGTTCTGCTCACTCTAAACCATATTATTTATCGTTGTTTTAATACTGAGGTAGTAGCTTTTTCCTAATTCAAATGTATATAGACGCATTTTAGTGTATTTGTTTTCATTATGGTCGGTGTGTGGCCCATATTGAAATATTCAAAACTTTTATATTTGTGAACAGAGGGAGGAGTTAAGTGCAACTCCATCCGTTTGGGTCGGCGCGGACACAAAAATCGGCCCAACGTGCTGACCCAAACAGACGTGCACCCACTTTTCGACCGTGGGCGACCCATTCCCGGCCCATTTTTGAGCCGGATTTGCGTCGGCACGGACACGAGACGAACGCACCCACACTCTCCTTCTCCTCCCCCCGGGCCCGGTGGTCAGTGGCACATTGGCCTCCCTGAGGGAGTCCTGGATTAAGGGGTCCTCGGACAGCCGGATTATATACTTGTGCCGGACTGTTGGACTATGAAGATACAAGATTGAAGACTTCGTCTCGTGTCCGGGTGGGACTCTCCTTTGCGTGGAAGGCAAGCTTGGCTATTCGGATATGTAGATCTCCTTCTCTATAACCAACTTTGTGTAACCCTAGCCCCCTCCGGTGTCTATATAAACCAAAGGGTTTAGTCTGTAGGACAACAACAATCATAATCATAGGCTAGCTTCTAGGGTTTAGCATCTACGATCTCGTGGTAGATCAACTCTTGTAATACTCATATCATCAAGATCAATCAAGCAGGTAGTAGGGTATCACCTCCATAGAGAGGGCCCGAACCTGGGTAAACATTGTGTCCCTCGCCTCCTGTTACCGTTAGCCTTAGACGCACAGTTTGGGACCCCCTACCCGAGATCCGTCGGTTTTGACACCGACATTGGTGCTTTCATTGAGAGTTCCACTGTGTCACCGCGGTAAGGCTTGATGGCTCCTTCAATCATCTACAACGATGCGATCCAGGGTGAGGTTTTCCTCCCCGGGCAGATCTTCGTATTCGATGGCTTCGTACTGTGGGCCAACTCGCTTGGCCACCTGGAGCAGATCGATAGCTACGCCCCTGGTCATCAGGTCAGGTTTCGAAGCCTGAACTACACCGCCGACATCCGCGGAGACTTGATCTTCGATGGATTCGAGCCCATGACAAGTGCGCCGAACAGTCACGATGAGCATGACTTAGATCTGCCATCGGACGGTGTCCGGGAGAGCACACCTGCGGCTGCCCCGGCTCTTGATCTGGAGCAGATCGTGCCATCTGAGGATGGGTGGATGGACCCCTCCATGGAGGCCGCACACTCAGCGGCGATAGAGTTGAACACAGACTTCGCCTTCAATGAGGTCTGCATTATCGGACCCCCGGACTCGTCTCCAACCGCATGCTCCGAACCGCGTACATCCGTGCCCATCGAACCTGATTGGGCACCGATCATGGAGTTTACCTCCGTGGATATCTTTCAGCACTCGCCCTTGGGCGACGTGCTAAATTCATTAAAATCCCTCTCCCTATCAGGAGACTCTTGGCCGAACTATGTCCGGCTTGAGTGGGAAGCGGACGACGAAGAAATTCGTCTCCCACCCACCACCCACTTGATAGCCATTGTCGATGACTTAACCAACATGCTTGATTTCGACTCTGAAGACATCGACGGTATGGACGACGATGTCAGAGAAGAACAGGAACCACCGCCCACAGGGCGCTAGACAACCACCTCATCATATGATATATATGGTGGACACGCCCAAAGAAAGCAATGGCGATGAGGCAACGGAGGATAATCTCCTTGGGAAGCAATCTAAGAACCGGCGTCAGCAGCGCCGCTCTAAGCCCCGCCATAGCAAAAATAGCGATACCGGCACAAGAGACAATAGCACTCTGGATGGTGCCGAAGACGAAAACAATCCCGCCCAGCCAAGCTTTGAGCAAGCCGAACGGGAGGATGGGCAAGCTAGCCCTGAGAAACAGGCAATGGATGGAGACTCGGAGGATGACAATTACATGCCCCTCTCCGGAGACGAGGTGAGCCTCGGCGACAAAGAATTCATCATGCCTGAGGACCCCGTCGAGCAGGAGCGCTTCAAGCGCCGGCTTATAGCCACTGCAAAAAGCCTGAAGAAAAAGCAGCATCAGGTTCAAGCGGATCAAGATCTGCTAACTGATAGATGGACCGAGGTCCTGGTAGCTGAGGAATACGGACTCGAGCGCCGAACCAAAAATTACCCAAAGCGCAAGTTGTTACCTCAATTCGAGGAAGAGGCACTAGAGCCTACACTACCAGCGCAGGACACGGATGACCGGCCACCCCGTGGCCGAGACAAAGCGGCATATCATCCCAAACACCAACCCGCACCCCGTCGCCAAACAAACAAAACACGAAGGCCCAGGGATACACGCATGACCTGCAAGACAAATTGGAAAACAAAGAAGGACAGTCAAGATCGATATATGGATCACGGGGGCGCGCCCCAACGCGCGATGATGACCGTCACGCTGGATATACTACACACAAATCCGGCCGGGCCAAATACAACAGATCAGACTCATTTGAACTGCGTCGTGATGTAGCCCGACACAGAGGCGCCGCACACCCCCTATGCTTCACTAACGAAGTAATGGATCATGAATTCCGAGAAGGGTTTAAGCCTGTGAATATCGAGTCATACGATGGGATTACAGACCCCGCGGTACGGATGGAAGATTTCTTTCTCCACATTCACATGGTCTGCGGGGATGATCTACACGCCATCAAGTACCTCCCACTAAAACTCAAGGGACCGGCTCGGCATTGGCTGAATAGTTTGCCGGCAAACTCCATTGGAAGTTGGGAGAACCTGGTAGACGCATTCCTGGATAACTTCCAGGGCACTTATGTGCGACACCGGATGCTGATGATTTAAGTCACATAACTCAACAGCCCGGAGAGCCAGCCAGGAAATTCTGGACTCGATTCCTAACTAAAAAGGACCAAATTGTCGATTGTCCGGATGCCGAAGCCCTAGTGGCCTTTAAGCATAACATCCGTGACGAGTGGCTTGCCCGACATCTCAGACAAGAAAAGCCGAAGTCCATGGCAGCCCTCACGACACTCATGACCCGCTTTTGCGGGCGAGGATAGCTGGTTAGCTCATAGCAACAACACAACAAGCAATCCTGGCACATCAGAGGCCAGAGATAGCAACGGCAAGCCCCGACGCAACAAACACAAGCGTCGCAAAAATGGTGATAACGCCGAAGACACGGCAGTCAATGCCGGATTCAGTGGCTATAAGTCCGGTGAGCAGAAAAAGGCATTCCAAAAGAACAATTTGGGCCCGTCCAGTCTGGACCGCATACTCGACCGTCCATGCCAAATTCATGGCACCCCAGGAACACCATCCAATCATACCAATAGAGAATGCTGGGTCTTCAAACAAGCCGGTAGGTCAGGTGCCGAAAAGAAGGAGAAGGGGTCTCAAAGCGATGACGACGACGAGGAGCCCCGATCACCAAACATAGGAGGGCAAAAGAAATTTCCCTCGCAAATCAAAATGGTGAATATGATAAACGCCACCCACATTCCCAAGCTGGAACGGATGTGCACTCTCAGGGATGTCGACTTAACGAAGCTAGTCGCCCCACAATATACACTATGGCCGATCACTTTCGACCGTACGGATCGTCCGACCAATACCAATCAAGGCAATTCAGCCGCACTAGTCCTTGACCCAATAATTAACGGATTCCACCTCACACGAGTCCTTATGGACGGAGGCAGCAGTCTAAACCTGCTGTATCAGGACATAGTGCGCAAGATGGGTATTGATCTTTCAATGATCAAACCCACTAAAACCACCTTTAAAGGTGTTATACCAAGTGTGGAGGCCCGTTGTACAGGCTCCATCACTCTGGAGGTAGTCTTGTATCACCGGACAATTAGTTACCGAAGAGTTAATCTTTGACATCATCCCTTTTAGTAGTAATTATCATGCACTGCTCGGACGAACCACGTTTGCTCGATTCAACGCGGTGCCACATTATGCCTACCGAAAGCTCAAGATGCCCGGTCTGCGTGGCGTCATAATAGTTAATGGCAAGTCCGGACTCCCCCTCTATGCTGAAGAGTATACCGTCGCCTTAACAGTAGAAGCAACGAGTGACATCTTTCAATCAAACCTCGAGTCGACGGCCAAGCTCCCGGACACCTTCAAGGGAGTCCGAACTACTTCACGACAGGATAGCCCGGCTCGTCCGGAGTTTAATTAAAACACTCCGGCAGTAAACGGAGGCAAAGCTAGGATAGGCCACACACTGTGGCTCAACCGCTCCGTGGCACACAAACGTTTCTTGCATTTTCTTTGCAGGTTCACTTTTGCATAGGCAGGATTGGCGACATGGAAATAGCTTGAACGCATAAGGGAATCCTTAAATATCCCCCTTGATGACCATACGACTACACTCCGGATCCGCACACAGCCTCCTCCCGCCTGGTCTCAGTAGGTTCTGAAGTCATATTTATTTTTATCACATTTCGTGTACTCATACGCATCGACGTGCTATTCAATTACAACATGTGGCTTTATATGATGTTTATCTACTGTTGTTTCTTATTGACAGTTTTTGTCAAATGACATTTGTACATCGCGATATGCCTTAATATGCCAGGGGCTTCATTGTACCCATAATATGGCAATAAAGTCTGAACACCTTCATGGTCGTTCGACACCCCGAACTTATAGCATTATATGCATCAGCTCTGAATCATGTCTTGGGTCAATAGTTGGGTTTGCCCGGCTCCCATGTTTTGCTGCCTTACGTTCCACTATATCGGCTAAGGCGGCACAGGGAGAACTACTGCGATTGTGTCCCGGTTCTTCTGGACGAGCGCCTCAGTAGAGAAAGCCGAAAACTGACTATCATGATACGGCGAGAGCTGGCCAGCTGTTCGAGAGGTTCGAGAGGATTTCTTCCGCATTATGCCATAACTAATGCAGCGTGCGACGGATCGGCTTTTCCTCCGATCAGGTGCTTATAGAGCCCCTCGTGCGGTCTTCCGAACACCAGGGGCTGCGCCTACCTTCCTTTTGTCAAACTCCTATGGCTAAGTGAGAGTGATAAAGCCTTATAGTCCGATTGCCTGGTTCGTTGCGCTGAACACCTCCTTCGAGGACCTAAAACTGGGATAAAGAGTGCTCAAGTTTATCCCGAACACCCATGTACTTCCTACATGGGGGCAGAAGCCGATGACTGGCCAACTCCCAGGATTAATATATAAAATGGCCGCGTAGGAGGAAAAACTTTCAAATAACAGGTAATCAATAATAGAAACAACCTTGTTTAACATTACAAAGGACAACATGACTGTATTCATGGAAATATAATGTCCTTGGTGCATGGCTCCGCCGCAAGGCGGGATCCTTTCAGGACACTATCATAATACAACTCAGGCTTGTGGTGCTCCTTCCCCTCCGGCGGTCCCTAGGTCATCAGCTTTTCAGCGTCCATCTTCCCACAGTGCACCTTTGCACGGGCGAAGGCGATTCGTGCACCCTCCATACAGACCGACCGCTTGATGACATCAAGTCGAGGGCAGGCACTCACAAGCCGCTTCACGAGCCCAAAGTAGCTGCTTGGAATCGGCTCGGCAGACCATAGCCGGATAATTAAACCCTTCATGGCTAGTCCGGCCGCCTTATGCAGTTCGGTCAGCTGCTTCAGCTGATCGGCAAAGGGCACTGGATACACCGGCGCCAGATACTGCAACCAGAAGAGCTTCTCCGCGGTGCTCCTCTCTTAGGCTCGATAGAATTGCGTGGCAGCTCCGCAAATACCCCTGGAGAAATTTGAATTCATTAGTAAACGTGATTTTCTCCCTTCAAATACCTGCTTTGCATAGAAAAAGCTTTACCCGTCGCGATCTTCCTCGCCTCGTGTATTTCCTACAGGGCGCCTTGGGCTTCCCCCCGGGCATCGCGTGCGGCTTAATGAGCCTGGGCGAGTTCGGACTCTTTCTCCGTTAAACTCTGCTCCAAGGTCTCGCATTTCTTCACAGCCTCTTGAAGCTCTTGCTCAGCTTCAACAACCTTGGCCTCGTGCTTCTCACGAAGAGCCTGCTCTACGGCCGCCTTCTTCTCGGCTTTGGCCACAGCCTTCTTAAGAGCCTCAATCTCGGCCGTCACCCCTAGAGCATATCATAAAAATATTTTCATCATATTAACTTAGTCATTCGCGCTAATGCGAACAAGGTTTTTGCATACCTTGGTTATCCTCCAACTGTTTCTTCACTCTGCCGAGTTCTTCTTCGGCCCGCTCCAGACTTTGCTTCAGTCCGGAGACTTCCACAGTATGAGAGGCGGCAGTCGCTACAGACGTCTGCTTATAAAATAAAAAGAGGGAGAGATGTCATAAAGTGAGTCTATTGCGAATATATATTTGATCCTCTGTCCGGCTCCTTCTTTCACCGAACAGTGTATCAGGGGCTACTACCTATACTATGACACTCTTCGAAACCTCACAAAACATACCTCAAAGCCCGTTATCAGGCTGATGCAGGCTTCATTCAGTCCACTCTCAGCGGACTAAATCTTCTCAATCACCGCACCCATAAGGGCACGGTGTTCGTCGACGATGGAGGCGCTCTTCAGCGCCGCCAATAAAGTATTCGGCACCTCTGGTTGGACAGAGGTTGCCGGTGGAACAGGTGCAACCCCTCCAACCGAGGGAGGCTGCTTGCATGATTTCGGAGCTGTATCGGTCTCCGGAATTGTGTCCGGCGGGGGACCAAATTTGAGATAACCCCCGCTGTCTATGTCCACGGGAGTCTTTTCTCCCGTGTGTCCGGTCACCAAGGTTTGACCCCCCGGCGCTGCCTTGATGTTCTTGTCGCCCCCTCCTTGGCTTAGGTCCCTTTGGGACGATGCCTCGATATCACTCACGTGTTTTGGGAGGGGGCGTTCGGGGGTGTCCCGCTGTCCATAGCATCCGAACTCAGTAAATCCTCCGATGAGGATTGTTCGGTGCGGGACCTCGCCGGACTGCAAAAAGTATGGCTCAATGATTAAAACGTTATGCATAGTGGGTCTGGATGCGCAAGCATGTTCGGGTTTTATACTCACGAGTTCACCAGGGGCTGGGCCCTGGGATCCCACTCTGGGCTACTATCGGCAGCGGCAGGGGACTCCTCCGGAAGGGGAGTTTTTCCCTTCTTAGGTGACTCGGCCTCCAAGGATGTGGAGGCCGTCCTTTTCTTTCTTCGCCTCGCTGGGGATTAGTTTTCCTCCTCCTCCTCATCCTCTTCAGAGGAAGAGTGGGCATCGGAGTCTTCGGATATTGTGTCCGAAGTGCCGTGGCGATGAAGGCCGCCCCTGGTCTCTTTCGTCTCCTTCTTGGCCTTCTTCTTCGGTGCCTTGTAAGGCGCCGGGACCAGCATCTTCGTCAGAAGTGGGCCGGCTGGTTCTTCTAGTAGTGGGGCCGGACTGTAGATCCGCCCCGCCTTCTTCGTCCAGCCCTAGGATAGTTGTGGAAAACACATTGAGCACTTCCCTTGGGTTATGTGAATAAAAAGTGTGACTTGCCAACATATAATGGCTTATCGAACTTGCGGGACGAGATAGTTGGTACCCGCGGTCTTCGGTTGAGTCCGGCCATGATTTGCCGGACTTAAAGAGCACCTTCCAGATGTCCTTGTGCGAGGAGCCAAAGAACTCCAGCAGGGTCTGGTGCTTGGCCGGGTCGAATTCCCACAAATTGCACGCCCTGTGTTGGCAAGGGAGAATCCGGCGAACTAACATCACCTGGACTACATTGACAAGTTTGATATTCTTGTCTTCCATATCCTTGATGCGTGTTTGGAGTGCCGACAACTCATCGGGCGAAGACTAGTTCAGGCCCTTCTTGGGCCAGGACGTAAACCGCAGGGGAGCTCCGGATCGGAATTTGGGAGCGGCGGCCCATTCCATGTCGCGTGGCTCAGTGATGTAAAACCACTACTGCTGCCACTCTTTGATGGAATCATAAAAAGTACGTGTTGGTCATGTGACATTGGGCATCTTGCTCACCATGGCGTCTCTGCATTCAACGTGCTCGCCGCTCACTACCTTGGGCTTCACATTAAAAATCTTCAACCATAAGCCGAAGTGTGGTGAGATGCGGAGAAAGGCCTCACACACGACAATGAATGTCGAGATGTTGAGGAAGGAATTGGGGGATAGATCGTGAAAATCGATCCCGTAGTAATACATGATGCCGCGAACGAATGGGTGGAGGGGAAACCCTGGCCCGTGGACAAAATGCGGGAGGAATAAAACCCTCTAGTGGGGTTCCGGGGTTGGGACGATCTGTCCCGCCGTCGGGAGACGATGGGTGGTTTTCTTGGCTAGATACCCGGCCTCCCGAAGCTTTTTGATATCCTTCTCCCGGACGGTAGAGGCCATCCACTTGCCTCCTGCTCCGGATCTGGACATTTTCGGAGGGCCTTATGGGCGGAGAAGACGAGCGCTTGGGCGCTGGAGCTAGAGTGTGAGAGAATGGATGAGCAGAGGAAGGAGAAGGCGTCGGTGAAAAAGGAGGAGTCCTTATCTCCTTATAAAGGCAGCAGGGATCCTGCGCCTCCCCACTTGCCCGGTAAACTCGCTTATTCCCCAAGCGCCGCGTTGATAGTGCGGTTGGGTTACCCACACCTGTATTGATGAGAATCCCGTAATAAGGGGACACGATCTCTGCTTCAACAAGACGTGCTAATAAAACTGCCTCGCAATATGTGCCACATCAGGTTGAGAAAATGGTTCGAATAATGACCGGGCCATGGCATGATGTCACACTATGAAAAGTTGTCAGCAGATTAGATTTGTGGAATATTGTGCTCTCTATGGTGGTATGTGGAATTTTTTTTGCAGAGCCGGACACGATCCTTGTGTTCAAGATCTTCTATGGAGTATTCGGAGAAGGAACCCGCCTTGCAATGCTGAAGACAATCTGCCCGCCAGACTCATCGTCATTGAAGCCTGGTTCAAGGGCCACTAAGGGAGTCCTGGATTAAGGGGTCCTCGGATAGCCGGACTATATACTTGTGCCGGACTGTTGGACTATGAAGATACAAGATTGAAGACTTCGTCTCATGTCCGGGTGGGACTCTCCTTTGCATGGAAGGCAAGCTTGGCTATTCGGATATGTAGATCTCCTTCTCTGTAACCGACTTTGTGTAACTCTAGCACCCTCCAGTGTCTATATAAACCAGAGGGTTTAGTCCACAGGACAACAACAATCATAATCATAGGCTAGCTTCTAGGGTTTAGCCTCTACGATCTCGTGGTAGCTCAACTCTTGTAATACTCATATCATCAAGATCAATCAAGCAGGAAGTAGGGTATTACCTCCATAGAGAGGGCCCGAACCTGGGTAAACATTGTGTCCCCTGCCTCATGTTACCATTAGCCTTAGACGCATGGTTTGGGACCCCCTACCCGAGATCCGCCGGTTTTGACACCGAAACTCCCCCCATGCAACAGCAACCCTCGCCCGCCTCCTTCGTCGACGTGCCGTCGTCCATTTTTCCGGTGACTCTGCCAGCTCCCGGTGCCGTAACATCCGCTCAGCAACTGAAAGTGCAACTATCCCGAGGTGGTTTTGGTAATTCATAACAACATATAGCTCATTGAGCTAATGCTATTCCAAGACTATTATTTCAGGAAAGCTCAATGAATGGCATGGCATGGATGATGAAAGTGGATCCCTCAAAATACTAAGGACAAAGGATTGGCTCAAGCTCAAAGGCTCAAGATTCTTCATTTTATATTTTAGTGATCCAAGATCACATTGAGTCTATAGGAAAAGCCAATACTATCAAGGAGGGATGAGGTGTTACTTAATGAGCCTCTTGCTTCATGTGCTTTGTGATAGGCTCCAAAACCCTCAGCTACTTTCCCACATCCACAAATGACCAAAACCCAAAGCCAAAATCGGTCACACCGATTCTTCCAATCCGGCGCCACCTGAGGGAGTCCTGGACTAGGGGGTGTCCGGATAGCCGAACTATCATCATCGGCCGGACTCCAAGACTATGAAGATACAAGATTGAAGACTTCGTCCCGTGTCCAGATGGGACTTTCCTTGGCGTGGAAGGCAAGCTTGGTGATACGGATATGTAGATCTCCTACCATTGTAACCGACTCTGTAACCCTAGCCCTCTCCGGTGTCTATATAAACCGGATGGCTTTAGTCCGTAGGACGAACAACAATCATACCATAGGCTAGCTTCTAGGGTTTAGCCTCATTGATCTCGTGGTAGATCTACTCTTGTAACACACATCATCAATATTAATCAAGCAGGACATAGGGTTTTACCTCCATCAAGAGGGCCCGAACCTGGGTAAAACATCGTGTCCCTTGTCTCCTGTTACCATCCGCCTAGACGCACAGTTCGGGACCCCCTACCCGAGATCCGCCGGTTTTGACACCGACATTGGTGCTTTCATTGAGAGTTCCTCTGTGTCGTCACCGATAGGCTTGATGGCTTCTTCGATCATCATCAACGACGCAGTCCAGGGTGAGACCTTCCTCCCCGGACAGATCTTCGTATTCGGCGGCTTTGCACTGCGGGCCAATTCGCTTGGCCATCTGGAGCAGATCGAAAGCTACGCCCCTGGCCGTCAGGTCAGATTTGGAAGTTTGAACTTCACGGCTGACATCCGCGGGGAATTGATCCTCGATGGATTCGAGCCACAGCCGAGCGTGCCGCACTGCCGCGACGAGCATGATTTAGCTCTGCAGCCGGACAGTATCCTGGAGGCCGCACTCGAGTCCGCTCCGATCTTCAATTCAGAGCCGGCTGCGTAGATCGAGGACGGATGGCTAGACACCGCCTCGGGGGCTGCAACCTCTACGGTGATAGAGCCGAACACTGACCTTGTCCCTCATGAAGCTCATGACTCCAAGGTGCCAGACTCCTTGCCGGACTCCGAACCTCCCGCGCCCCCTCCAATCGAATCCGATTGGGCGCCGGTCATGGAGTTCACCACTGCAGACATCTTTCAACACTCACCTTTCGGCGACATCTTGAGTTCGCTAAAGTATCTCTCGTTATCAGGAGAGCCCTGGCCGGACTGCGGTCAGGACGGTTGGGATGCGGACGACGAAGAAATTCAAAGCCCACCCACCACCCACTTAGTAGCCACTGTCGACGATCTAACCGACATGCTAGACTACGACTCCGAAGACATCGATGGTATGGACGACGATGTCGGAGACGACCAAGAACCAGCGCCTACCGGGCACTGGAAAGCCACCTCATCATATGACATATATATGGTGGATATCCCAAAGGATGGGAATGGCGAAGGAACGGCGGAGGATGACCCCTCCAAGAAACAGCCTAAGCGCCGGCGTCAGCGGCGCCGCTCTAAATCCCGCCACAGCAAGAACGAAGATTCCGGCACCGGAGATAATAACACCCCAGACAATTCCGAAGACAACCCACTCCAGCAAGATTCAGCACAGGAGGACGGAGACGCCAGCCCTCATGAGAGAGCGGCAGAAGAAGAGGTAGAGGATTGTATGCCTCCCTCAGGAGACGAGGCAAGCCTCGACGACGACGAATTTGTCGTGCCTGAGGATCCCGTCGAACAAGAGCGTTTTAAACGCAGGCTTATGGCCACGGCGAACAGCCTCAAGAAAAAGCAGCAACAGCTTAGAGCTGAACAAGATCTGCTAGCCGACAGATGGACTGAAGTCCTCGCGGCCGAAGAGCATGAGCTCGAATGCCCCTCCAAAAGCTACCCTAAACGCAAGCTGCTCCCCTGATTAGAGGAGGAGGTGTATGAACCTGCATCACCAGCAGACAATACGGCTGTCGACCACCCCGTGGTCGCGACAAAGAGGCCTCTAGGCCCTTCACTAGAACCGTACCCCGACATCGCTCGAAAAGCACAAGGCCACAGGGGAACGCTCTGGACTTGCGGGATATATTGGAGGATAAGGCAAGACAATCAAGATCGATCTATGGATCGCGTGGGCGCCCCATGATACGCGACGACAACCGTCGCGCCGGACACAGTAAGTCCGGCCGGGCCGAACAAAATAGACAAAGCTCTTTTGAGCTCCGTCGTGATATCACCCAGTACAGAGGCACCGCACACCCACTATGCTTCACAGATGAAGTAATGGATCATCAAATCCCCGAAGGGTTTAAACCCGTGAATATCGAATCTTACGATGCCACAACAGACCCCGTGGTTTGGATCGAAGACTATCTCCTCCACATCCACATGGCCCGTGGTGACGATCTTCACGCCATCAAATATCGCCCACTCAAACTTAAAGGACCAGCCCGGCATTGGCTTAACAGCTTGCCAACAGAGTCAATCGGGAGTTGGGAAGACCTGGAAGCCGCATTCCTCGATAACTTCCAAGGCACGTATGTGCGACCACCAGACGTTGATGACCTAAGCCACATAATTCAGCAGCCAGACGAATCAGCCAGACAATTCTGGACACGGTTCTTAACCAATAAAAAACAAATCGTCGACTGTCTGGATGCGGAGGCCCTCGCGGCCTTCAAGCATAACATCCATGACGAGTGGCTTGCCCGGCACCTAGGACAGGAAAAGCCGAAATCCATGGCATCCCTCACATCACTCATGACCCGCTTCTGCGCGGGTGAGGATAGCTGGCTAGCACGCAGCAACAACCTCAGCGAAAATTCTAGCAGTCCGGATATCAAGGACCGTAATGGCAGATCGCGTCGCAACAAAAACAAACGCCGCATTAACAGCGATAATAGTGAAGATACGACAGTCAATGCCGGATTCAGAGGCTCTAAACCCGGTCAGCGGAAAAAGCCATTCAAAAGAACTACTCCGGGTCCGTCCAATTTGGACCGAATACTCGACCGTTCATGCCAGATACACGGCACCCCCGAAAAGCCAGCCAACCACACCAACAGGGACTGTTGGGTATTCAAGCAGGCAGGCAAGTTAATTGCCGAAAACAACGACAAGGGGCTGCATAGCGATGACGAGGAAGAGACCTGACCGCCGAACAATAGAGGACAGAAGGGTTTCCCCCCACAAGTGCGGACGGTGAACATGATATACGCAACACACATACCCAAAAGGGAGCGGAAGCGTGCACTCAGGGATGTATACGCGATGGAGCCAGTTGCCCCGAAGTTCAATCATTGTCCTCCTGCCCGATCACTTTTGACCGAAGGGACCACCCCACCAGCATCCGCCACGGCGGATTCGCCGCATTGGTTTTAGACCCAATCGTCGATGGATTTCACCTCACCAGAGTCCTAATGGACGGCGGCAGCAGCCTGAACCTGCTTTATCATGATACAGTGTGCAAAATGGGCATAGACCCCTCAAGGATTAAACCAACCAAGACAACCTTTAAAGGCGTCATACCAGGTGTAGAAGCCAATTGTACAGGCTCAGTTACACTGGAAGTGGTCTTCGGATCCCCGGATAACTTCTGAAGCGAGGAGTTAATCTTCGACATAGTTCCGTTCCGCAGCGGCTATCATGCTCTGCTCGGACGTACCGCGTTTGCAAAGTTCAACGCGGTGCCGCACTACGCATACCTCAAGCTCAAGATGCCAGGCCCTCGAGGAGTCATCACGGTCAACGGAAATACTGAACGCTCTCTCCGAACGGAGGAACATACTGCGGCTCTCGCGGCAGAAGTACAGTGCACCCTCTTAAGGCAATTCTCGAGTCCGGCCTTAAGCGACCGGACGTGGCTAAACGCGCCCGGAGTAACCTACAACAAGACCACCTGGCACGTTCCGAGCACGCGTAGCAGTGCGGCCCCAACCCCAGCCCCTGCAAAACGTCAAGACAGGTCCTTCGCGTACACCATTACGCTTTGGAGATACCATGGGCATGGGGAGAGGGGCACGACCATGATAGGCCCAGAATGCGGCTCAACCACACCAGGGGCTCTCAAGTGTGTCGTTCTTTTTTTTCCTCTTTTTTCTTCTTTTTATTTTTACCCACAGGACTCCGTTCGTCAGAGGCCCTGTCCGGCAGCAGACCTGCCAAACTCACGATGCAACAGCCAGGGAAGGAGAAAGGCTAAAACGAATATCCAGGTGGTCGCCATTACGAGCATTAAATCTGTTTTATACACCATTCCGCAGCCTACCCCCTGGAGGGGGACATGTTTCATAGTCCCATCCCTTGCTTATTGCACCATTTGTATCGTTCTGCATTCACAGCAGTCTTTTCTTGAATAAGTAATGCAACACCTTTTTGCTTCCAATTGCATTTCTTTCTTATACATATGTTCATTTATGACATGTTGCATCAGTACATTTTGATACGGCTAAATACACCAGGGGCTTATGTTTCCCGCATCATGGTGTGATAAGTCCGAACACTTTCACAAGTGCAGCACCCCGAACTTATAGCATTATATGCATCGGCTCCAAATCATGTCTTGGGTCAATAGTTGGGTTTGCCCGGCTCCCATGTTTTGGTACCTTACGTTCCGTTGTATCGGCTAAGGTAGCACTGGGAGAACCACTGCGTTTGCGCCCCAGTTGAGCTGGGCGAGCGCCTCAGTGGAGAAAGCTAAAACTGACCGTCATGATGAGGCGAGAGCCGGTCGCTGTTCGAGAGGTTTTTTGCGAGTCCTTAAAGACTTATGCCGCTTAGAGCGAGGAGCCAGCTTTGTCCGGCCCAGGCGTGGATAGCGCCCCAAATTCGGCCTTCCGAAGACTAGGGGCTTCACCAAAATTTAAAATTATAGAATTCTATGGTTAAGTGAGAGTGTTCAAGCATTATAAGTCTGGTTGCCTTGTTTGTTGTGTTGAGCGCCTCCCTAGATGGACCCAAAAATGGGAACAAGAGTGCTCAAGTTTATCCCGAACACCCCAGCACTCGTGGCATGGGGGCTGAAGCCGACGAGTTACCATCTCTCAGATTTGATAAACAGCCACACAGTTAACAAGCGTTGCTTAGCGCATATGAACTAAGTTTTCAGAGCACAGGATAACAAAATGCGAGTCTACTCAAATATTACATCTTTGGAGCACTCACCCGCAATAATGCGGGCACCCTTCAGGACACTCTTATAATACATCTCGGGCGTGCGATGCTCCTTGCCCTGCGGTGGCGGGTCCGTCACAAGCTTCTAGGCAT
Source organism: Triticum dicoccoides (assembly GCF_002162155.2). Lineage (NCBI taxonomy): Eukaryota > Viridiplantae > Streptophyta > Magnoliopsida > Poales > Poaceae > Triticum > Triticum dicoccoides. The sequence continues at coordinate 563,043,979 of NC_041391.1, forward strand.
CCATCTTGCCCCAGTGCACCTTTGCGCGGGCAAGGGCCCGACGGGCACCTTCAATACATGCGGAGTGCTTGATGACTTCAACCCACGGGCACGCATCCACCAGCCGCCGCACCAGGCTGAAGTAGCTCCCAGGCATGGCCTCCTTAGGCCACAGCCGAACTATGAGGCCCTTCATGGCCTGTTCGGCCACCTTGTGGAGCTCGACCAGCTGCTTCAGCTGGTCGCTAAGGGGCACCGGATGTCCGGCCTCAGCATACTAAGACCAGAAGACCTTCTCCGTCGAGCTCCCCTCCTCGGCCCGGTAGAACGCGGCAACATCGGACACGCTGCGAGGAAGATCTGCGAACGCTCCTGGAGAGCTCCGAATTTGGGTAAGTAACAGGTAATTAACACTCACATGCTTACTTTGCATGAAAAATGCCTTACCTGCCGCTATTTTCTTCAACGCCTCGATTTCTTGGAGGGCCTTGTAGGCTTCGGCCTTAGCGGCTTTGGCACTCTCAAGAGCCGATGCAAGCTCAGACTCTCGAGTCTTCGAGTCACGCTCCAGGCTCTCATGTTTTTCCACGAGATCCTGGAGCTCTTGTTGTACCTCCGCCACCCGCGCCTCCTGCTTCTCTTGCTCGGTGCGCTCCGCGGCCGCATTACGTTCGGCCGCGGCCACCGCCTCCTTCAGGGTCGCCACCTTGTTAGTGGCCCCTGCAATACCCATGTTATCCTTGTCATTCTTCTTGCAACCAAAACCCTTTTCTGTAAGGTACAATTTTAATAAGGTGTTACTCACCTTCCTTGTCCTCGAGCTACTTCTTGGCACGGCCGAGCTCGTTCTCGGACCGCTCGAGGCTTTGCTTCAAAGCATTGACCTCCGCCGTCAATGCGGCAGAGGTCAACAGCGCAGCCTGCAATCCCATATTGACATATTTTTTATGACTCCTGCGTATATCTTTTTAGATCCTCAGTCCGGCTTTTCTTTCCGAACACCGAACCGAGCATCAGGGGCTACTGTCTATGCGGTACTATTTTACATATATCAAAATTCTTACCTCAAAGCCTGTTAGAAGGCTGCTGCAGGCTTTGGTCAGCCCGCTCTTGGCGAGCTGAACCTTTTGAATCACCGCACTCATAACAGTGCGGTGTTCCTCTTCGATGGAGGCGCCATTGAGCGCCTCCAACAAGCTATCCGGCACCTCCGGTTGGATGGAGGCTGCCGGCGTCACGGTCTTGCCCTTCTTACGAAGGGGCCGCCCGCCGGACTCCGGAACCGCTATGGGTTCCGGGGCCGAGTCCGGTGCAAAGTCCGGGAGGTTGTTCTGCGACACCTCTGGGGCCTCCTCCTCCTGGTGGGTCCCTTCCCGGGATCCCACCTCGGCATCATCCGCGTCACAGGGGGTGGAGGCGGTGGGAAGAGAATCCATATTCGACGCACCTAAGGACCCGCTCGGCGAAGCGGGAAGATCATCCTTGGGCGGACTGCAGGGTTGTATGCGGCATTAGAAAGACATTATGCGGCGAAAAGAAAAACCATGAAGTTATTCAGGAATCCGGATACTTATGATCTCACCAGGGGCTTGGCCCTTGGGGGCCAGTCCTCGTCGTCGTCACTGGCATTGGCGGAGCAGTCCGGGGAAAGAGTTTTTCCCTTCTTGGACCCTTCGGCCTCTCTCGTTGGGGAGGCCTTCCTTTTCTTCCCTCCCCCGCTGGGGGAGAGGCTTTCTTCTTCTCCTCCTCGCCTTTGTGAGAGGAGTCGGCCTCGGAGTCGTCATCCGATAACACCTGAAAATGGGAAATCTTCCGAGTCCCCGTGGCCTTCTTCTTGGCCTTCTTCTCCGGCACCACGTGGGGTGCCGGAGCCAGCAGCCCCGTTAAGCGGGCGTCCGCTGGGTCCTCTGGCAATGGGGCCGTACAGATAGTCTGTTTGGCCTTCGTCAGCCAGTCCTGTCAAAGGAAGGGGAGTTTAGATCCCGCATAGAGTCAAACTATGGAAAACAAGCGTCCCGTAAAGGACAAAATCACTTACCTCGTCAGCCGGACGCTGCAAGCTGAATCCGCGATCTTCGATAGCGGATGCGGGAGCCTCGGCGCCCTTGAACAGCACCTTCCAGACATCTTCGTACGTAGTGTCGAAGAGCCCGCTAAAAGTCTGGTGCTGCGCCGGATCGAACTCCCACATGTTGAAGCCCCGTCGTTGGCACGGGAGAATCCGGCGGATGAGCATGACCTAGACTACGTTGACAAGCTTGAGCTTCTTGTCCACTAACTTTTGGATGCAGGCTTGGAGTCCGGTCAGCCCCTCCGAATCACCCCATGTCCGGTCGCCCTCTTTCCAGGAGGTGAGCCGTGTGGGGATGCCAGATCTGAATTCGAGGGCCGCTGCCCATTCAGGGTCACGCGGCTCGGTGATGTAGAACCACTCCGATTGCCACCCCTTAATAGTTTCCACGAAAGTGCCCTCAAGCCAAGTAACATTGGATATCCTTCCCACCATGGCGCCTCCGCACTCCGCTTGGCTTCCCTTCACAACCTTCGTCTTGACACTGAAGGTCTTGAGCCACAAGCCGAAGTGGGGCTGGATGCAGAGGAAGGCCTCACACATGACAATAAACGCCGAGATGTTGAGGATGAAATTCGGGGCCAGATCATGGAAATCCAGGCCGTAGTAGAACATGAGCCCCCGGACAAAGGGATGGAGTGGGAAGCCCAGTCCGCGGAGGAAATGGGGAAGAAATACTACCCTCTCATGGGGCCTGGGGGTGGGGATGAGCTCTCCCTCGTCGGGGAGCCGATGCGCGATGTTGCTGGACAAATATCCGGCGCTGCGCAGCTTCTGGATGTGCCCCTCCGTGACGGAGGAGGCCATCCACTTGCCTCCCGCTCCGGACATAGTTGGAGGAGGTTGAGGTGAGATGTGTGGACTTGGGCGCTGGAGCTCGAGTTTGCGGAGATGGATAAGCCAAGGAGGAAGAAGGTGCAGGTAAAAGGGTTGGATCTTTATCCCCTTATATGGGCGGACAAAAACATGTGTCCCCACTGGCCTGATAAAACTCGCTTATCTCCCAAGCGCCGCAATCAATGGCGCGGTTGGGTTACCCACGTCCGTATTGATGGGAATCCCGGAATAAGGGGAACACGATCTCTGCTTCGACAAGACGTGCCAAGGAAACCGCTTCGCTAAACACGCTGAGGTGGTACAATAAAAACGATTCACGTAAAGGCTTGGTAGTGGTGTGACGTCACGCCACCAAATACGTCAGCAGATTGAACTTGTGTAAATATTATTCTCTCTACGGTGGTGCGTGGAATTTATTTTGCAGAGCCGGACACTATCCTGGTGTTCACAATCTTCCATAAATTATTCGGAGGAGGAACCCGCCTTGCAATGCCGAAGACAATATGCGCGCCGGACTCGTCGTCATTAAAGCATGGTTCAGGGGCTACTGAGGGAGTCCTGGACTAGGGGGTGTCCGGATAGCCGAACTATCATCATCGGCCGGACTCCAAGACTATGAAGATACAAGATTGAAGACTTCGTCCCGTGTCCGGATGGGACTTTCCTTGGCGTGGAAGGCAAGCTTGGCGATACGGATATGTAGATCTCCTACCATTGTAACCGACTCTGTGTAACCCTAGCCCTCTCCGGTGTCTGTATAAACCGGATGGCTTTAGTCCGTAGGACGAACAACAATCATACCATAGGCTAGCTTCTAGGGTTTAGCCTCCTTGATCTCGTGGTAGATCTACTCTTGTAACACACATCATCAATATTAATCAAGCAGGACATAGGGTTTTACCTCCATCAAGAGGGCCCGAACCTGGGTAAAACATCGTGTCCCTTGTCTACTGTTACCATCCGCCTAGACGCACAGTTCGGGACCCCCTACCCGAGATCCGCCAGTTTTGACACCGACACCACCGATTCCAAAAGTCATAGCCACTGCCACAAACCCTAAGCAAATCGGTCCTACCGATAGGGATCTCGGTCTCACTGAGATGGGATTGTAATCTCTCTGTTTCCCTTTGTAATGTTTCGGTCTAACCGAAGTGAGCGACCGGTCCCACCGAGATTGCAATGTAAACTCTTTGTTTCCCTTTTGTAACATTTCGGTCTTACCGAAAAGAGCAAATCGGTCCCACCGAGTTTACCTGACCAACTCTCTGGAAAGCTTATTACCAAAATCGGTCTTACCGAGTTTGTGTAATCGGTCTTACCGAGATTAAGTTATGCACTAACCCTAACCAAATCGGTCTCACCGAGTTGCATATGAGTCCCACCGAAAATCACTAACGGTCACTAGCTTTACTAAATCGGTCCGACCGAGTCTACTGAATCGGTCCCACCGAGTTTGGTAAATTGTGTGTAACGGTTAGATTTTGTGTGGAGGCTATATATACCCCTCCACCTCCTCTTCATTCGTGGAGAGAGCCATCAGACTAAACCTACACTTCCAACTTACCATTTCTGAGAGAGAACCACCTACTCATGTGTTGAGGCCAAGATATTCCATTCCTACCATATGAATCTTGATCTCTAGCCTTCCCCAAGTTGCTTTCCAGTCAAATCCTCTTTCCACCAGATCCAAATCCTATGAGAGAGAGTTGAGTGTTGGGGAGACTATCATTTGAAGCACAAGAGCAAGGAGTTCATCATCAACGCACCATTTGTTACTTCTTGGAGAGTGGTGTCTCCTAGATTGGCTAGGTGTCACTTGGGAGCCTCCGACAAGATTGTGGAGTTGAACCAAGGAGTTTGTAAGGGCAAGGAGATCGCCTACTTCGTGAAGATCTACCGCTAGTGAGGCAAGTCCTTCGTGGGCGACGGCCATGGTGGGATAGACAAGGTTGCTACTTTGTGGACCCTTCGTGGGTGGAGCCCTCCGTGGACTCGCGCAGCCGTTACCCTTCGTAGGTTGAAGTCTCCATCAAGATGGATGTACGATAGCACCACCTATCAGAACCACGCCAAAAACATCCGTGTCTCCAACTGTGTTTGAATCCTCCAAACCCTTCCCTTTACTTTCTTGCAAGTTGCATGCTTTAATTTCCGCTACCTATATACTCTTTGCATGCTTGCTTGAATTGTGTGATGATTGCTTGACTTGTCCTAAGATAGCTGAAATCTGCCAAACTCTAAAATTGGGAAAAGGTTAAGTTTTTAATTGGTCAAGTAGTCTAATCACCCCCCTCTAGACTTACTTCAAGGTCCTACAAGTGGTATCAGAGCTTTGGTCTCCATTTGCTTTGATTTCCATAGCTTTTGGTGGTCATAGCCTTGGTTTCACAACCTAGGAGAGTATGGCGTCTAGCGAGGGAAATTATCACCGTAGAGGTCCTTACTTTGGTGGTACTAATTTTGCTAGTTGGAAGCATAAGATGAAAATGCATATTCTCGGACATAACCCCGCCGTTTGGGAAATTATTTGTATTGGCTTGCAAGGTGAATTCTTTGATGGGAGAGAACCAAACCGTGAAGCGAATGCGGAAGAATTGAAGATGCTGCAATACAACGCTCAAGCTTGTGATACCATCTTCAACGGATTGTGCCCCGAAGAATTCAATAAAATCAGCCGTCTTGAGAATGCAAAGGAAATTTGGAATACTTTGATTGATATGCACGAAGGTACCGAGTCCGTCAAGGAATCCAAGTTGGATGTGCTCCAAAGTCAGCTTGACAAGTTCAAAATGAAGGATGGTGAAGGTGTCGCTGAAATGTACTCTAGGCTTGCACTTATCACAAATGAGAATGTCGGCTTAGGGAGTGAAGAGATGACCGACAGATTCATCATCAAGAAGATCCTAAGAGCATTGGATGGAAAGTATGATACCGTGTGCACTTTGATCCAAATGATGCCAAACTACAAAAATCTCAAGCCAACAGAAGTCATTGGAAGAATTGTTGCTCATAGATGTCACTCAAGGATAAGGAGGAACTTCACAACAAGTCAAGTGGTGCTTACAAAGCCTCAAGTGAAGCCCCCACATCATCAAGTGAGAAACAAGCCTTCAATGAAGAATTGAGCTTAATGGTGAAGAACTTCAACAAATTCTACAAGAGTAGAAGCAAAGGAAGAAGCTCCAAGTCAAGGTCTTATCATGACAAGAGATCTTCTAGTCGAGAGCGCAATTGCTACAATTGTGGTAAGCCTGGACACTACTCCAATGAGTGTACGACACCCTACAAAAGAAGAGAAGATTCTCCAAAAAGAAGAAGCAAAAGAGAAGAATCACCACCAAGAGAGAGGAGGAGGAGAGATGATCGTTATGAATGAAGACCCTCACGGAGAAGCAAGGATTCGGAAAGGAAGGACAAGTCATCAAGGAGCTACACAAAACGAAGACATCAAGCTCATGTTGGTGAATGGGTATCCGGCTCCGACTCCGACAATCACTCCGAGAGAAGCTATCACTCCGACTCCGAACACACTCAAGATGAAGGTGTTGCTGGTCTAGCACTTGTGTCAACCAACTCCTACAACATATTTGATTCACCAAATGAAGGAATTGGAAGATGCTTCATGGCCAAAGGTCCAAAGGTAACACATCTTGAGTATGTTGATTTCAATAGTGATGAAGATGACTTGCTTATGGATGATGATCTACTTGTTGACAACTCTAGTAATGAATACTATGATGAAACGTCAATTAATCATGCTAATCAAATGAATGACAATGATAAGGAGAAAATTAAGCTTCTAACTAAAGAACTAAACACTCTAAAGTTGGCTCATGAAACTATCTTCGAAGATCATCGAGAACTTTTAAGGGCTCATGAGAAGTTACGCTTTGAAAAGCTCAATCTTGAGCAAGAGCATGAGTTCTTAAAGGCAATCAATGATGATCTCCGTAAGAAAAGTTCTTCTTACATTGCCAAGCGTTTACTCTTATCTACTTACATGCCTCAAGTCAAGTCTGGTAACAAGTACAAGAAAGATACTTCCTCTAGTAGTAACAATAATAATGTTAAATCCAATGTTGTTGCTTCTAGTAGTTCTCTTGATTCCACTAATGATTCTCTTAGCCAAGTTACACTTGAGCAAGAAAATAGCTTATTGAAGGGAATTATAGAGAAAGGTGTTTACAAGAGCCTTGCCGGGAGTAAGCAATTCAAGGAAATTGTACGCAAGCAAGGAAGACACTGGAAGAATCAAGGTGTTGGTTTTGAATGAAAGTTCAATGCCAATGGAGTTGAATGGGAAGAAGATCAATACCCCAAGACGAAGTTTGTTCCTCAACAAGAGAAGTATGATCCTACTTTCTTCAAGGGAACACAAGCTCAAGATGATCTTCCTCCACAAGACCACAAGAACAAATACAAGGACAAGCTTCAAGAAGAGATTGATGCATTTGAAGAAGCACCTAAGGTCTCGGTCAAGTGGATTCCCAAGACTACGTCAAGTTCTACTTCATCAAGTACAACTACAACTCCAATGATTCCCATCAAGATCATGTGGATCCTGAAGAAGAAGAACTAGAGAGTTCTTGAGGGTGACTCCACCAACATTCTTCACTCATATCTTTATGGCAAGGACAAGTGCAATCAACTTCCACATCTTGCACTAGTTCAAGGAGTCACAAACCCTCATGTTGGTAAGGCAAGGGACAAGGTAACCTAATGATTTCATGGACATCATCTTGTGTGTGCATCACTCTATGTCTATGGATATTCTTGTTTGTTCCTTGTGGGACTAACCCATGTAGGCAAGTTGAAAGTGCAACTCATTCCAAAGGATTGCTCCAAATGATCTACTTCAACATTGAGCATCCACATCTTCAACACCTACATGAAGTCATCATCGACAAAACCCAAGGTTAGTTCATCCCTCTAAAGGGGGGATCTCACATCTAGGGGGAGCTTAACTCAAAAAATTGAGTCAAAGCAACTCTAATGGTGTGAACACATTAATGCATTATGTAAAAGTGGTAACCCCACTTGAGCTTAAACGATGAGTATGACCTATGATCAAATGTTCTCATTTGACTCCTAAGTCAATATACTCATATATAGATGACCTAGTCATCGCCACTTGTTTGATAGATGCTAGAATTGGTTGTGCATGCTTTGCCACATATTTCATTAGCCATTTTATTGTGTGAGCATGTTGGTGCATATTTTACTCATTCAAGGACATCCACTTGTTGTTTTGATTGTTTGGTTCTTTCTTCTTTTGGCCAAGTGGATGGACAAGAATTCATAAGAACCCTCTCTAGCTATCTATGCTTTTCTCGTCTCAAACTCTATTCATGCCACATCACAAAATTTGATCAAGTCAGATTCGAACCACTCTGTGTGAGGAGCATTCGGAGTCCCCGATTCGTCATAGACTTAAACTTCCAAAACCTCTTTGTGATTCTCGGTCTGACCGATTCCTCCATTTCGGTCCTACCGAGATCATTAAGTTGATCTGAGTTTTCCATCTCGGGGCAACCGATTTGAACTTTTCGGTCACACCGAGTTGTTGTAACTGAACACAGTTATGCATCTCGGTGCCACCGAGTTGTTCCACTCGGTCACACCGACAGAATCGGGCTATATATAGACACGGGCAAAATTTTGGAAATTTCTCCGAACCCCTTCACCCGCGCAATAGCTCGCTCTGCCATCGAAGGTCTTCGGATCGTCTCCTCGTCGCCAGCCGCCTCCTGTCACTGGTCTCCGCCGCCGTCAACGGAATTCAACCCCCACCGTTGCCGCCGTAGTGAGTTCATCACCGCACTAGGGTATGGACTCGATCTTTGTGCTATCCACATCTGATTCCTAGCACATTGTACTCTTATTGATTCTTGCCACGATTGAAACAATCCTATCTAGCCAAAGTAGTCCGTAGAATAGATTAGATTCAAATTTTTAGGGTTAGGTTTCCGCCGAGACCATCTCGGACCCACCGAGTTGAAAAACTTGGTCTCATTGATTTGGCATATGCCATTGCACAAGTGACTCTCGGTCTGACCGAGAATTACTAATCGGTGCTACCGATTTTAGGATTCCGTGAAACCCTAGCAGTCTCGGTGCCATCGAACTGTGACTCGGTCCAACTGAGTTCATCAGTTTAGGTTCCAAAAACTGCTTCGGTATCACCGAGTTTGAAAATCAGTTGATCCGAAATGCTTTCAGTGGAAAACTAAAACTGAATTTTTGAATCATTCTTTTGAAAAATCTCTGCATTTTGTGATGCTCATTCACTCTATCTCATCTATAACTCTTCACAGGGACAGCAGACAGCTTTTGCAGCATGTCAGACCAGAGTGACAGTCACAACATGATCAGAGGGCATGCCATCAATATGTTGCATTTATTTGATGTTCCACAGAAGTTCAAAGTCATGAGCCTCATAGTTGAAACCATTAAGAGGACTGCAGCAGATCATAAGAGGAGCTGTGGTTATGCACCTCAGATTCAGGAATTGGTCAACTCAAAGATGGGAACTGGCAAATATCTATTGGATAGGGAACACTTTCCACTCTATCCAGACTTTGAAGACAATGAGGTTGTCATGAATGAGGATGATCCATCATCAGTTCAAGCTCAAGAGAAGAAGGAGAAGGCAAGGAAGGAGAAGGCTGCCAAGATGCCAACTCAAGAGGAGGCATCTGAGTATTTCTTGAAAAACAAGCAGGAGTAGCTTGGTTACTTGATAGCATCATCTCTGAGGATTGAGAAGGGGTTGGCCACCTTAACTCGGAATCAGGAGAGCTTGGAAAGAATCATGGAACAAAAATTCTATGATCTAGATGTCAAAGTAACTGAGATTCAGTCAGTTGTGGAGCAACTGCAGGATGACATGCAGGAGAGGAAAGGCAAGACAACTACAAATGTCTTTGCCGGAGTGCCTAGAGCTCAGAGGTCCGTTGTTGTGCCAGTGCCAGACACTAGAGCAACATCATCAGCACCAGCTACTGCCCCTTCAGCTCCAGTGCAACCAGCTTCAGCATCAACTCCAGCACCCTCTACATCAACTGAAGCCTTCGTCCTTGGAGTTATCCGGACACCACCAACTGAAGATCAAGCCTGAGAGTCGATCTAGCACTATGCATTTTCTATGAACTTTTTGGTAACTTGTTGCCAAAGGGGGAGAAAAATGTATAGATCATAGGCTTTGAGAGAGAGTGTTGCTTTTGTTCTCTCTTGCTTTGTTGGTTTAGACTTGTTTGCTTTTTGATTGGTTGAGATACTATGCTTGTGAGACATTGATGATCATGTGTTTGATCATAAGCTATACTTATGCATGTTTGATGATATTATCCTATCTATCTTATGTGATCATTCACTTTGCTTGGTGATGAGTGCATGTATTCAATACTTATCATTTTGAGCACTCCACCAAGATGTATGTGACATGGAAGAGTAACCCATGAGCCTAATTCCTTGTGCATTTGCAGTCCAAAGAAAATTTTAAACTATGCACAAATTTAGGGGGAGCTCTTGCTTATCACATACTTCTCAAAGCAACGATGTTTTTTATTCTTATTATCTTTTGTCGAAGCTTTGATCTATATGTTGTCATCAATTACCAAAAAGGGGGAGATTGAAAGTGCAACTATCCCTAGGTGGTTTTGGTAATTCATAACAACATATAGCTCATTGAGCTAATGCTATTCCAAGACTATTATTTCAGGAAAGCTCAATGAATGGCATGGCATGGATGATGAAAGTGGGTCCCTCAAAATACTAAGGACAAGGATTGGCTCAAGCTCAAAGGCTCAAGACTCTTCATTTTATATTTCAGTGATCCAAGATCACATTGAGTCTATAGGAAAAGCCAATACTATCAAGGAGGGATGAGGTGTTGCTTAATGAGCCTCTTGCTTCATGTGCTTTGTGATATGCTCCAAAACCCTCAGCTACTTTCCCACATCCACAAATGACCTAAACCCAAAGCCAAAATCGGTCACACCGATTCTTCCAATCCGGCGCCACCGATTCCAAAAGTCATAGCCACTGCCACAAAGCCTAAGCAAATCGTTCCTACCGATAGGGATCTCGGTCTCACCGAGATGGGATTGTAATCTCTCTGTTTCCCTTCGTAACGTTTTGGTCTAACCGAAGTGAGCGATCGGTCCCACCGAGATTGCAATGTAAACTCTCTGTTTCCCTTTTGTAACATTTCGGTCTTACCGAAAAGAGCAAATCGGTCCCACCGAGTTTACCTGACCAACTCTCTGGAAAGCTTATTACCAAAATTGGTCTTACTGAGTTTGTGTAATCGGTCTTACCAAGATTACGTTATGCCCTAACCCTAACCGAATCGGTCTCACCAAGTTGCATATCAGTCCCACCGAAAATCACTAATGGTCACTAGGTTTACTAAATCGGTCCGACCGAGTCTGTTGAATCGGTCCCACCGAGTTTGGTAAATTGTGTGCAACGGTTAGATTTTGTGTGGAGGCTATATATACCCCTCCACCTCCTCTTCATTTGTGGAGAGAGCCATCAGACTAAACCTACACTTCCAACTTATCATTTCTGAGAGAGAACCGCCTACTCATGTGTTGAGGCCAAGATATTCCATTCCTACCATATGAATCTTGATCTCTAGCCTTCCCCAAGTTGCTTTCCACTCAAATCCTCTTTCCACCAGATCCAAATCCTATGAGAGAGAGTTGAGTGTTGGGGAGACTATCATTTGAAGCACAAGAGCAAGGAGTTCATCATCAACGCACCATTTGTTACTTCTTGGAGAGTGGTGTCTCCTAGATTGGCTAGGTGTCACTTGGGAGCCTCCGACAAGATTGTGGAGTTGAACCAAGGAGTTTGTAAGGGCAAGGAGATCGCCTACTTCGTGAAGATCTACCGCTAGTGAGGCAAGTCCTTCGTGGGCGACGGCCATGGTGGGATAGACAAGGTTGCTACTTCGTGGACCCTTCGTGGGTGGAGCCCTCCGTGGACTCGCGCAGCCGTTACCCTTTGTGGGTTGAAGTCTCCATCAACGTGGATGTACGATAGCACCACCTATCGGAACCACGCCAAAAACATCCGTGTCTCCAATTGCGTTTGAATCCTCCAAACCTTTCCCTTTACTTTCTTGCAAGTTGCATGCTTTAATTTCCGCTGCCTATATACTCTTTGCATGCTTGCTTGAATTGTGTGATGATTGCTTGACTTGTCCTAAGATAGCTAAAATCTGCCAAACTCTAAAATTGGGAAAAGGTTAAGTTTTTAATTGGTCAAGTAGTCTAATCACCCCCCCTCTAGACTTACTTCAAGGTCCTACAGCAACGCCGCCACCTTCCACGTCACCCGCCACCGCCGTCTTGCCATCGGGGAACCGACTGCTTCCCACCCCCGCTCCCCCGACACAGTCGTGACCGCGACCAAGAAGACGCCTCGCCGCCCCGACCAGATCCTCACCTGCATGCTCGTCGGACACCGGCCCGCTCTTCGGATGCTGGCAGGGCAGCTAGCTGGTTTGTGCGTGCCGCGACTCCCTTCGCAGGCCGTATCCTTCGTCGACGCCCGCAAGCTGTTCGACAGTTTGCCAAGGTACAAAATGGACTCCGAAGACGAGTTCTTTTTTCACAATTTCCTGTGCGACTCTGACGATTCGTCGTCCGATGACAAGGAGGAGATATTGGCTGGCGTGTTGGTCCATCACCACCTCAATAGCCAGCGGCCGTTGTTCCGTGGCTCCATTTTGGTCCACCTTCCGGCGTTGAATCGTAACTGAGAGAGCGGGCATCTCCTTCTTTGGAAGGACTACTTTGATACAACAAATCCGTTGTTCAAACATCAGAAATTCTGCCACCACCGTATGAGTAGGCATCTTTTCAACCGTATTAGAGAGGGATGGTCGGCTATGATGACTATTTCGAGTGCAAAGAGGATGTCGTTGGAAAGATTGGTTTCTCCTCTTATCAGAAATGCACTGCCGCATCCGAATGCTTGCATACGGAGTGCCCGGTGATCTCATTGACGAGTACGTTCGTATGAGCGAGTCTACATGCCTAGAGTCCATGTATAAGTTCTACAAGGCTGTTATCGCTGTGTTTGGCCCTGAGTACTTGAGAGAGACGACTCCTGAAGATAAAACCCATTTGTTGGCGATGAATGCCAGTAGGGGCTTCCCAGGGATGCTTGGCAGCATAGACTGTATGCACTGGGAGTGGAAGAACTGCCCTTCTGCTTGGCAAGGGCAATATAAGGGCCATGACAGGGCTTGCACTATCATACTAGAGGCCGTGGCGTCTCAAGATCTCTGGATCTGGCACTCTTTCTTTGGCATGGCCAGATCACACAATGATATCACTGTGCTTCAGCGCTTGCCGGTGTTTGCTAGGCTTGCCGAAGGCAACAGCCCATCGGTGAACTTTACTATCAACGGCCACAACTACGACAAAGGATACTATCTGGGTGACGGTATCTATCCTCAGTGGACCACTATTGTCAAAACAATCCCCAACCCTATCGGCGAGAAGAGGAAAAGATTTTCCCAAGAGCAAGAGAGTGCTAGGAAGGATGTCGAGCGTGCCTTTGGTGTTTTGCAATCTGGGCATCATTCGGTATCCTGCTAATACCTGGAGCACGCAGAAACTATGAGATGTGATGGCTGCTTGTGTGATCATGCACAATATGATCGTAAAAGATGAGCGCCCGGAACGTCTGTACGATCAAGAGTTTCAGTTTCAGGGTGAGAATGTTGTGCCTGAGCATGGAGGAGCGACAATGTTTGAACAGTTGACCCAATTTCATCATGACATGCGTGATTGGATGCAACTGCAAAATGATTTGATTGAGCATATGTGGGCTCATGTTGGCAACCAATAGATGTATCTTCTTTATTTGGCTTGCAAAACTATGTGAGACATTTTTACTTGTATTCGGCTTGTAAAACTATGATATTTTATTCGATTGAAACTATGTTATTTGACTATATGTTTGAATGTAAAAGCAATACAAAAATGAGCTATTTGTTGAAATAGGGCGGCCAGCCGGCCACACCAGCAGATATGGGTCGGCGCGTTGGGTTCACTGCCGATCCAAATCTAAAACAGGATGGATGCCGGGTGGGCGGCCGACCCAAACGGACAAAAAATGAACAAAATCGCCGTCCATTTGGGTCGGTCCGTTGGAGTTGGTCTAAGAAAGAGATGATGTATGGAGATCTACCTAGTAGAAGATAAATTTTGATGTAAATGTTAAGAAATAAAACATGTGATCAATGCACATGCCAGTTGTAGATGTCACGAGAGATGTCTCCCTAATACAAACCACCCATTGCCATTAATTTTAGGAAGCAACATGAGTATTGTCTTTTCACTAAGAGGGGGCAATACAAAACAAGGGGTCATGTTTTTAAGGTGAAACGTGCCACAGCACACTCCTATATACCTTGCCATACTCACTGTTCTTGTTTTCTCCGTACGCAGTGAACAGGAGCGAGGGAGTAGCAGCTCATAGCGTGTTGCTTGTCGAATGTCGACAGACCGCAGTTCCCACGGGTAGCACTTCGTTCATTCCCCGCAACAACGTAGATCAGCTCATCTACACAACTATTAAACAATTAAACAAAAACTTTCTTACGTGCACTCCGTAGTTAGTTCCACAACCCCGCACGAACCAACCTACACCACAAGATTAGACCCATAATTCTCTATCTAACAGCCATGATGTGCACTTAGCAATTATCAAGGATTGACCGTACTTCATCATGGGACGAAAATATGGAACTCTGCGCCCCGCGGCCCCTGCAATCACGCAAATTTTTTTGTTCGCTGGGCACACAAGACAACGCACCACACGAGCGGACGCCACAATCCCGCGACCACCGCATGGATGAATTCGCAAAAAAACAAAAACACCGCACAGATGAGCCGCCATTGATCTTTCCCTGAGGCACACGAGAGCAGGCGGCCGCCCCCCACCGTTCCAGTAGGTCGTCGCCCCAACCGCTCCTCCTCTGCTAGATGCGACCTCGGGCCGCCTCCGGTATTCAACGACGTGCCACAACCTCAAGGTCTCGCCTCAGATGACCCGGTCGACATCCAGACCCTAGCGCCATGCGTCCCTTCCGTCCTTCGTGCTTCCCGGCCTTGCGGCGCCGCACCGCGCCGTGCCTCGGCGCCTCCCCTCCCTGCCGTGTGTGACGCCCGGGTAATTAAGCTACAGTAACCATCTACTAATGATGCCACGTCACCTCAATTACTGTTGCTAATCTCGTGTTAGTTTAGGACCGATCCAAATTCAAATTTAAGATCAAGTCGAACAGTTAAAGTTTTCAAAAGTGAAAACTAAAATGTTGTAAATGTTTTAAATAAATCCTGGGTAATAATGATGGAGAAACCTAAATTTAATAAAATATTTAAGTGTTCAAAATAATTAAAACTATGGGTTAAATAATAAAACAAATGCCTTTGAAATTTTATTAAATATTAAACTATTTTAATTGGGCTGAAAAGTAATGTGGCAGTAGTTTATTTAAAAGTACCAATTTAGGTGTTAGTGATAATTTTTACTAAAACTAAAATAAAATGTAACTAAAATAAAACAGAAAAGAAATCAATAACAAGGGAAGAATAAAAACAGTAAAACAAAGCTAACTAAAATAAAGAGAAAAGGAACCCCCAACCCCCGGGTCAACTGGCCCAACTGGCCAAGGCCCAACCGGCCAGCCCAACCGGCCCCTCAGTCCCCATAACACCCCCACCGATGGGAAACCCTAGCCCATCGCACCCACGCCCTCCCACTCGCTCCCCACGTCCCTCCTCCCCTCTCCCCCGATCCAGATCTGGATCGGGGATGAAACCCCCCTCGACGTCGTTCCCAATCGCGCCCGAGCCCTTGCCGCGTCGGAGCCCCACCTCGCCCGCGCGACCGCGCCTGGGGAACCGTCGCCTGCCGCCGTCCCCAGCGCTGTCGTCGACCACCGCCGCCGCTCAAGGACCCGAAGCCGCCTGATGATGCCCCGCCATCGTCATGTCCCCGTCCTCCTCCCCGCCGGACTGCGCCCGCCTCCCCGACGTCGTGACGACGCCTCGTCCCCGTCCTCCTCCATAACGGTCGCCCCCGAGCCTCGCCGGCCCGCTTTTCTCCAACGCTGGTGAGGCCACCTCCGGCCTACACTCCTTCCTTCCCCACGCCACCCCGCTCCGGTCGCCGCTTCCCTACCACTGGCTTCGCGCCGACCGCCCCGCGCCTCGCAGGCCGCGCACTGCTCGTGCGCCCGCCCAGGGCCTCGCCGCCGTCGCTTGCTACTCGCTCGGCTGAGCGCGGCGCGCCCCCGCAACCGTCCATGTGCCTTCGCCCGCCCCCACTGCCCGTCGCGGCCATCCCTTTGCTGCCTCCGCTGGCCGCCGACACCGCCGTATGCCGTGCGTGCCCAGCGCCCCTCGGGTGTGCGCCCGATCGGGCAGCGCCCGTTCACCCGCGCCCGTTTGGCCCTATGGGCCAATGACATGTGGGGCTCAGCCCCTGGAACGTTTAAAATAATAATAAATATAAATATTAATTAAGTAACTAATCAATCATGTTTAATTAACTTAATTAATTACGTTTAATTAACCTAATCGATTAACTAAACTAGTTAAACATGTTTAGTTAGCATTAGTCAATGACAGGTGGGTCCCATTGGACCCACAGGCCAGGTTTGACTCTGGTCAGCTGGGTTTGACCTGCTGACATCATGGTGATGTCATGCTGACATCACCTTTCACTATTCTGGATAATGCTCGAATTAAATAATTAAATAAATTCTAAAAACAATTTAAAACTTTAGAAAATCATATAAAATAAACCATAGCTCAGATGAAAATACTTTCTACATGAAAGTTGCTCAGAACGACGAGACGGATCCGGATACACAGCCCGTTCGTCCACCACACACTCCTAGCATAGCAAACACGCAACTTTCCCCCTCCGGTTCATCTGTCAAAAAACGCGAAACACCGGGAATACTTTCCCGGATGTTTTCCCTCCTTTGTCGGTATCACCTACTGCCGCGTTAGGGCACACCTAGCACCGCGTATTGCCATGTTACGCTTTGTGATGCTTTGATTGCTCTGTTATTTATTGTGTTCCCTCTCCGTTACTTCTTTCCGATAGACCCCAAGACTGCTGGCAACCCCCCAGTTCGACTACGGTATTGACGACCCCTTCTTGCCAGAGCAACCAGGCAAGCCCCACCTTGATCACCAGATATCGCCTATTCTCCTCTATACTACTTGCATTAGAGTAGTGTAGCATGTTACTGCTTTCCGTTAATCCTATTCTGATGCATAGCCAGACATTATTGCTACATCTGTTGATACCTTACCTGCAATCCTAAATACTTAGTATAGGATGCTAGTTTATCATCATTGGCCCTACATTCTTCTCAGTCTGCCTTGCTATACTATTGGGCCGTGATCACTCGGGAGGTGATCACGGGTATATACTATACATACATACATATTATACAGATGGTGACTAAAGTCGGGTCAGCTCGATGAGTACCCGCAAGTGATTCTGATGAGGGGGCTGAAAGGACAGGTGGCTCCATCCCGGTAGAGGTGGGCCTGGGTTCCCGACGGCCCCCGACTGTTACTTTGTGGCGGAGCGACAGGGCAGGTTGAGACCACCTAGGAGACAGGTGGGCCTGGCCCTGTTCGGCGTTAGCGGATACTTAACACGCTTAACGAGATCTTGGTATTTGATCTGAGTCTGGCTACTGGCCTATACGCACTAACCAACTACGCGGGAACAGTTATGGGCACTCGACGTCGTGGTATCAGTCGAAGCCTTCTTGACGTCAGCGACGGAGCGGCGCACGCCGGATTGGACCGCGTAACGTGACTTCCTTTGTAATGGAAGTTGCTAGGTCTGCTTCCGGCCGCCCTCGCAACGTGCAGGTGTGCAATGGGCGATGGGTCCAGACCCCTGCGCGCATAGGATTTAGACCGGCGGGCTGACCTCTCTGTTGTGCCTAGGTGGGGCTGTGACGTGTTGATCTTCCGAGGCCAGGCATGACCCAGGAAAGTGTGTCCGGCCAAATGGGATCGAGCGTGTTGGGTTATGTGGTGCACCCCTGCAGGGAAGTTAATCTATTCGAATAGCCGTGATCTTCGGTAACAGGACAACTTGGAGTTGTACCTTGACCTTATGACAACTAGAACCGGATACTTAATAAACACACCCTTCCAAGTGCCAGATACAACCCGGTGATCGCTCTCTAGCAGGGCGACGAGGAGAGGATCGTCGGGTAGGGTTATGCTATGCGATGCTACTTGGAGGACTTCAATCTACTCTCTTCTACATGCTGCAAGACGGAGGCTGCCAGAAGCGTAGTCTTCGATAGGACTAGCTATCCCCCTCTTATTCTGGCATTCTGCAGTTCAGTCCACTGATATGGCCTCCTTACACATATACCCATGCATATGTAGTGCAGTTCCTTGCTTGCGAGTACTTTGGATGAGTACTCACGGTTGCTTTCTCCCCCCCTTTTCCCCCTTTCCTTTCTTTCTGGTTGTCGCAACCAGATGCTGCAGTCCAGGAGCCAGATGCCATCGTCGACGACGACTCCTACTACACCAGAGGTGCCTACTACTACGTGCAGCCCGCTGACAACGACCAGGAGTAGTTAGGAGGATCCCAGGCAGGAGGCCTGCGCCTCTTTCGATCTGTATCCCAGTTTGTGCTAGCCTTCTTAAGGCAAACTTGTTTAACTTATGTATGTACTTAGACATTGTTGCTTCCGTTGACTCGTCTATGATCGAGCACTTGTATTCGAGCCCTCGAGGCCCCTGGCTTGTATTATGATGCTTGTATGACTTATTTATGTTTTAGAGTTGTGTTGTGATATCTTCCCGTGAGTCCCTGATCTTGATCGTACACATTTGCGTGCATGATTAGTGTACGATTGAATCGGGGGCGTCACACCGTGCTCCCTCGACATCCAAACCCTAGCGCCATGCGTACGTGAGGAGGGCGTTGAAGAGGATGCCGAGGTGGCTCGAGCCGCTTTAGGATTTCCTTCATCTGCATCCTTCATGTAAGGGAGGGTATACACCTTCTTTGATCTAAACTTGGTCGTGTATAAGATCGAGGAACGACTAATTTGGCTTTCAGCAAAGTATTTCTCTTTATATTTCTGTGATTTGATAATACAAACATATATACGCCCTCAAAAAATAATACAAACATATATACGCCCTCAAAAAATAATACAAACATACAAGGGTATCTAGATCCGTGAAAGCTCGTGCTTGACTATGTGTTTCTGCCTTCAATAAATTCACACATGCAATTCTTATAGATTGATTGAAACTGTTAAACTAAGTGGATGGAGAAAATGAGTTCGTTTCTCAAACAAAAAAACTGCCATTTAGCACTGCGTTAAGGTCCACTATTCTATACATGTGACAGATTTCAAGAATACTGAGGTTTGATATACATGTTTCATTGATGATAGCAGCCTCTTGCTTCTTTATTTTAGGTTCAATTTGAGTAAATATTGGTTGATCTCTTATGTAGGTACTCCCCTTGTCTCCACGATATGATCCTGAGTTTGAACTGTACCATTGTGTGACAAAATTCAAGTGCATAGATCCTGACCAAACAGTGTTGGAATCTCAACTTCAGAAGGCTGTTGCAGCTCCCCTTGTGAATCCAGTGAATGTCTGGTCAATAAGCAAGAAGTTCTCCATGCTCCACTGGAAGCTACATCTGAAGATGAAGAGCAAACTGAAACAACGCTATGATCAGGTTAATGTTCGATCTTGTGTTAGACCCGGGACTAATTCGCTGGTGCACGTTAGTGTTGAGTGTCTAACTGGTCGTATATCTCTCAGGAGTACTTATTTATTAATAGTTCAATGTGCCAGTAGACTTCTTGGATATAAGTTAGCACATATGTCGAGCTGTTACCCAACATTAGCCCTTCAGAATTGAAATACAATGCCAACAAACTATTTTTTTCCCTTTTGGTTAAACAAATCTCATTGTAAACCAACTAATTTTTTTCTTTTGATATTGAAATATTCATTCTTGTTTTTCTTGATACATGTTGATGCTCACTTCATTCTGCTAATTTTTTTCCTCACGAAGCCTTGCATGGATGTTTGATGCCTATTTGTAGATATGTATTCACCATTCGTTTTCTTCTATAAAACTTCACTATTACTCCTACCTTTGTAGTCATCTGCTAAATTTTTAGTCAAAATAGTTTTTTGATAGTTGAAAATTTCTTTTTGATGGGCTACAAGAATGGAGGTTGTGTGGGAAGAGATTGTTGTTGCTGAAGGCCAACTATTGTTGTTCTGTTATGTTGATATTGAATACACAACTACTTACCCAAGCTCATCAAGCACAGACTACATTTTTTCTTCATAGTTCACTTCCCTTTGGTGTTTTGGCTCCTGGGAGCACATGCTCCCGGGTGAGCAGTAACGCAAAAAAAATGCTTCACATTTTTGCCTCCAAATTTACATGTAGCATTTGGATGTGACTAGCAACACATAAAAAAATTGTCTTGATTTTCTTGACATTTTAAAAATTATTTTTGGGCCCGGGAGCATGTGCTCCCAGGAGCCGAATTGAATTTCCGACTTCTCATCTTGATACATGATGATGTGCTATTTTTTTTGTTTTACTTATAATGATAGTACCATGTCATATCATTTAGAACACTGCCAAGTCACTCATTCAATTCAATGGGTACATTACTATTTTGCTTAGAGCGGCTGTTCCCCTACTTCATGGAGTTGTGGCACTCAATGGCGTTGGTTGAGACGATGACGTAAAAATAGAAAGAAGATTATGGAAAGTTGGACTCGTAAGAAAATAACCATATTACCATAGAAAGAAAAAAATAGTGATTTTAACTGAGTACTTGAATATGTTATTCAAGATTCATAGAATAAGAAGGGTACTATTAGTCTGAAATGTGAATGTAGTAGCTTTTTTAGAAGCAAAACGAACCTTTTCTATAAAACAATTCATTTTAAATATTTTTCACTACTACTATCAGATTATCCTTTACATACAAGTGAATATTTGCATATAATTGTAACATTAGGCAATACGTGCGTTGTACGTGCACACTTACTAGTCCATTCATATGACGAAAGTGCAATAGATGGCTGGATTAGCTATCGCCCAACTGTCGTCCTGATTGTGCGTTGTTTGCACAGCAATTTTGCTCCCGATAGCCCACTGTGTCGGTGACCATGGTTACTGGTGAGGTCGAAGGGGCAACCCAGGTGCAGCAGGTTAATGTGCAAGGGAGAGGTGTGTTAAGAGAAAAGTAAGACACAAATTCTGAGAATGTGTAACCTCGTAGATGGATTAGAAACTTGTTTCTTGGTGCATTTTTTTGTAATGATGATTGCACTAATCGCATCTATTTTGGACAGTACATATGTGCAATTTTCAGATCAAACTGGAGCGTTGAAACAGGTACAGTCTTTTGTGATTTTATATGTACTTTTGTGTACGTGCTTGTTGTTCATCACTGCAAAGAATTGATGTTCACTTGATTTATACCCTTTTTGTGAACTGAAGAAGATAAGTTCCCAACTTAACAACTTTGTTCCCATCATTTGGGGGCGGTCCTAGGGTTCCTCAAGTGACAAGACGAAGATGTGCCTGACGCCTGTCCTCCTTGATCTGGCCGGAGTGTCGGGTTCCAGAAGGCTCCGCCGGCGAACCCCCATGGGCGTGTTATGCCTGGAGATTGTTGGATCAGGTGGGATTCGGTCACGCCCACTGGTTATCTGGTAAGGAGGGAGCGGTGCGAAGCTCTGCTATCTGTTGCCATCATGGGATATGTTTAGTTCCATGGTGAAGTCAGGGGCGGTGAATGTCATGGAAGCCGAGATCGGAGGAGTAGTGATGGATATTGGAGCCTTTGTGGCGATGAGGAACTTGCTTGGAGTTTCGGATTTCGTAGCAGCGGTATGTAGGTGGGGGAGACAACACAGATGCAGTTCAAAGTCTTACCTCTCAGGGGGTAAATCCAAGGTCTTACCTTAATTGGTTGTGTCTGACAATGGCCTTGTGGAAGGCATTGTTTTGAGAGCGGGGACTATTTTCAGGGTGAAACCCCAAGATCTACGATCGGGTGACGATGGTGCTTGTGCACTATTTCCTTCTTTGAGGCGTCGTTTTTTTAGAGTATGCCTAGGCGTACCGTAGCTTTATAGAAGACAGAATTACAAGTACAAGAACACTGTAACTCGCTGCGAACAACGAGCGTATCACGAACACCACACCCGGGCAAGTTCGAAGACAACCACCAACGACCCAACAAAAACTACAAAGCAGAAGAGCTTGTCCTAACTGAACACAACACCGCGTCTCGACCAATGCCAGGCACCTCCAAAGACCACCAGCTTCCGCAAAACTTTGCTCGTCGACACACCATCCACCCTGAATGCCGGAGAGGATGTGACGAGTGGATGATGGGACTTGATCAGCTTCGAGGAACACACCATCTTGGACACACTGGCGCCGGTCGTACATTGCACCGCCGAGAATCAATATAGGACCGCGGCGAACACCGGAGGAGAGCAACGAGGGACCAAGCCGTGACTCCAAACACAATGCTCCCAACAGAGAAACGACGTCGAGGACGCCGCCATTGTGCCGATTCAATACCGAATCGAGGTTTAGCCCGGAGACAACCACCAACTCCAAGCGAGGGAGAAATATGTCGAATTTCCCTCGACGACGCCACCAAGGAGGGGTATGACACCCACGGGCGCCATCACGACGAACCAGCGCCAGACCTTCGCGACACCTCACCGCCAAGAGCATCCGTCGAAAGCACTACGCCATGGCCAGAGAGGAGGTTGGCCGCGCCTGGAGAATCCCCGCCGCCACCGGCACTGCGGCCCACGCGGCGATGAGGGGGAGAAGGCATGGAGGAGGCCAGCGGGGGGGAGGGGGATTTAGGGTGCCCCTCGTGCCGCCTCGAGAGAGGGACGCGGGTGTTGGGGGGAAGGGAGTCCACGGTGCAAATGTGAGCCATCGCTTTTGGAGAACTTGGACTCCATATGTTCTCTTGGTGGTGGTTGTACTGCTGCTGCAGGACTGGAACTCTGTAGTGGGGCTTTCTTTTTTTAGCTTCTTTTTTTTGGCTGTGTGCATCCACAATGTCATTAGGGTATTGCGTTATTGTAGAGGCTAGATGTAATTGGTATCTTCGCGATATTAATATATTTTCTTTAAAAAAATTGGGTTTAAATTATGCTGACAACACAGTGAGTCATTTTTACAGTGGAATGATTGCCGGACTATTTTTTTGTACAAGCGAGTCCGGGTTAGAAGCTCAATGATAATGGTTGAATTTTGGTTTTTACATTTTTTTTCTAAATTCCCGTGGAAGCGCAATGATAATGGTTGAATCCTGATTTATTATAGTTTCCCTGAATTCCTTATCGTAAGGAGGCGAAATGCTTCGACCTCTATTTGGCTCGAGAGTGTTTGCAGTGTCTTCATGAATTATACTTCCTCCGTTTTTAAATATTTGTTTTTCTAGAAATTTCAACAAGTGACTACATACGGAGCAAAATAAGTGAATCTACATTCTAAAATATAAGTGATAGTCCATTTGAAATTTCTGAAAAGATAAATATTTAAAAACGAAGGGAGTATATGTGTTGTTTACTTGAGCGAGGGTACAAGTTTCCCGATGATCAGTTTTCACCACTTCCAAAGTTCCATCCTCATCCGTTTCGGAAAAAAAAAGTTCCATCCTCATCATGGTTGGGCAAGAAACACATGATTTCAGGATTTTCGATCAATATTTTGTAAGGACTAACCACTCTATAATAGCTCCTTGCACTTTGGTAATCGAGTGCCATGACAACTAGAAGAAGAAGAAGAAGAAGAAGAAAAATAACAAGTCATCTACCGAATAACTAACATCGAAAATGGATGGCTGCTGTGTCGCGCGACTCAAGCCGCCGGTGTGGAACTGGAACATAATGTTCAGTCGTAGTATCATGTACGCTGGTTTGTCGTGAGTGGACAGCATCTTTGGGCATCTCCTAGTGTTTCATCAGGGGGAAAACGAAAAAGGACCGAAGTGTCGATCCATGCAGCACGACAAGATGGACCATACAATGAGCGACGGTAATGATCCACTTGTGAAAGGCTTGGACCCAGGAAAAAGGCCTGTGTTGATTCCTCCTGGCACTGGATACATGGATAAGGCGATAAGGCCCTAGGGGCATTATTGTAAGTAAACAAACAAGGTACTAGTAACGCAGTAGAATGGCACCTTCCAGGTCATCTTCAACCTAATAATTCGACCCTGGACAGCTGAAATGGCGCGGTGACGACGGTACCAGGTTTTGGGCTTTTGGAGCTCCAAGATTTCGGATAAGGAGGAGATTGGAAACCGTCACTCCGCACTTCAGTTGGACAACTAGGCAGAGTCCGTAGGGAGGGCGACACCGAGTTTTTCTCGCCTCTGAAAGCGTTGCGTGCTACTGGTAATAAAAGCCAGCGACTTACTTTTTGTTGCTTGAAAGAGATCGTAATTACTCCCTCCGTCCGAAAATACTTGTCTCAAAAATGCATAAAAATGGATGTATCTAGAACTAAAATATGTCTAGATGCATCCATTACTCCGACAAGTATTTCCGGACGGAGGGAGTATTTAGAAGACGCCTCCTGGATTTACTCTCTAAATTTCTCGCATTATTAATTCTCTGGTGCACCGTCTTAAAGCATCTACAATCCGACCTCTCAAACACGTCTCAAACGTCTGGACAGATTGTCCGTTGACTACTCGGTCAAAAAAAAGACCCAACCGAAGCTCTTAAACCGCGGACAAACGCCCAGGTTGATCAGCACCCCTCATATTAAGCCTAAATGTAGGGCGGATAAGAGGCGGCCCGAACGCGTCCGCCACGTCAGCCCGGCCCACCGCTGGCCCAGCTCGGCCCCACAAAATCCCCCTTCGAAAAAAACCTAGCTCACTTCATTTCACACTCTGCTCCGCTCCCCAACGTTCCCATTTCCCCCAATTAGTCCAATCCCTAACCCCGGCGAGCATGTCCAGCACCAGCAGCCACTCCGATGGTAGCTCCGAAGACGAGGACGAGTTGGCGCTCCGTATCACGCTCGAACGCTCGCGGGTCGATACGGGCAGCAGCTCCGGGCCCGGTGCGACCTGTCGCCCATCGCCAGCGTCGACCCTTCCCGCCACGCTTGCGGAACCGCGAGACCTGCCCAATCTGCTCTGCCTTCCTGACAGCCTCCTCCACCTCATGCCGCTGCTCCGCGCGGGCAGCGGTGGGTTCTAGTGCCAGCTCCGCAGGCGTCACGGATGCGGACTCGGAGTCGGAGGCATGCGCCGCCCGCCGCGAGAGGCAGAGGGCAAGGGAGATGGGGACGGGTCCGACACGGCTGTGCAGTCCGCCCGTCGCTGCCACAGTGTAATGCCGGTGCCCGGCGAGGGGGAGCGTCTCCTCCAGTGGGTGTACCGTCGGTCACTTACCACAGCGGGGACGAACGCACGACAGCTCCTGAGGATCAACACCAAGCAGCTCCGGCTCGGCATTGAGCAATCCGAGCGGGAGGTGGCGGAGGTGGCAAGGGTGGCCAAGCTCAAACGCAAGCAAGACCACATTGTCCGGTGCTTGCAAGGCTACATTGTCATCTCCGATTCGTCCTCCTACGACGGGTCCGACTTTGACGGCTCCGACGTCGACCCACCTGCTCTCACAGACGCCTACAACAGCGCCGATGACCGGAAGGGCAAAGGGCCGACGAGGAAGTGGTGAAGCTCGCCCTCTCCTTTTATATAATCCAGTTCTAGTATGTAGTTACAATGTGACGGAACGTTGAACTGTGTGAATTATGCCCGTTTGGTGATCTTTTGGTGATGTTTATGTGAATTATGCCCGTTTGGTATTGGTTTATATATCCGTTTTCTGTCCATTTTGATCATTTACGTTGCATGGATTTGTATGGATATAGGGTGCCGGATATGAGATACGCGGGTGTGAAGGCACGGATTTAGGGAGTGTCCGGTCAGTGGTGATCGGATTTGTAAAGTCCGGCTGTAGATGCTCTTAGTGACACGCTGCTGCTATACCAGCGTGAAATCATGTTTTTCCTTGAAAATAATCAAATCTATCATAAAAGTTCACGGGAAGTACAAAGTATGCAAACATAATAAAATTTCATGGAGAATCCGAGACCACAGAATGACCATTACTGCCGCCACAACGAGTCGCCGACGCGCCGTTGTCGCCGCTCCCCTATTAGAACTAGCTTGACCTTATTGGGTAAGTTTTTGTCCATGTTCCCCAAAGAGACGACAAGAATTTATGCTGGAGCTTCGTCTATTACGTCCAGACGGACGTGTTTGAGGAGGATCCGAGCCTGAAAGACAAACTCAAAGAAGCGCCGCCATCCATCTGAGCATCGCACCTGTGAGGACTAAAGACTAATAATCGAAACGAAAGCATCGGGATTTCTCTCCCGCCATCGACCACCGGAGCAATCAAAGAGGAGGCGGGTTCACGGGCTCGACAATGAAGCCTGAAGGGTAAGGTTTGCCATTACTTATAATACTCCCTCTGTTCACAAATATTAGAGGTTTTAGATATTTGAATATGGATTACATATACACTGAAATAAATGAATAAACACACTAAAATACCTCTACATACAAATCATAAAAAAGTTAGAGCATCTTATCTTATACTCTCTCTGTTTTTATTTAATCCACGTATTAGCTTTAGTCAAAGTCAAAGTTTATAAATTTTGACCAAATTTATACAGAAAAATATTAACATATACAATAACAAATCAATACCATTATATTTGTTATTGAAGGTACTTTCACATCATATAGATTTTTTTATAGTAAATGTTTGTACTTTTTTCTATAAACTTGGTCATAGTTTACGAAGTTTGACTTTAATCAACTCTAATATGCAGTGCGCCAGCGGAACGCTCGGGCCGGTCGCTTTCGCCTCGCTGGCGCTGTCGTGGTTCTAAGTCTGACAGTAGAATAGGGGGTAGGTATGGAGAGGCAAGATCCTAGCTATGGAGCAGTTGTGCACACAAGTGTTTTACGAGTTCAGGCCCTTCTCGGAGGAAGTAACAGCCCTACGTCTCGGAGCCCGGAGGCGGTCGACTGAATTATGTGTGAGAGAGTTACAGGGGTGCGAACCCTTCTACCAGTGGAGGGGGTGGCTTATATAGAGGACGCCAAGACCCCAGCCAGCCCACGTAGCAGAGGGTTTAAAGTACATTAAGGTCTGGCGTTACTGGTAACGCTCTACATAAAGTGTCATCATGACCATTAAGACTACTTAATTACAGACCGTTTGGATATAGAGTAGATCTTGAACTCCTGATGGTCGAGTGAGTCTTCATGGTCGAGTGTCTTCAGGTTCGTCGAGTGTCTTCTAGTCCGTCGAGTGGAGTTCCTCTTGGTCGACTGGAAGACGGCTTCTTCTAAAAGATGTCCTTGGGGAGGGTACCTTAGACAGGTTCATGACCCTACCCTAGGTACATGACTTCATCAGTAGCCCCCGAATGGATCGAGGTTTGAGTGAGGAAGGAGTTGGCAATCTTTCCGACCTGCTTTCTGGTGCTGTAAAGGTGTTTTGCCTTGGATCAATGACTTTCAAGTGAGGGTGTCAACTTTCGTTCAGTCGCCTTGATCCATTCTTTATATCTGTCGAGTGAACTTTATGAACTTGGGGATTTCCGAGTGACGGATCGCAGGAGATCTTCCGTCTGACAAGTTGCCCGGTGGTTAGCGGATTTAGTGGGATCCGAATTTTGGGAAGCGCGCGAAGCATAGAAGACCGCGGTACTCGGATGGGATAAGGCAGGGACGCCTCGATTCTCGCGCCGCCTTTTTCGCCACGTATCGCTTGCGCGACTGTTTCAGGATTTGACAGGATCGCTTGGGCCTACCTGTCGGCCACTCGGAAGTGACTCCATATAAGGAAACTGGCGGAGGTTTTTTGAACAGTGCCTTCTCATTTTCTCCTCCCTCGCCTCGAGATTCATCTGCTGCGCCCACCAACTGCCCGACGCCGCTGCTCCATTCCGGCCTCGTGGCGACAATGGTGAAAGAGAAGACGGCGGCTTTGGAGCGGGCGAAGAAGGCGATGGCGGCGGCGAAGGTGAAGGGGAGAGCGACCAGTCGAGGGGGATCCTCGTCGCGGTCCCGTTTGCCGCAAGGTTGGATCCAGGGTGATTGGATCCGCTCGACCATTACCCAAAAGGATCTCGATGACCTGGCTGACGAAGGCCTGATTGCGCACGGGGCGGCGAGGCTCCCGGGGATGGAGTGGCAGCCACAAC
The DNA here is from genome assembly GCF_002162155.2 of Triticum dicoccoides. Taxonomy (NCBI): domain Eukaryota; kingdom Viridiplantae; phylum Streptophyta; class Magnoliopsida; order Poales; family Poaceae; genus Triticum; species Triticum dicoccoides. Next base: position 563,072,219 of record NC_041391.1, read on the forward strand.
CTCAGGAGAGTGAGTGTGTCCTCTTGGCGACTCATGTATATCGAGGGTTCTCTCTGCCACCGCATCTTTTCTTTCGAGGGTTTCTGAATTTCTTTGGAGCTCAGCTTCACCACTTTACCCCCAATTCCATTGCCTATCTCTCCGCCTTTGTATCTTTGTGTGAAAACTTCTTGGGTTGTCGGCCACACTGGGGCCTCTTCAAACACATATTCACTTGTCGTTCTCAGACGGTGAAAAATGCCAGCCCCAATGACGACAGAACTTAGGTAATCCAGATGTGTGGGGGTCTCGGGGTCCAGATGAGGAGTAAGAGCGCTTTCCCAGCTATGACCCTTCCTGAGTCAGTCAGAGGGTGGCAGTCGACCTGGTTCTACTGCCAAGACCAGTCGATGCCAGGGCAGTCGACTGGGCTCCCTCCCTTCTCTATGAGTCGAGTGAACAAGCCATCCTCTCTAAAAGTAGTTCCGGAGGAGAAGGCTCGGGTTAAAATGTTGATGGATCAAGTATTCCAATTGATTCGCGGCAGTGTGACTGGTATGGACCTTCTGGAGGTTTTCCTTCGGCGGCGCATCCAACCGCTCCAGTACCGGGGCCACCCGATGTGGTTGTACTCTGGTACTGAAGACACCAGTCGGGTCCACCCAGAGGAGGTCGATGATGCCACACTAGAGAGGTGGATGACTACCATTACGGGGAACAAGGACAACCCTCGTGGAACCAGGAGGATCCCGCCACTCGACCACTCTTATGAGGCGGACAAGGTACGACCACTTTTCTCCGATTGCTCCTTCCGTTCTGTTTCGTCGTAGATCAGTCGATTGACTTTTGTCTTGCTTGTTGTCTTTCAGGAAACCACCGAGTTGTACTCGATGCCCAACGGGGCGCAAGCACAGGCCGAAGAGGAGGAAGGATGCGGAGGCGAAAGCCAAGAGGAGTGGGAGTCGGACGCCGATGAGGGTGATGAAGATGCAGACTCTGATGAGGAGGAAGAGAAGGAGGAAGAGAAGGAGGAAGAGGAGGAGGAAGTTGCGCCTCCTTGTTCCGAAAGAAGGTCCAAGCTCGCCCACGACCCTGCGGCCGAACGTGGCAAGGGAGTCGTGCCTGCTGGGCAGTCGACGAAACGTCCTCGGACAACTTCACCGGCGCGGACTGAAAAGGCGACGAAGCAACCCCGAGCGGCCCCGACAAAACCGGTGAAGGCCCTACTGAAGATGAGGATGGAGATTCCGACTGTTTCTGGGTAACGGCATAACTCATGTTTTTCATTCTCGGTCGACTCAATCGCTGACCGACTGATATTTGAAATCACAATGCTGCTACTTCTGAGACTTCAACCAGGCATGAGGATCAAGAAATGGAAGGTGCTGCTACTTCTCATCCTGGTATGATCTGCGCGGTTTTGCTTTTGGTCGGTTGAATCTTTATTTTTGACTTTGAACTTCTTATGCAGCTCCACCTAGCGTTGTCATCAATCTCCCTGACGATGATGATGAAGCGCCACTGAGGCAGAGGAGGAGCAGGAAGGCAACTGTTGGCAAGGCTGCTCAGGTTGTGTCAGCACCTGGACCATAGATTCCAGAGGGGAGCAACGTTGCTCGGGCTACCGTGTCCTTTGCGGAGTCGTTGACGGTTGCCCTCCCTTCGTCATTGAGTGATGACCCGCCTTCTCTCTTCTCCACCTACCATGTCCCGGAGGACCAAGCAAGCGCTGCCAAGGAAGCCATACGCCAGGCCGGGATTATGATGAAGCAGGTGAAGGCGATCCGAACCGCCAGCCAAGCAGCTTATGACGCGAGTTCAGCTCTCCAGAGTAATGTCCAGGTTAGTTAAACATCGACTGGAAATCTTGATGTTTGTCATGCACCCACTGGGTGTGTCAATTCTACGGTGGACTGCTGGCAGTTGACTGTAGTCTTTGTGTCTTGAGATTTCTCACTTTACTTGTTTCACTCGAGCATGGTCGAGTGGAACAATAAAACTGGTGGGGGCACGCTGAGTGCATCCACTGGGTGTAGTCCCCGAGATCGTGGTTGATTGCTGGCAATCGGCTATGGTCTGATTTTTTTTGCTGACAGTTAACTGCTTCCGGTCGACTGATCGACTCTGAGTCTAGCTGATAGAACTAGTGGGGGCACGCTGAGTGCACCCACTGGGTGTAGTCCCCGAGACTACAGTTGAATGTTTAGATTCAGCTGTAGTCTTAGAAATACTACAATTTTTCTTTTAGTCACTCGGAAGTGATCTGTCGTTGATGTCTGTCGACTGAACTTTCGCAGAAATCTTGTGACCATGTTTCTCGTTATACCGAATTGGAGAACAAGCATATCCAGCTTGAACTTGACCAGAAGCTTGTCCAAGAGAACTTTACGAAGTCAAAGGAAGAGGCAAAAGGTATGTTTGGTGAGAATCTTGACGACTGTCTTTGCTTCTTGCCTGTCTCCGAGTCTGATCTTATTGTGATTTTTGCAGAAAAACTGAGGGATGCTCTGAAGAAGAAGGATCTTGACCTCGCCGAGGCGCAGAAAGTGGCTTCGGACAAGACAAAACTTGCAGAAGAGAAGTTGGCTTCTGTTAACAAATTTGAAGAGGAAAATACTAATCTGAAAGCTGCTCTCAACGTGGCCAACCAAGAAGTCACTCGACTGAAGAACGCCAATATGGTCCTGAGCGACAAAGCTGGCGAACTGGCGGGAAAGAAGAATGACTTGGAGGTTTATCTGGGAGGACTCGCCAAGAAGCTATTCCTCATGCTTGAAGGTAACTCCTTATCTCCGGTTGGTAATTACTGACTTGCTGTAAGGGCATTAGCTTATCCTTGAATCGTGTCCATAGAATTCTGCCAAAACTTTGAAGAGGAGACTAGTCGAGTGGAGACTGGCTTGGATCCCATCAATTCTCCGGTGAAGGATGAAACTGCTATGAACGTGCTCCGCCTCGAGTCTCGCATTGCTGCAGTGGTCGATTACCTTGCAAGACTGAAGGCCGCAACATCGCACATCGACACATCGCTCTGGCCAGAAGAAACGCTTCAGAACGACCTTGAGTCGCTGATGACTCGACTGAACGAAGTTCCGAGTCGAGTGCAAGAATGGAAGAAGTTTTCTGCCAAGTGTGGTGCTGACGTTGCTCTGTCCTTGGTCCGTGTCCACTGCAAGGAAGCGAGAGAAGACAAGCTGGTGTCTCTCAAGGTGGCCAACACTAGGAAGCATGACTTCCGTTCTTTCATGGAGACCTTTATCGCGGCTGCCACTCGGATCGCAGATGGGATCGACCTGGACGAGTTTGTTGCGCCTTCCAGCCCTCCACAGGAGGGGTAAAAAACTTCTATGCTCGATGATTTGAATTTGCCTCGGAATGCTGAGTGATTTTTGTAACCGACAAGCTTTAACAGGCTTGATGCCTGAGCACTTCTGGGTCCGTAGGACGTTATCCGAACTTGATTTTCCGTTGAAATACGTTTGCTTCTTTCGGACAACCATCTTCTTTGGGTTGGAGTATATACTAGCATCTGTAATGCTCTTTTGCAGGTAGGAGTGAAGCAAAAATTGCAGTCGACTTGTGCTCGTCATGTTTGGGCGAGTGCTTGGTTGCGACCAAGCCTCCGAGTGAGAAACTTGTTCTTCACTCGGAAGGATTTTAGAAACTTAGGCGAGCACTGGGCTGCAGCTAAGCCCCCGAGTGGGAGGTTTGCTCTCCACTCGGTAGGATTTTAGAAACTTAGGCGAGCACTGGGCTGCAGCTGAGCCCCCGAGTGGGAGGTTTGCTCTCCACTCGGTAGGATTTTAGAAACTTAGGCGAGCACTAGGCCGCCACTAAGCCCCCGAGTGGGAGGTTTGCTCTCCACTCGGTAGGATTTTAGAAACTTAGGCGAGCACTGGGCCGCAGCTAAGCCCCCGAGTGGGAGGTTTGCTCTCCACTCGGTAGGATTTTAGAAACTTAGGCGAGCACTGGGCTGCAGCTAAGCCCCCGAGTGGGAGGTTTGCTCTCCACTCGGTAGGATTTTGGAAACTTAGGCGAGCACTGGGCCGCAGCTAAGCCCTCGAGTGGGAGGTTTGCTCTCCACTCGGTAGGATTTTAGAAACTTAGGCGAGCACTGGGCTGCAGCTAAGCCCCCGAGTGGGAGGTTTGCTCTCCACTCGGTAGGATTTTCGTGGCACGACTTTGGGGGAGAAGGTAGCAGTCGACCTGCGCTTCGTCCTCCTTGCGGGACGCACGTTGTGTTTGTGATGTAGCTCGGAAGGAGGAAGCAGGGGTCGACATGCGCCTCGTCCTCCTTGCGAAGCGTACGATGTCTTTTATTCTTAGGCGAACACTAGGTTGCAGCTAAGCCTCCGAGTGGAAGACTGGCTTATCACTCGGTAGGATTTTCAAAAACTTAGGCGAGCACTGGGCTGCAGCTAAGCCCCCGAGTGGAAGGCTGGCATACCACTCGGTAGGATTTTGTTTACTTAGGCGAGTACTTGGACTGCAGCTAAGCCTCCGAGTGGGAGGCTGGCTCACCACTCGGTAGGATTTTATTTTAACTTAGGCGAAATGGATTCGCAGCTAAGCCTCCGAGTGGAAGGCTGACTTACCACTCGGTAGGATTTTGTTTACTTAGGCGAGTACTTGGACTGCAGCTAAGCCTCCGAGTGAGAGGTTGGCTCACCACTCGGTAGGATTTTGTTTTAACTTAGGCGAAACGGATTCGCAGCTAAGCCTCCGAGTGGAAGGCAGGCTTACCACTCGGTAGGATTTTTACAAGATTAAGCAAAACAGGTTCGCAGCTAAGCCACCCACTGGGGGACAGATTTATGAGAGCAAAAGCAATAACAATTACTAAGAAAACTATGAAACTCTTGTCTTTGATGAATACACTACAGGAGTACTTTTATTACAACTCATCCGAGTGAAAAACTTAAGTATAAAAAGGGCGGAGTAAGTTCGCGTTCCATGCTCTGGGCTCGTCAATCTGGTGCTCGACATTGTAAAGGCGGTATATGCCCCATTATGGAGAACCTTGGTGACGATGAAGGGACCTTCCCAAGTAGGAGCAAGCTTGTGTGGTTTCTGTTGATCCACTCGGAGAACTAAATCTCCCTCCTGGAAAGCTCGACTCTTCACATTTCTGGCATGGAAGCGACGCAAGTCCTGCTGGTAAATGGTCAATCGGATCAAGGCCATCTCTCTTTCTTCTTCTAGAAGGTCGACCGCGTCCTGTCGGGCTTGCTCTGCTTCAGCTTCAGTGTAGAGTTCGACTCGGGGTGCGTTATGAAGCAGGTCAGTTGGCAAGACTGCTTCAGCTCCGTAGACCAAGAAGAACGGAGTCCTCCCAGTCGACCGGTTTGGCGTGGTCCTTAATCCCCAAAGCACCGACGGAAGTTCGTCGACCCATGCGCCAGCTGCATGCTTGAGGTCGCGCATCAGTCGGGGTTTCAACCCTTTGAGAATTAAGCCATTTGCTCGTTCTGCTTGCCCATTCGACTGAGTGTGGGCGACTGAAGCATAATCGACTCGTGTACCCTGAGATGCGCAGAAAGCTCTGAATTCTTCGGAGTCGAAGTTTGACCCATTGTCTGTGATGATACTGTGGGGAACTCCATATCTGAATACCAACTCCCTGATGAAACTGACGGCGGTGCCGGCATCCAGATTCTTGATGGGTTTAGCCTCAATCCACTTAGTGAACTTGTCGACTGCTGCCAATACATGGGTGTAGCCGTTTCTGCCTGTTCTCAGTGGTCCAACCATATCCAACTCCCATACAGCGAAAGGCCAGATGAGTGGAATGGTCTTCAAGGCTGAGGCGGGTTTGTGCGACATATTGGAGTAGAATTGACATCCTTCACACTTGTCGACTATCTCTTTCGCCATCTCATTTGCTCTGGGCCAGTAAAAACCCGCTCGGTATGCTTTAGCCACGATGGTCCGAGAAGACGCATGATGGCCACAGGTCCCCGAGTGGATGTCGTTGAGAATCATTCGACCTTCTTCCGGTGTTATGCATTTCTGGCTGACTCCAGTCGCACTTTCTCTGTACAACTGTCCCCTCATGACGGTGAAGGCTTTGGATCGGCGGACGATCTCTTGAGCCTCTTCTTCATTCTCGGGGAGCTCTTTCCTCAGGATATAAGCGATATAGGGCACTGTCCAGTCGGGAGTGATGACCAGAACTTCCATGATTAAGTCGACCATAGCTGAGACCTCAACTTCAGTCGGATCTGTGGCGCTTTTTGGCTGCGGGGCTACCTCAGTGAAAGGATCTTCTTGAACCGACAGCGTGTGAACATGCTCCAAAAACACGCCACTCGGAATGGCTTCCCTCCTGGAACCTATCTTCGCCAAGTCATCGGCTGCTTGATTTTTCAGTCGGGGAACGTGATGGAGCTCTAATCCCTCAAATTTCTTCTCCAGCTTTCTGACTGCATTGCAGTATCCAGTCATGGCTGGGCTTCTGACGTCCCACTCCTTCATCACTTGGTTGACCACTAAGTCCGAGTCGTCGTAGACCATGAGGCGACGGACACCGAGTGAAATGGCCATACGTAACCCGTACAAGAGTGCTTCGTATTCTGCTTCATTGTTGGAGGAATCAAAGTGAATCTGGAGTACATATATGAGCTTATCTCCCCGGGGGGGAACCAAGACCACTCTGGCACCGGAACCATTCAGCATTTTGGAGCCATCGAAGAACATAGTCCAGTGCTCCGAGTGAATTTGGATCGGTAACTGCTGTTCAGTCCACTCGGCGAGGAAATCTGCTATTGCTTGGGACTTGATAGCTTTCTTTGCCTCAAATCTGATATCTAGGGGAAGAAGTTCAATCGCCCATTTTGCCACTCGACCGGTTGCGTCTCTTTTGTGCAGAATCTCTTATAAGGGGGCGTAGGTGACGACTGTGATAATATGGTCACAGAAGTAATGCGCAACTTTCTTCATGGTCATATAAATCCCATATACAAGCTTCTGATAATGACGGTATCGTTGCTTGGATGGGGTCAGGACTTCGGAAATGTAATATACTAGGCGCTGAACTTTGAAGGCTTTCCCTTCTTCTTCCCGCTCGATCGTAAGTACAGTACTGACGACTTGTCCTGTGGATGCAATGTAAAGCAACAAAGGCTCTTTGCTGATTGGAGCAGCAAGCACCGGCTGGGTGGAAAGCAGGGTTTTTAACTCTGCAAACACTGCGTCAGTTTCAGGAGTCCACTCGAACTTGTCTGACTTCTTCATCAGTCGGTAAAGAGGCAATGCCTTCTCACCGAGACGAGAGATGAATTGACTTAAAGCGTCCAAGCAACCAGTAAGCTTCTGAACATCGTGCACACGCACAGGTCGTTTCATTCGGAGTATTGTGCCTACTTTCTCTGGGTTTGCATCGATTCCCCGTTCGGAAACGAGAAAACTGAGTAATTTTCCACCAGGAACTCCGAATGTGCACTTGGATGGGTTAAGCTTGATATCGTACCTCCTGAGGTTGGCAAATGTTTCAGCGAGGTCAATCAGCAGGTCGGAACCTTTCCGCGACTTGACCACAATGTCATCCATGTACGCTTCCACATTCTGACTGATTTGAGTGGGCAAACACTTCTGAATCATCCTCATGAACGTGGCTCCGGCATTCTTGAGGCCGAATGGCATGGTGACATAACAGAAGCACCCGAATGGGGTGATGAAAGCCGTTTTGATCTCATCGGGTCCAAACAGACGGATCTGATGGTACCCGGAATAAGCGTCCAAGAAAGAAAGTCGCTCACATCCCGCAGTCGAATCGACTATTTAGTCGATGCGGGGAAGAGGAAAATGATCTTTCGGGCAGGCCCGATTGATATGCTTAAAATCGATGCACATGCGAAGCGAATTGTCCTTTTTGGGGACCATGACGACATTGGCGAGCCACTCGGAGTGGTAAATTTCTCGGATAAACTCTGCTACTAGGAGCCGAGCCACTTCCTCCCCAATGGCCTTCCTTTTCTGGACGGCGGACCGTCGTAGATGTTCCTTCACAGGTTTTGCCTTTGAATCGACTCGTAGACGATGCTCAGCCAGTCCCCTGGGTACACCCGGCATGTCGGAAGGTTTCCATGCAAAGATGTCCCAGTTCTCACGGAGGAACTGGATGAGCGCTTCTTCCTATTTGGGGTCGAGTGTTGTGGAGATATGAGTCGGAGCAGCGTTAGGGTCGGTCGGGTGGATGTGAACGGGTTTTGTCTCACCGGACGACTGAAACGCTGATTCCGTAGCAGGCTTTTTGGCTCGCAGCAAATCACTCGGGTCTGCGTTCCTTTGGTGTTCCTGCCACTCTTCTGCCACCATCTGAGCATCGGCGATCTTTGAGCCTTTCTGGAAGCACTCTTCTGCCTTCTTGCGGTTACCAGTGACAGTGATCACGCCTTTGGGGCCAGGCATCTTCAGTTTGAGGTACACGTAACATGGTTGAGCCATAAAACGTGCATAAGCTGGCCTGCCCAAAATTGCATGATAGGCACTCTGGAAATCCACAACCTCAAATGTCAGCTTCTCTTTGCGGAAATTCTTTGAATCGCCAAAAACTACATCGAGAGCAATCTGGCCGAGTGATGCGACCTTCTTGCCAGGGATGATTCCATAAAAACTCATGTTGCTTGTGCTCAGTCTGGACATCGGAATGCCCATCCCTTTCAGTGTCTCAGCATACAGTATATTCAAACTGCTGCCGCCTTCCATCAACACTTTGGTCAGTCGAGTGCCTTCAACGACGGGGTCGACCACCAGCACTTGCCTCCCAGGGGTGGCTATGTGCATGGGGTGGTCAGATTGGTCGAATGTAATGGCAGTCTGAGACCACTTCAGGTAATTGGGTGTTGAAGGAGCAGCCATATTCACCTCTCGGTTTATAACTTTCAGTCGATTTTTGCTCTCAACATCGGCAAAAATCATCAAGGTGGAATTGACCTGCGGATATTCCTCGTCACTATCCTCCTTGTCCTCAACCTTGTCCGACTCTTTTTCCTTGTCCTTGGGCTGCTTCCCTTGGAACTGCTGTATCAGGAGTCGACACTGTCGAGTGGTATGCTTCGGATAAATGAAATTACCCTCTTCGTCTTTCTTGGTGTGGATGTGACATGGTAAATCCAACACGTCATTTCCTTCTTTATCTTTTACTTTCTTGGGGTTCCAAGGCCCCTTGGGTTTTCCTTTGAACTTCCCTTGGTTCAGGGCCAAGGCTTCTCCAGGAGCGGCTGGCTCGGCTTTACGCTTTTGCTTCCGACCGGAATTTCCGCCTTCGGTGTCCTGGGCGACTGACTTGTGCTTGCCACTCCGGAGCCGATCCTCTTCCTCACCATTGGCATATTTGGTGCCTATTTCCATCATTCGACTCAGAGACATGTCTCCGGTTCGATCGAATTTCAGGCTTAGCTCTCTGTATTTTACGCCCTCTTTGAAGGCACAAACTGCCTGGTGATCAGATACATTTTCTACTGTGTGATGCAGTGTGAGCCATCTCTGGATGTAATCCCTCAGAGTCTCATTCGACTTCTGTACACAAGATTGCAGCTCTGTCAGTCCCGCCGCCCGCTTGCATGTTCCTTCGAACGTCCTGACAAACACTCGGGAGAGGTCCTCCCACGTGTAGATGCTGCTGGGTGTCAACTGATTCAGCCATGCCCTGGCTGACCCTTCCAACATGAGAGGCAGATGCTTCATGGCCACCTCGTCATTTCCACCGCCGATCTGAACAACCACTCGGTAGTCCTCAAGCCAAGTATCGGGCTTGGACTCACCGTTGAACTTGCTGACTCCAGTCGCCAACCTGAAGTTGGGAGGAATCACCGCGGCTCTGATGGCCCTGCTGAAACACTCTGGTCCGGAGACGTGCACTCGGTTGTTGGTGGGTACATCTCTGTCATTACCCTCTCTGTGGGCTCTGTTCCGGTCGACCAGACCTTGAACAATGATGGATCTCGCATCAAAGCCTGGTTCCCTGGGGTCGACTGGAATTCTTCGCCCGCCACTATACTGGCGTCTGTCATCCTGCTGTCGAGGCATATATGATCCACCCCTCCGGGGAGGAGTGGGCACTCGATGTCGATCGTTGCGATCGACTCGATGATCATCCTGCTCATAGTTCCTGTACTGATCGTGTCGATCGCCGTGCCCTTCACGCCTCGGGGGCGATCCGAGGCTATGAGCTGACTGAACAGTATTCGCCGCCATGGACCTACTATGAATCCTGTTTCGCGACTGTGACACAGCCGAATTCTGATCTCCAGCTGCCCGGAGCAAATCCCTGATCTGCATCAAGTCTCTGCCAGCCTCTGACTGGGAAGGCTCAATCGACTCTGCTATACGTGTTGCAGCTACCAAATTCTGGATTGGAGTGCGGTATACCTGAGTCGGAGGTTTAAAGAGCTGGCGCCGACTGGAATCTGGAATCCATTGCCGCGCGCGCTCGTCGAGTGCCCGCTGAAGGTTCTCCAGTCGAGTGCGCTCAGTCAGGTTGGCCAAGCACGCGTCCTCTAAGGCGCGAGCCTCAGGGGTTTCTCCAACGATCGGAGTATGAAGTGCATCCATGTTCCGGCGGCGAAGCTCTTCCCTCTGCTGCGAGTCGAGGGGCTCGGGGCGGTACTCCTCATGGTCGTGCGACGGGTCGCCTCCGCCGTTACCTTCCTCGGCGCCAGGAAAGCCGGGGGGAACGTGCGGCCCATTGACCATCAGGACCTCCACCGCCGGATCACTGTTGTCGCATTCGGATGCAGTCTCTGCGGAGCCAGTCGAACAGGCCGTAGAGATCTTCATCGGGCTCGATTGCCGCGACTTGGGCAGTGGTCGACTGGCGAGCCACTGCGTGCCTCACCCACCGCTGAAGCCTCGACCGACCGAAGCGCTTACGCCGGCGGGAAGCTGGGAGGGAGGATGACACGAAAACCGGCCGATACTGAGTCGACGGTTGCCGCAGAAGGACGCCGCGGACGCATGCTCGAAAGTGCGTAGCTCCGCGGACCGGGAGCGCATCCACGTCGAGCGGAGCCTCCTGCAGCCAGGCAGAGTCGTCGGCGACGAATGTGAGCGCGCCGAGACGGATCTCGCGGCCCTCAACCAAAACTCCACCTGAAACCATGATGATGGGAATTGAAAAGATTGCAACTTCTCCAACAAGTCGCTAAGACAGCTGCCCCAAGGTGGGCGCCAACTGTCGTGGTTCTAAGTCTGACAGTAGAATAGGGGGTAGGTATGAAGAGGCAAGATCCTAGCTATGGAGCAGTTGTGCACACAAGTGTTTTACGAGTTCAGGCCCTTCTCGGAGGAAGTAACAGCCCTACGTCTCGGAGCCCGGAGGCGGTCGACTGGATTATGTGTGTGAGAGTTACAGGGGTGCAAACCCTTCTACTGTTGGGGAACGTTGTGAAAACAAAAATTTTCCTACTCGTTTCACCAAGATCATCTAGGAGTTCATCTAGCAACGAGTGATTAGATGCATCTACATACCTTTGTAGATCGCGCACGGAAGCGTTCAAAAGAACGGTGATGATGTAGTCGTACTCGACGTGATCCAAATCACCCATGACCAGCGCCGAACGGACGGCACCTCCACGTTCAACACACGTACGGGACGGGAGACGTCTCCTCCTTCTTGATCCAGCAAGGGGGAAGGAGAGGTTGATGAAGATCCAGCAGCACGACGGCGTGGTGGTGGATGCAGGGCGTCACAGCAGCAGGGCTTCGCCGAGACTACGAGGGAGAGACGTAACGGGGGAAGGTGGAGGCGCCAGGGGCTGGTGTAAAATCCCTCCTCTCCCCCCCACTATATATAGGGGTGCCAAGGGGGGGCGCCGGCCCTAGTAGATGGCATCTACTAGGGGGGCGGCGGCCAAGGGGAGGTTTCCCTCCCCCCCAAGGCACCTAGGGGTGCCTTCCACCACATGGACTCTTCCATGGTGGAAACCCTAGGCGCATGGGCCTATAGGGGCTGGTGCCCTTGGCCCATCTAGGCCAAGGCGCATCCCCTACAGCCCATGTGGCCCCCCGGGACAGGTGGCCCCACCCGGTGGACCCCCGGGACCCTTCCGGTGGTCCCGGTACAATACCGATAACCCCGAAACTTGTCCCGATGCCTGAAATAGCACTTCCTATATATAATTCTTTACCTCCGGACCATTCCGGAACTCCTCGTGACGTCCGGGATCTCATCCGGGACTCCGAACAACATTCGGGTTTCTGCATATACATATCTTCATAACCCTAGCGTCACCGAACCTTAAGTGTGTAGACCCTACGGGTTCGGGAGACAAGCAGACATGACCGAGACGACTCTCCGGTCAATAACCAACAGCGGGATCTGGATACCCATGTTGGCTCCCACATGCTCCACGATGATCTCATCGGATGAACCACGATGTCGAGGATTTAATCAATCCCGTACGCTATTCCCTTTGTCTATCGATATGTTACTTGCCCGAGATTCGATCGTCGGTATCCCAATACCTCGTTCAATCTCGTTACCGGCAAGTCACTTTACTCGTACCGTAATGCATGATCCCGTGACCAGACACTTGGTCACTCTGAGCTCATTATGATGGTGCATTACCGAGTGGGCCCAGTGATACCTCTCCGTCATACGGAGTGACAAATCCCAGTCTTGATCCATGTCACCCAACAGACACTTTCGGAGATACCCGTAGTCTACCTTTATAGTCACCCAGTTACGTTGTGACGTTTGGCATACCCAAAGCACTCCTACGGTATCCGGGAGTTACACGATCTCATGGTCTAAGGAAAAGATACTTTGACATTGGAAAACTCTAGCAAACGAACTATACGATCTTGTGCTATGTTTAGGATTGGGTCTTGTCCATCACATCATTCTCCCAATGATGTGATCTCGTTATCAATGACATCCAGTGTCCATAGTCAGGAAACCATGACTATCTGTTGATCAACGAGCTAGTCAACTAGAGGCTCACTAGGGACATGTTGGTGTCTGTTATTCACACATGTATTACGATTTCCGGATAACACAATTATAGCATGAATAAAGACAATTATCATGAACGAGGAAATATAATAATAATGCTTTTATTATTGCCTCTAGGGCATATTTCCAACAGTCTCCCACTTGCACTAGAGTCAATAATCTAGTTACATTGTGATGAATCGAACACCCATGGAATTCTGGTGTTGATCATGTTTTGCTCTAGGGAGAGGTTTAGTCAACGGATCTGCTACATTCAGGTCCGTATGTACTTTACAAATCTCTATGTCTCCATCTTGAACATTTTCACGAATGGAGTTGAAGCGACGCTTGATGTGCCTTGTCTTCTTGTGAAACCTGGGCTCCTTGGCAAGTGCAATAGCTCCAGTGTTGTCACAGAAGAGCTTGATCGGCCCCGACGCATTGGGTATGGCTCCTAGGTCGGTGATGAACTCCTTCACCCATATTGCTTCATGTGCTGCCTCCGAGGCTGCCATGTACTCCGCTTCACATGTAGATCCCGCCACGACGCTTTGCTTGCAACTGCACCAGCTTACTGCCCCACCATTCAAAATATACACGTATCCGGTTTGTGACTTAGAGTCATCCAGATCTGTGTCGAAGCTAGCGTCGACGTAACCCTTTACGACGAGCTCTTCGTCACCTCCATAAATGAGAAACATTTCCTTAGTCCTTTTCAGGTACTTCAGGATATTCTTGACCGCTGTCCAGTGTTCCTTGCCGGGATTACTTTGGTACCTTCCTACCAAACTGACGGCAAGGTTAACATCAGGTCTGGTACACAGCATGGCATACATAATAGAACCTATGGCTGAGGCATAGGGAATGACGCTCATCTCTTCTATATCTTCTGCCGTGGTCGGACATTGAGCTGAGCTCAATTTCATACCTTGTAACACAGGCAAGAACCCCTTCTTGGATTGATCCATATTGAACTTCTTCAATATCTTATCAAGGTATGTGCTTTGTGAAAGACCTATGAGGCGTCTCGATCTATCTCTATAGATTTTGATGCCTAATATATAAGCAGCTTCTCCAAGGTCCTTCATTGAAAAACTTTTATTCAAGTAGGCCTTGATGCTGTCCAAGAGTTCTATATCATTTCCCATCAAAAGTATGTCATCTACATATAATATGAGAAATGCTACAGAGCTCCCACTCACTTTCTTGTAAACGCAGGCTTCTCCATAAGTCTGTGTAAACCCAAACGCTTTGATCATCTCATCAAAGCGAATGTTCCAACTCCGAGATGCTTGCACCAGCCCATAAATCGAGCGTTGGAGCTTGCATACTTTGTCAGCATTCTTAGGATCGACAAAACCTTCCGGCTGTATCATATACAATTCTTCCTTAAGGAAACCATTAAGGAATGCCGTTTTGACGTCCATTTGCCATATTTCGTAATCATAGAATGCGGCAATTGCTAACATGATTCGGACGGACTTCAGCTTCGCTACCGGTGAGAAAGTCTCATCGTAGTCAACCCCTTGAACTTGTCGATAACCCTTAGCGACAAGCCGAGCTTTATAGATGGTCACATTACCATCCGCGTCTGTCTTCTTCTTAAAGATCCATTTATTTTCTATGGCTCGCCGTTCAACGGGCAAGTCAGTCAAAGTCCATACTTCGTTTTCATACATGGATCCTATCTCGGATTTCATGGCTTCTAGCCATTTGTCGGAATCCGGGCCCGCCATCGCTTCTTCATAGTTCGAAGGTTCACCGTTGTCTAACAACATGATTTCCAAGACAGGGTTGCCGTACCACTCTGGTGCGGAACGTGTCCTTGTGTCCACTAGTAGGACTCCTCCCCCTTGGAAACCCTAGGCGCATGGGCCTTGTGGGGCTGGTGCCCTTGGCCCAAGCAGGCCAAGGCGCACCCCCTACAGCCCATGTGGCCCCCGGGGATGGGTGGCCCCACCCGGTGGGCCCCCGGGACCCCTCCGGTGGTCCCGGTACAATACCGATAACCCCGAAACTTGTCCCGATGCCCGAAACAGGACTTCCCATATATAAATCTTTACCTCCGGACCATTCCGGAACTCCTCGTGACGTCCGGGATCTCATACGGGACTCCGAACAACATTCGGGTTACTGCATATACATATCCCTACAACCCTAGCGTAACCGAACCTTAAGTGTGTAGACCCTACGGGTTCGGGAGACAAGCAGACATGACCGAGACGACTCTCTGGTCAATAACCAACAGCGGGATCTGGATACCCATGTTGGCTCCCACATGCTCCACGATGATCTCATCGGATGAACCATGATGTCGAGGATTCTATCAACCCCGTACGCTATTCCCTTTGTCTATCGATATGTTACTTGCCCGAGATTCGATCGTCGGTATCCCAATACCTCGTTCAATCTCGTTACCGGCAAGTCACTTTACTCGTACCGTAATGCATGATCCCGTGACCAGACACTTGGTCACTCTGAGCTCATTATGATGATGCATTACCGAGTGGGCCCAGTGATACCTCTCCGTCATACGGAGTGACAAATCCCAGTCTTGATCCATGTCACCCAACAGACACTTTCGGAGATACCCGTAGTCTACCTTTATAGTCACCCAGTTATGTTGTGACGTTTGGCATACCCAAAGCACTCCTACGGTATCCGGGAGTTACACGATCTCATGGTCTAAGGAAAAGATACTTGACATTGGAAAACTCTAGCAAACGAACTATACGATCTTGTGCTATGTTTAGGATTGGGTCTTGTCCATCACATCATTCTCCCAGTGATGTGATCTCGTTATCAATGACATCCAGTGTCCATAGTCAGGAAACCATGACTATCTGTTGATCAACGAGCTAGTCAACTAGAGGCTCACTAGGGACATGTCGGTGTCTGTTATTCACACATGTATTACGATTTCCGGATAACACAATTATAGCATGAATAAAGACAATTATCATGAACAAGGAAATATAATAATAATGCTTTTATTATTGCCTCTAGGGCATATTTCCAACAGTCTCCCACTTGCACTAGAGTCAATAATCTAGTTACATTGTGATGAATCGAACACCCATAGAATTCTGGTGTTGATCATGTTTTGCTCTAGGGAGAGGTTTAGTCAACGGATCTGCTATAATCAGGTCCGTATGTACTTTACAGATCTCTATGTCTCCATCTTGAACATTTTCACGAATGGAGTTGAAGCGACGCTTGATGTGCCTTGTCTTCTTGTGAAACCTGGGCTCCTTGGCAAGTGCAATAGCTCCAGTGTTGTCACAGAAGAGCTTGATCGGCCCCGACGCATTGGGTATGGCTCCTAGGTCGGTGATGAACTCCTTCACCCATATTGCTTCATGTGCTGCCTCCGAGGCTGCCATGTACTCCGCTTCACATGTAGATCCCGCCACGACGCTTTGCTTGCAACTGCACCAGCTTACTGCCCCACCATTCAAAATATACACGTATCCGGTTTGTGACTTAGAGTCATCCAGATCTGTGTCGAAGCTAGCGTAGACGTAACCCTTTACGACGAGCTCTTCGTCACCTCCATAAACGAGAAACATTTCCTTAGTCCTTTTCAGGTACTTCAGGATATTCTTGACCGCTGTCCAGTGTTCCTTGCCGGGATTACTTTGGTACCTTCCTACCAAACTGACGGCAAGGTTAACATCAGGTCTGGTACACAGCATGGCATACATAATAGAACCTATGGCTGAGGCATAGGGGATGACGTTCATCTCTTCTATATCTTCTGCCGTGGTCGGACATTGAGCTGAGCTCAATTTCACACCTTGTAACACAGGCAAGAACCCCTTCTTGGATTGATCCATATTGAACTTCTTCAATATCTTATCAAGGTATGTGCTTTGTGAAAGACCTATGAGGCGTCTTGATCTATCTCTATAGATTTTGATGCCTAATATATAAGCAGCTTCTCCAAGGTCCTTCATTGAAAAACTTTTATTCAAGTAGGCCTTGATGCTGTCCAAGAGTTCTATATCATTTCCCATCAAAAGTATGTCATCTACATATAATATGAGAAATGCTACAGAGCTCCCACTCACTTTCTTGTAAACGCAGGCTTCTCCATAAGTCTGTGTAAACCCAAACGCTTTGATCATCTCATCAAAGCGAATGTTCCAACTCCGAGATGCTTGCACCAGCCCATAAATCGAGCGTTGGAGCTTGCACACTTTGTCAGCATTCTTAGGATCGACAAAACCTTCCGGCTGTATCATATACAATTCTTCCTTAAGGAAACCATTAAGGAATGCTGTTTTGACGTCCATTTGCCATATTTCGTAATCATAGAATGCGGCAATTGCTAACATGATTCGGACGGACTTCAGCTTCGCTACCGGCGAGAAAGTGTCATCGTAGTCAACCCCTTGAACTTGTCGATAACCCTTAGCGACAAGCCGAGCTTTATAGATGGTCACATTACCATCCGCGTCTGTCTTCCTCTTAAAGATCCATTTATTTTCTATGGCTCGCCGCTCAACGGGCAAGTCAGTCAAAGTCCATACTTTGTTTTCATACATGGATCCTATCTCGGATTTCATGGCTTCTAGCCATTTGTCGGAATCCGGGCCCGCCATCGCTTCTTCATAGTTCGAAGGTTCACCGTTGTCTAACAACATGATTTCCAAGACAGGGTTGCCGTACCACTCTGGTGCGGAACGTGTCCTTGTGGACCTTCGAATTTCAGTAGGGGCTTGATCAAAAGTATCTTGATCATTGTCATTAACTTCCTCTCTAGTCGGTGCAGGCACCTCAGGAACATTTTCTTGAGTTGCGCCATTTTCCGGTTCAAGAGGTAATACTTCATCAAGCTCTACTTTCCTCCCACTTACTTCTTTCGAGAGAAACTCTTTCTCCAGAAAGGACCCATCCTTGGCAACAAAGATCTTGCCTTTGGATCTGAGGTAGAAGGTGTACCCAATAGTTTCTTTTGGGTATCCTATGAAGACGCATTTTTCCGACTTGGGTTCGAGCTTTTCAGGTTGAAGTTTCTTGACATAAGCATTGCATCCCCAAACTTTTAGAAACGATAGCTTAGGTTTCTTCCCAAACCACAATTCATACGGTGTCGTCTCAACGGATTTCGACGGAGCCCTATTTAAAGTGAATGCGGCAGTCTCTAAAGCATAGCCCCAAAAAGAAAGCGGTAAATCGGTAAGAGACATCATAGATCGCACCATATCTAACAGAGTGCGATTACGACGTTCAGACACACCATTACGCTGAGGTGTTCCAGGCGGCGTGAGTTGTGAAACTATTCCACATTTTCTTAAGTGTGCCCCAAACTCGTGACTCAAGTATTCTCCTCCACGATCTGATCGTAGAAACTTGATTTTCCTGTCACGTTGATTTTCAACCTCACTCTAAAATTCCTTGAACTTTTCAAAGGTTTTAGACTTGTGTTTCATTAAGTAGATATACCCATACCTACTTAAATCATCAGTGAGGGTGAGAACATAACGATAGCCACCGCGAGCCTCAACACTCATTGGACCGCACACATCAGTATGTATGATTTCCAATAGGTCGGTTGCTCGCTCCATTGTTCCTGAGAACGGAGTCTTGGTCATTTTACCCATAAGGCATGGTTCGCATGTGTCAAATGATTCATAATCAAGAGACTCTAAAAGTCCATCAGCATGGAGCTTCTTCATGCGTTTGACACCTATGTGACCAAGGCGGCAGTGCCACAGGTATGTGGGACTATCATTATCAACCTTACTTCTTTTGGTACTCACATTATGAACATGTGTAGCATCACGTTCGAGATTCATAAAGAATAAACCATTCACCATAGGAGCATGACCATAAAACATATCTCTCATAAAAATGGAACAACCATTATTCTCAGATTTAAAAGAGTAGCCATCTCGAATTAAACGAGATCCTGATACAATGTTCATGCTCAAAGCTGGCACTAAATAACAATTATTAAGGTTTAAAACTAATCCCGAAGGGAGATGCAGAGGTAGCGTGCCGACGGCGATTACATTAACCTTGGAACCATTCCCGACGCGCATCGTCACCTCGTCCTTTGCCAGTTTCCGCTTATTCCGCAGCCCCTGCTTTGAGTTACAAATGTGAGCAACTGCACCGGTATCAAATACCCAGGAGCTACTATGGGCACTAGTAAGGTACACATCAATTACATGTATATCACATATACCTTTTGTTTTGCCGGCCTTCTTATCCGCTAAGTACTTAGGGCAGTTCCGCTTCCAGTGACCGCTTCCCTTGCAATAAAAGCACTCAGTCTCGGGCTTGGGTCCATTCTTTGGCTTCTTCCCGGCAGCTTGCTTACCGGGCGCGGCAACCTCCTTGCCGTCCTTCTTGAAGTTCTTTTTACCCTTGCCTTTCTTGAACTTAGTGGTTTTATTGACCATCAACACTTGATGTTCCTTCCTGACTTCTACCTCTGCTGATTTCAGCATAGCAAATACTTCAGGAATGGTCTTTTCCATCCCCTGCATATTGAAGTTCATCACAAAGCTCTTGTAGCTTGGTGGAAGCGACTGGAGGATTCTGTCAATGACCGCATCATCTGGGAGATTAACTCCCAGCTGAGTCAAGCGGTTATGCAACCCAGACATAGTGAGTATGTGCTCACTGACAGAACTGTTTTCCTCCATCTTACAGCTGAAGAATTTGTCGGAGACTTCATATCTCTCGACCCGGGCATGAGCTTGGAAAATCATTTTCAGCTCTTCGAACATCTCATATGCTCCATGTCTCTCAAAACGCTTTTGGAGCCCCGGCTCTAGGCTGTATAGCATGCCGCACTGAACGAGGGAGTAGTCATCGAAACGTGCCTGCCAAGCGTTCATAACATCTTGTTCTGCAGGGAGAACGGGTGCGTCACCAAGCGGTGCTTGTAGGACATAATCTTTCTTGGCAGCTATGAGGATGATCCTCAGGTTCCGGACCCAGTCCGTATAGTTGCTGCCATCGTCTTTCAGCTTGGTTTTCTCTAGGAACGCGTTGAAGTTGAGGACTACGTTGGCCATTTAATCTACAAGACATATTGTAAAATATTTAGACTAAGTTCATGATAATTAAGTTCAACTAATCAAATTATTAATGAACTCCCACTTAGATTAGACATCCCTCTAGTCATCTAAGTATTACATGATCCGAGTTAAACTAGACCGTGTCCGATCATCACGTGAGACGGACTAGTCAACATCGGTGAACATCTTCATGTTGATCGTATCTTCTATACGACTCATGCTCGACCTTTCGGTCTTCCGTGTTCCGAGGCCATGTCTGTACATGCTAGGCTCATCAAGTCAACCTAAGTGTTTGCATGTGTAAATCTGTCTTACACCCGTTGTATGTGAACGTCTGAATAAAACACCCGATCATCACGTGGTGTTTTGAAACAGCGAACTGTCGCAACGGTGCACAGTTAGGGGGAACACTTCTTGAAATTAGTATGAGGGATCACCTTATTTACTACTGTCGTTCTAAGTAAACAAGATGCAAAACATGATAAACATCACATGCAATCAAATAATAAACGTGACATGATATGGCCAATATCACATAGCTCCTTTGATCTCCATCTTGGGGCTCCATGATCATCTTGTCACCGGCTTGACACCATGATCTCCATCATCATGATCTCCATCATCGTGTCTCCATGAAGTTGCTCGCCAACTATTACTTCTACTACTATGGCTAACGCGTTTAGCAATAAAGTAAAGTAATTTACATGGCGTTTCTTGATGACACGCAGGTCATATAAAAGAATAAAGACAACTCCTATGGCTCCTGCCGGTTGTCATACTCATCGACATGCAAGTCGTGAATCCTATTACAATAGCATGAACATCTCATACATCACATATAGATCATTCATCATTCATCACAACTTTGGCCATATCATATCACAAACCACTTGCTGCAAAAAACAAGTTAGACGTCCTCTAATTGTTGTTGCAAGTTTTACGTGGCTGAATTAGGGTTCTAGCAAGAACGTTTTCTTACCTACGTTAAAGCCACAACGTGATTTGTCAACTTCTATTTACCCTTCATAAGGACCCTGTTCATCGATTCCGCTCCAACTAAAGTAGGAGAGACAGACACCCGCCAGCCACCTTATGCAACTAGTGCATGTTAGTCGGTGGAACCGGTCTCACGTAAGCGTACGTGTAAGGTTGGTCCGGGCCGCTTCATCCCACAATACCGCTGAAGCAAGAAAGGACTAGTAACGGCAAGAAAGTTGACAAATCTACGCCCACAACAAATTGTGTTCTACTCGCGCAAGAAGAACTACGCATAGACCTAGCTCATGATGCCACTGTTGGGGAACGTTGTGAAAACAAAAATTTTCCTACTCGTTTCACCAAGATCATCTAGGAGTTCATCTAGCAACGAGTGATTAGATGCATCTACATACCTTTGTAGATCACGCACGGAAGCGTTCAAAAGAACGGTGATGATGTAGTCGTACTCGACGTGATCCAAATCACCGATGACCAGCGCCGAATGGACGGCACCTCCGCGTTCAACACACGTACGGGACGGGAGACGTCTCCTCCTTCTTGATCCAGCAAGGGGGAAGGAGAGGTTGATGAAGATCCAGCAGCACGACGGCGTGGTGGTGGATGCAGGGCGTCACAGCAGCAGGGCTTCGCCGAGACTACGAGGGAGAGACGTAACGGGGGAAGGTGGAGGCGCCAGGGGCTGGTGTAAAATCCCTCCTCTCCCCCCCACTATATATAGGGGTTCCAAGGGGGGCGCCGGCCCTAGTAGATGGCATCTACTAGGGGGGCGGCGGCCAAGGGGAGGTTTCCCTCCCCCCCAAGGCACCTAGGGGTGCCTTCCACCACATGGACTCTTCCATGGTGGAAACCCTAGGCGCATGGGCCTATAGGGGCTGGTGCCCTTGGCCCATCTAGGACAAGGCGCATCCCCTACAGCCCATGTGGCCCCCCGGGACAGGTGGCCCCACCCGGTGGACCCCCGGGACCCTTCCGGTGGTCCCGGTACAATACCGATAACCCCGAAACTTGTCCCGATGCCTGAAATAGCACTTCCTATATATAATTCTTTACCTCCGGACCATTCCGGAACTCCTCGTGACGTCCGGGATCTCATCCGGGACTCCGAACAACATTCGGGTTTCTGCATATACATATCTTCATAACCCTAGCGTCACCGAACCTTAAGTGTGTAGACCCTACGGGTTCGGGAGACAAGCAGACATGACCGAGACGACTCTCCGGTCAATAACCAACAGCGGGATCTGGATACCCATGTTGGCTCCCGCATGCTCCACGATGATCTCATCGGATGAACCACGATGTCGAGGATTTAATCAATCCCGTACGCTATTCCCTTTGTCTATCGATATGTTACTTGCCCGAGATTCGATCGTCGGTATCCCAATACCTCGTTCAATCTCGTTACCGGCAAGTCACTTTACTCGTACCGTAATGCATGATCCCGTGACCAGACACTTGGTCACTCTGAGCTCATTATGATGATGCATTACGGAGTGGGCCCAGTGATACCTCTCCGTCATACGGAGTGACAAATCCCAGTCTTGATCCATGTCACCCAACAGACACTTTCGGAGATACCCGTAGTCTACCTTTATAGTCACCCAGTTACGTTGTGACGTTTGGCATACCCAAAGCACTCCTACGGTATCCGGGAGTTACACGATCTCATGGTCTAAAGAAAAGATACTTGACATTGGAAAACTCTAGCAAACGAACTATACGATCTTGTGCTATGTTTAGGATTGGGTCTTGTCCATCACATCATTCTCCCAATGATGTGATCTCGTTATCAATGACATCCAGTGTCCATAGTCAGGAAACCATGACTATCTGTTGATCAACGAGCTAGTCAACTAGAGGCTCACTAGGGACATGTCGGTGTCTGTTATTCACACATGTATTACGATTTCCGGATAACACAATTATAGCATGAATAAAGACAATTATCATGAACAAGGAAATATAATAATAATGCTTTTATTATTGCCTCTAGGGCATATTTCCAACATCTACCAGTGGAGGGGGGTGGCTTATATTGAGGACGCCAAGACCCCAGCCAGCCCACGTAGCAGAGGGTTTAAAGTACATTAAGGTCTGGCGTTACTGGTAACGCTCTACATAAAGTGTCATCATGACCATTAAGACTACTTAATTACAGACCGTTTGAATATAGAGTAGATCTTGAACTCCTGGTGGTCGAGTGAGTCTTCATGGTCGAGTGTCTTCAGGTTCGTCGAGTGTCTTCTAGTCCGTCGAGTGGAGTTCCTCTTGGTCGACTGGAAGACGGCTTCTTCTAAAAGATGTCCTTGGGGAGGGTACCTTAGACAGGTTCATGACCCTACCCTAGGTACATGACTTCACCAGGCGCTAGCCACCAGGAAGGCAACACATGTACCTTATCCTCTCCCTAACGCCCCATCCACTCCTTCTTCCTCGCAATCGCCTAGGCAGGAAACTCCATGGATCCAGGCCGGCCATCAGCTCCTGCCTCATGTGCTTTTTGTGTGCCCCACGGGGGACAACGCTGCCGTGCCGTTTCCATGGCTGCGCTCATCGCCATGGTCGCGCTGTTGAATGATGGCTGCAGAGGAATCACGGGGAGGATACGAGAAGGCGCAGGCCATGGCGGCGCGCATGAGCGAGGATGGGCATCACACAGGGATCTCGGCCACTGCGTCGTCAGGCACCTCTCGGAACGGTGCCACGGCGGTGATGGCCATGGGCGGGCGTGGGAGCTCAGCGGAACAGTAGCACCAGCTGTGAAATGGATGTAGCAAATTCCATCACCGGTTGTAGCAAACATCGACTATGGTTGCAGCAAAACTGCGTCATCATCACCGCGGAGGTTGCAGCTAGACATGAAGTTTGAAGCTTTTTTCAATGCCGGTTGTAGCTTTCGCAACCACCGGTTGCAGCTTTTCATTTGTCATCCACGAACGGCGAGCAAGGCGACCGCGAACTGCGAGGATGACGCTGTCCTGAAAGAACATTGTAAATGTCGTGTTTTTTTTTTGTTGCATGCTACAACTGGTGTCACATTTTGCTACCACCGGCATAGCAACGGCCATAAAGTTTTTTGCTACAATCGTGACCACGTTTTGCTACGACCAACATCAAAAATTGTTCCCATGACGGCAGCCGTGTTTTTGGGACCTGGACGGTGAGCTACAACCGGCAGCTATCGTCCACAATGTTTTTTGCTACAAGCATGTCTCCGTTTTGCTTCGACCGGACATGAAAAAGCTTCAATTGGGTGCGGAGGCGGGGGCGGCGTGGTGG
>NC_041391.1:563097021-563108718 GCF_002162155.2 Triticum dicoccoides
AGGCGCGACATGGCGCGAGGAAGAAGGTAAGGGGAACCGTTTTCTTCAACAGGATCTAACGGCCCACGCGCGCGGATCCAACGGCTGTGGTGCGATCGGCCCAATAGTTGGGCCGGCGCACCGGCGCAGATCGTTGCCCTAAATAAAAACAGAGGAAGTACTAGTAATAGTGAACGAGGGAGTGCTACGTAAAATGCCTAGTACTCAATCATGTTTGCAAGAAAAACTATACTGCCAGCCCAGTTCCGGCGCGTATGGGCGCCGCCGCTCCGCCATGCCGGTACGCACCGCGCCGCCCCGCGGGCCCGCGCCGGCAGAGAAAACAAAAGCCAACACACGGGCGAGCGAGGGGCAGAAGGGGAAAACGAGCCGGCTAGCCACTTGGCGAAAGGACGCGCACGTGGCACGGCGCCAAGCGCCCCCTTATCCAGCGCCCGGGTGACGGTTCTGCCCCCAAAAGCGCAAAAGAGCACTCGGAAAGGGCCCCTCCACCCTCATCCCCGTCGCTCTTTTCTCCCTTTACCTATTCTCCTTTCTTCTCCCTCTCCCTCTGCCGCCGCGCTCTCTCTCCACCTCCTCCCTTCGCTTATCTCTCTCTCCACCCGCACCCTCCTCCTCCAGAAAAGTCATTTTTTAGTCCGGGCGCCCGTGGAAGCTTCGAGGACCCTCTCGCCCACCAGCGCCGTCGGGCGTGGCGCCTCCGTACGTCGATGCGGCGGTCCGGTGAGCTCTGCTCCCTTGCTAAGCTCTCCACCTGTCGCCGTCGATTGGGTTTGGTCGTTTCCTTGGTTTTTAGCTCCACTCCGTAAGCAGCAGCGGCCCGTTCGCGCGATGGGTTCCGTGGGTCGAGCTGCTGCTGCTGCAGGCGATTGACTGGGTGTCTGGGTGGGACTGCCAGACCGACCGGCGGCTGCCTGGTAGGTCTCGGTGATCCGAGCGTTCGATCCTCGGGTCCTCCTCGTCTCCGTTCCAGCGGGTTCAAGTCTTTTTCCGTTTTGTTTCGCGGGCTGCTCACGTTTTAACTCGTGTCGCGTGGAGCGTACGTTTTAACTCCGCTTAGATTTGGTTGCGTAAGTTCTCATCTTAGTTGCTTACGGCATGGATTTACCATTTTCCACGCTTCACTTTTCATACTGCCTAGTGCCTACTGGCGGCGTAGTGGAAAAGCACCCGGCCATCTAGGCTATAGCTGCACTGCGCTTTGCTCATACGGCTCTCTTTTTTCTCTTCTTGGCAGTGGCTGTGGCTAGGCGCTGAAAGGATATCCCTATCGCGGCTTTAAATTCGGGTGTTTTCAATCAATCAGAAAGACAGAGGTAATTTTAGGGAAAGTTCGTTGGCTTTATCCACCCATGGTTTTCTTTAGGCTCAAGTTGGCATAAAAAGTGGGATTAGTGCCGCCCCAGGCTCGGATTAGTACCTTAAGGCAGCAACGATTTGTGACGCAGCAAACTGAACGGAAAGGTGTCCGTTTCATGTGCTGAAATAGGCGCGTTCTGAGATAAGACCAGCAACTAATCCGGCCATTTGCACCCGGGGTCGGTAGCGTTCCATAATTCCATTTGTGCTCCATCCCTTTTGCTTCTCAGCCATGCTTGCTTAGATGCTCTTGCTTCCTCAAACCAATGCTTTTGCTTCGTGCCTTCAGGTTAATACTTCTCTTTTCCTTTTTGGTGTTACAAAGTGCATTCTAGGGTTGTCTCTCGGTCTCTCTGGTTTTCGGAGCGAATGTAGTTCAGTGTTGACTCCAATTTAAGTTCTTTATTTTCATATTGTTTCTTCGTATGCTTTACGGAGAATATACTACTCCCTCTGTAAAGAAATATAAGAGCGTGATGCTCTTATATTTCTTTACGGAGGGAGTAGTAGATATGATTATATATTATAACCAGTATTACTAATTAATAAATAAAATTGTAGTGTGCATCAAGAAGAAAAGTTCCCAAGACCAGTCAGTTGTACTTTTGCTTTTAAAACTCTAATTCTTTTTTTGGGGGTGATTATCACCTCGGATTCTTTATGTCTTGGCCGGCAATTCCAGGTGGACTCTGTCAAAACCTACATAAGTCTCTTTAAATGGAAATGTTCTGTTACCTAAATATGGACGCGGTTAAAAATATTATCCTAGATCTGTGTTGTTACTAGCTGATGTCAATATATGAATAAAATGGACCATTCTTGTTTCGTTCTTATATGGTGACACTTTGGAGCATTCCTATTGGTTGTAGAACAGAGCAAGTGACATTTGCATGGTCTGTCTCAAAAGTACTATGGGCGGCATAAAACATGCCTTCTTTTCCTGTAAATTGTATATGTACACGTTGCTGCAAGTGGGTGGATTAGTTCCTAACTTGTTCCTTCTAGAATCATATTTTTATATATCTGCACAAAATTGGTCAAATAAGCTTCCTTCGGTGATAACGATCTCTTGTATTTGCATTCCAATGTCATGTAGGACCCTTCACTGAATTGAACTAAGAGAGCCCGGGACAGTGCCTGTTGTAGTGGCAGTGGCACTAAACAGCTGGAGGAAGAGCCCCCATGATCATGGGTGCTCTTTGTGATTTTTGTGGGGAGCAAAGGCCAACAATTTATTGCCGATCGGATGCTGCATCCTTATGCTTATCGTGCGACCGTAATGTGCATTCGGCTAACACCCTTTCCCAGCGACATATGAGGACCCTTCTGTGTGATCGTTGTGCTTCACAGCCTGCAGCAGTCCGGTGTCTTGAAGAGAACACCTCACTTTGCCAAAACTGTGATTGGAACGGGCATGCCGCGACATCCTTGGCTGCCGGGCATCTAAGGCAGACCATAAACTGCTACTCAGGATGCCCATCATCAGAAGAGCTGGCAAGAATCTGGTCCTTTGATTTTGATGCCCCTTCTGCAGCTGCTGAGCCGAACTGCGAGGAAGGAATAAGCATGATGAGCATTAATGACAGTGGTGTCAGTAATCATTGTGGCGCTCAACAGGATAGCAGCTTGCTGGATATGGCTAACACATCACTCATCAGTGATCCACACACTCGCGAAAAGCTTAATACCGGAGACGAAATGAATCTTCGGCCACTTCCTACACATCAGCCAGCTCAATCAGTTTCGATGGCACCTAAGGTACAATATGGCTAATCATATTCCCCCAGAAAACATATATTATTGTTATTTAACTATTCTGCTAGGTTTCTGCATATGTCATCAGCTCATAGCCTGTTGCATGCAACATTACTTAACATATGAATGTAGTCAAACATTAGTCATGCTGTAGACTTGCAGTTGCAGTAAAATGCACCAATATAGGCGCATACCTTTTCTGCAGGCCAATTATCTTTTCTTGTACTGTTGGCAAAATGTTTTAAAAATATTCTTAATCTGAGCGGTCAAACAATTGCAATATTTTGGAAATCGGGATCTTTTTATGCATGGTCACCATGTTTCATAAAACAGCTTTCTCCGTCCCTTCGTATCATTGTATGCTTATGAAATGTTGGTTGCATCATTCAGGTACCCTGTGTAACAGATGACGATATGTTCAATGATGGCAGCATATATGAAAACTTCTGTGTGGATGATGCTGGCCTGACATTTGAGAATTATGAAGAGCTGTTTGGTACTCCTCACATTCAGACAGAGCAACTATTTGATGATGCTGGAATTGACAGTTACTTTGGAATGAAGGAAATGCCAGCTGCTGATTGTAACGAGGTTTGTACTTTCTGCATGAAATATTCTCTATTTACCTCCCCTGGTGCATATTTTGGAAGTTGTTATGTCAGTTCAGGGTTTCATCTCTAGTCTACCCCAACTTGTTTGGGACTAAAGGCTTTGTTGTTGTTGTTGTTATGTCAGTTCACTCGTCAAAATTCAGTTGAGGACCTTTTAGTTTCACAGCAAAGTAGTTCAGTTTATTTTCCATGCAAGGGCTATATTACAGTATCCTCTCAAAAGAAAAAGAATTGTAGTCTATCTGATGGTTAATTCACTATTCTAAGACATTTTTTGTGCTTTGAGCAGCTCAAACCCGCGCAGCCCGAATGTAGCAACGCAGTATCTGCTGACTCCAGCCTCTGTGTTCCTGCTAGGCAGGCCATATCCAGTATTTCCCTCTCGTTCTCTGCTTTGACTGGTGAGAGCAATGCTGGAGATCACCAAGATTGTGGGGTATCACCACTGCTCCTTACGGGCGAGCCACCCTGGCTTCCTGGTCCTGAAGGTTCAATTGCCAGTGGCAGCAGAGGTAGTGCTCTCTCGCGGTACATGGAGAAGAAGAAGAGAAGAAAGTAAGCACACCTCGTTGTGGGTTTTCGTCGATTTTTTTCTCATCATTTTTAGCAATACTAGAATTTCAGCTATTACATGCTTTAAAAACATGCCCGCAATCATAGTTTCCTGTTCAGAATTCTAAAAGCTTTACATTTACCAAGTAAATATTCGCACACGTGTCTGATGGCTGTGAAATTACAAATACTCTGTTAAGTTGAGCTAAGCTTTTCTTTATAGCTGTTTGTTAAAGGTGGCCTGTTACTTCTCCGACATGCCACCAGTCCGTTTGGCCACCTTAGCTTCATCAGGCAGCATCTAGCTTTTGATTATCATTTTTTTCTTCCAAAATTTACTAAGCATCCTTTGGTGACATAACTTTTTTTTTTGACAGATTCGACAAGAAGATCAGGTACGCTTCTCGCAAGGCTAGGGCAGACGTGAGGAAAAGGGTCAAGGGCCGGTTTGTCAAAGCCGGCGAAGCATACGACTATGATCCGCTCAACGATACACGAAGCTACTGAAGCCCAAATGCCATTGGCTATATCCATCCAGTGCCAGACTAGCAACAATATAGCCTTCAGCAGCTCATGTGGTGTCGCTCGCACTAAGAAAAAGAAAGAGAACACCAGCAGTTGTGCCGGACAGCGCAGCCGGAAAAGCGTTAAAAAAAACACACCAGTTGGTGAGTTGGAAAATACTACTACAGATAGAGAAGCTGCAAACACGCGGGAAGTTCATGTTATGCCGCTGCTTCATATTCTCCTTGGAGGTGGATGGAGCGTGCAGATATCATTTTCTTCTTGGTGGGTGGTTTCGATCACTCTCCACCATCTGTGCATTAATCCAATACAATTACAGGGACTAGTCCTCCCGGCTCCCTACCCACCGCATGCGTGGGCATGGCTACGCCATACCTGCCACTGCTTCCGTGTGCGGTGCGCTGGCTGCCAGGTCCTTGATTAATTATACTCGTGTAGTTTCTTCCTGTAACATTATTTATTTATGACGCAGGCGCTAGCAGCCTTGTTTAAAAACGAACTGTGGTGCCTGTTATAACTTGTAAAGTCTGTTCCTGTAATTTTAAAGATGCTGGGTGTGAAAGTAGAAGCTTCCTTGTATGTCAGTATGTGGACGCTGGGCCTCTGTTCTTTAATCTGTGCCAGAATTGCCATTCTTCGGGTAAGGCAATAGTGCACATTTTCCTGACAGACAAGCTGTGTTCATTCTGGTCAGCGAGTGAAATGCATAAAACCATCACAATCGTGTCCTAACTTGCAAAACATCACCACAATTCAAAACGTGGCAAAATGCACTGAAAGCTGTCGTTGACGGTGGCAAAATACACTTACGAAAAAATTGGGCAGTATTTGACGTGTCTAAGCGTCCACGTGGCGGTAGAGCTAACAGTGAGGCGTTAACGGCTCGGTCGGGACCGCGCTCGGTCGGAGCCAAGGGTTCACCCCGGTCGGTGTTCCATAGTCATTCTCCCCCTCCCTCGCTCCCTTTGCTATTGCGCTCATCTGCTGCACCCTCGCGCTCCTCTGGTTGCTGCGCTGCTTGCCGTCAAGATTTCGAGCTCATGCTTGCCCAGTCGTCGGCCGCCATGGTCTCTTGGAATGACGGTGAGAGCAGCGATGACTCCCTGGCGGAGTTCGACTCTCACATAAGCTTTCTCTTCTCTGTCTCCTAGGTTAGGGTTACGATTGCTTGTGATTTTGGGATTTACTGGATTTGAGTGTGTGTTTAAACCGAATCCAGTCTAATTGACTAGCTCTATCTCATTTGAGCTCAATCCAGGCGTCTCTGATCTTTGAAGACTTCGACTTTGAGGGCATTGTGGATTTCGAGTGCGACCACAAGAAAAATGTTAAGAAATTTGGAGCTTTCTAAGGCACCCTCACTGGAAGGAGGTTCTATGATTGTGCGCATGATGTAAGTATCCATCTATCTATGGATGTGATATTTAGTAGTTTGAAAGCAAGATAATATAATCAATCATCTAATTAACTACCTTCTCCTCCTCCTCCTCCAAGAAAGAAAGTTAGGGTTCGTGCCTCTCGCCGGCGCCGGCGCAGGTCCGCCTCGTCTCCGGTGGCCCTAGGGCCATGGATGCGCGGTGGATCCTGCCAAGGGCCGGCGGGAGGGCTCCGTTTTTAGTCATTTTTTCAATCTTGTTAGGGTTTCTGTCCTACTCAGGAAGCCGAGACGGCGGCGGTTCCCTGAAGATGGAATAAAGGTCTCCCCGCCTAGCCCCCGTTTCGGCGGTGCATTTAGCATCGTTGTGGGCGTGTGAAGGTGTGTCTCCGACAGATCTATCTTTGGTGGATTTGCTTGGATCTCGTCGTTGTTCGTCTACGTTCGTGTGTCTTCGGTTTGGATCCTTCCGATCTACGTTATTTTTCATCAGCGGCGGTTGCTGTTCTGGGGTGCTGGTCCTATGGGGCCTTAGCACGACGACTTCCCGACTGTCTACTACAACAAGTTGTACCCGGCTCTGGCGATGGAGGGACGATGATGGCGGAGCGCCTTCGGCTCGCTTCGGTACTTGTAGTCGTCGCTAGGTGGTCTACGAATCTGGATGTAATTTTTATTTCTGGTATTCGTTGTACTGCCATGATTGAAGATGAATAGATTGGAAGTTTTTTCGCAAAAAAAAGAAAGCAAGATAATATAGTGAAATATGAATTGTGTCGATTGAAAAGCTAATTTATTTAGTAGATTTAACCAAGTTAATGTACTAATGGACTTGATGTTTTATGTAGTGTAATCCTCTGCAAACATGAAACACTTTATGCATTGACATGGCACCGTTTTGATTGGGTGTTGTTGATTTTGTTAGGTGTGCAAGTGTATTGTTGCTAATACACTGTATTGTTAAGTGTTGTAATTTTTAATCATCTATTCCAAAAATAATAATTTAGCATTTGAAAATGTTAAATGTGTATAGAAAGAATGTTGACCACGTATTAAAAAAATGTTAAATGCATGTCGAGAAAATGTTAAGTGTATGTAGAACAATGTTGACCACGTATTCAAAAAATGTTATTTAAGCATTTGAAAAATGTTAAACGTGTACGGAAAAAATGTTGACCACGTATTAAAAAATGTTAAACTTTGTATTTGAAAAATGTTAATCAAACATTTGAAAAAATGTTAAATTTGTATAGAAAAATATTGACCATGTATTAAAAAAATTTAACTTGTATTTGAAAAATGTTAATCAAGTATTTGAAAGAACATGTTAAATGTGTATAGAAAATATGTTGATCATGCACTTAAAAATATGTTATTTAAAAAGTGTTAATAAACATTTGAAAAAAATGAATGTGTATAAAAAAATGTTGACCATGTATTCAATAAATTTACTTTTGTAGTGGAAAATTATACGTGTATTAGAAAAATGTACTGGATATACACCAAAAATGTGTGTAGAAAAAAGTGAAACCCTGAGAGAAAACAAAATAAAACCAATGAAAAACGAGAAAAGAAACTAACAAAACAGAAGGAAATGAAGAAAAAAGAAAGAAAAATCTGGGGAAAAAGGAAAATGAATCAAAGTAAACCAAATAAAAACAAAGAAAAAGGAAAGAAAAGAACAGAAAAGAACTCTTAAAAACAGAGAAATAAACTAAGAAAAAAGATGGTAAAATCAGAAAACAAAACAGTGGAAGATCGGCTCTATTTCTTCAACTAGGTCGCGACATATTAAGTTAACATGAACCAGACGATGGCGCAGTGGCAAGAGTCAGTACGTTGCAAGTGAACGATTCTAGGCTATTACTGTAGATGTTCACGCGAGTCTTCCATTGTACTCGCTATAAGCGAGATATGGCGTTACGGATAACTGCCGCCTTCATTCTCAAAAGAAAAGAAAAACTTGTGCCTTCAGCGCCCTAAGCTGGCGCTCACGGGCACCCTAGTGGGCCGTGGCCTAGGTATCTCATTCGCAATCACCTTTGTATCCCTCAACAATCTTGGAGAATTATTCAGGAGCCAAACAATTTGAGTACTAGAATTCTGAAATCCGTGTATTTCCCCAATACCACGGTTCTTGAGGCAGAACTTCGTGCAAAACCATCCCAAGTGTGTGAGTGATTCTTGAGGGCAGGGATATTTTGAAGCAGGGCTTGATTAGAAGAATTGGGAATGGACAGGAGACTCGGATTTGGGCACATAATTGGATACCCAAAGGTAATTTCATGAGGCCAATCTTATCTCTGGTGCAGAACCCACCAGTGAGGGTTTTCGGAGCTTCTTGAGCCAACTACACCTACATGGAATGAGCAACTAGTTCAAAGCGTTTTTTGCCAAATGATGCGGAGGAAATCTTGCAAATCCCGGTTTGTACGCAGAACATTGACGACTTGTGGGCTTGGCAACCGAACAACAAGGGCATTTTCACGGTTCGCTCGGCCTACAAGGTCATCATTAAGACAAAAATTCAGGGAGAAGGTTGGCTCGATGGGAGCGGAGAATGTTCTGATGGTGCAAAGGAAGAAAGTGCATGGTCATATTTGTGAAAGATCAAAGTGTCGGCCAAGGTGAGAGTATTCTTATGGAGATTAGCGCACCACTCACTGCCAACTTTTGATGTAATGCAACACAAGAACATGACAGAAACTGATGTGTGCCCTCTTTGCGGCGCCGGAGACTGGTGGAGACATGCACTGCTGAGCTGCACCATGGCGAGGTGTGTATGGGCCTTGTCGGATGACGACCTGGAGGAGAAAATTTCAGAGAATGAAGGATCTAATGCGAAGAACTGGGTACTCGACCTCCATGAGATTCTGAGCCAAGATCAGTTCGCAAGGCTTGTAGTCATGCTATGGTCGATTTGGTATGTGAGAAGGAAAGCCGTCTACAAATCTGTTTTTCAGGGGCCTAGACATACACATGAATTCATAGCCTCATATCTACGGGAGTTGAGTGAGGCCCAGGAACCGGAGAAAAGACCAAGGGTAGTGACGGGGGCAACCAACTGTCAGACTAGAACAATGGAGGCCGCCACCGGAGGGCACTGTAAAACTTAATGTGGATGGAGCTATGGCAAATCAGGGTAACTTCGGTGCTTCGACAGTGGTGTGCAGAGATCATAATGGCTTATACCTGGGGTCATCGTCACTGGTCACGCAGATGGTCGACCCGGCGACACTGGAGGCGTATGCGGTAAGGGATGCTCTCGCCCTAGCTGAGGATCTTGGAGCTCAGCGCCTACATGTTGCTTCGGACTGCCTGACAGTGATCAACGACATCCATCAAGCACTGGTGGATGGCATGGAGAGGTGATTAGGGAGATCATCAGCCGTTCTAGATCCTTTATTTCATGTAACTTTGTTCATAAGCACAGACGTTTTAATGTAGAAGCACACAACTTAGCAAAGCATTCTTGTAACCTAGTAGTAGGCCGTCATCTGTGGTTGAGGAATCCCCACGACCAAAATCTTGTACCCATGAACATCTCTGAATTTTGATAAAGTGGGACAAGATTTCTCAAAAAACAAAAACCTCGACTTTTGAACTTTGAATAAATTGCATGTTGTTACTATAGAAAATATTCCCCTCAAGCTGCTAAAAAATATAACTAGATTTCCCTAAAAAAGGTATCACACTAGATAAGGAAAAAGGTCCAAGTTTTCAAAGATTATTTTTTCTTATATTCAAAAGATAATAAAAGATGTTCGTGAAAATTTGAAAGTTCACAAAATATGAAACAAGTTGTGAATTAGATAAAATTTTACGAATTTGAAAAGATGTTCACAAAATTCAGAAAATATGTGCAAATTAAAAATAGTTTGTGAATACGAAAAAATTCACGAATTTAAAAAGGTCATGGATTTGAAAAATGCTCATATATTTTAAAAGTTCATGAATTTGTGAAAAGTCTGCGGGTTTAAAAGATGTTCACAAAGTTGAAAAAAAGTTCTCAGATTTCGTAGCTTCAAATAAAGTTCACGCATTTCCAAAAAGTTTAGAAATTTGAAAAAAACATTGATTTATTTTTTGTAAATTTGGTCAAAGTTCATGGATTTCAACAGTATTTTGCTAATTTGTAAAAATTTCATGGATTTTTCAAAAATAAAAAAATCGTTGATTTGAAAAAATTGGTTGTTTGAAAGTTCATGGATTTCTTGGGATTTTTTTTTGAAAAATTGATAAGTTCATGGATTTGGAAAAAGTTCAAGAATTTGAAATAATGTTCCAAATTTGAAAGAAGTTCATGGATTTAAAAAATGTTGACAAAATTCGAAAAAGTTCATGAGTTATAAAAAGTTCAAGGCATTGAGTTTACAAAAATTGGAAATAGTTTATGAAGATTTTTTAAAACAAAAACTAAAAGGAAAAAAGAAATAAAGAAAAAATAAGAAGAAAAAAACACCAAAACCGAACAAGACCCGGTCCAGAAAAACCATAAATGGAAAAAAAATGTTGAAAGCTTCCAGAAACTGGTGTGGGATGCTTCCGGAAACTAGAACGAAATCTTGCTACGATCCATATATGGGTCGGCCCATGTGCTGGCGAGGGGTGATCGGGCGTGGGTGCTAGTTAACAGAATAACATTTAACTAGCGCCTGAAGCACGGAATAGGAAATGCGGGGAGCGTGTCCCATCCCTTCGGCCCATGGCTTTGAAGACGTCAAAAACTTGCTCCAAGATGAAGGTCTATGTGTTCGTTCTCACTATATGGCCAGGCCCAGCTCTCTACCTCCCGCCCATGTTCGGACGTTTCAAGACTAGCGTGAAGGAGAGTGGCACTCTCCTTTATAGCGCTCAATGAACAGTAGCCTAACACCCCATCCCCTAGGAAGCTCCTCGGGTGGGAATGGCGGCCCTAGCTTTGACACCAATTGTTAGCGCCCCAGGCCCAATCCACGTTCAAGTGTTTCCAGTGCGCATCAGACATGCTACCATAAGCGGAGAGCCCACCACATCACAAAAAATTAGCTTGAAGGGAGTGTGACACTCTCATTATAAAGTGGTCCCTACCCTCCTCCCGTAATCGAGGCGGGATTAAAATCACTGGCAAAGTCCAATCACCAGTAACCTAACTGGCTAGTGCTTGCGCGTGGGCCTTGATCGCTCCGGAGGAAGCACCAACCTGACCTGGAACGCCACTCTGCACTTCACCGTCGTGGCCAACACCTTCGTCCCCCTCCTGGTGCGCCTCTGTGATCGGTGGCGCTTCCAAGACGACCGTGATATCGACAATGCTCTACGCCCCCACTCTCCCAGCTGCTCTCCGGGGAGCCAAACGGGAATGTTCCGGCCAAGTTCTACATGGGCCAGGTCCGGAACAAGCACTTGTGGGGTTCCTCAACTTCACCTACAGGCTCGGCAATGTCTACATGACTCCATCAGTGGACCTACCAACGCCTCCCAAAATAAGAATGGGGGATGTTGTTCCCCAGAAAGTATGTGGGAGGCTGATTCTACTGA
>NC_041391.1:563109096-563163650 GCF_002162155.2 Triticum dicoccoides
TGATTCTCCAGAACTTTTTCTTTTGGTGGCTCAGCCCGTGATTTGTGCGATTCGTGTTGTTGTGTAGGTAGTAAAATCACAGCCTAAGCATTTTAAGAAGATAATGATTTGGGTACAGTGGCGGATCCGGGAATTCAACTTTGGGTGTGCAATTTTTTTTCATCCTAACAAAAAAGTCCATTGGTCCACAACAATACAAATTGTTCACAATAGGATCAATATCTCGAGAGAAGATTTTTTTTACAAAGAGCTATATATCTCTAAAACCAATGATTATTCATTCGATCCTCAGAAGAAAGATAATTCATTCATTTACTTTTTTACTAATGAACGAAATCAATCCAAAGATAATTCATTTGTTGTTTCTAAATCAATAGTACTAATGTGGTCATGTACAGAGCTATATATCGATAAATCCAAACATAACCTACACATGTACGGGTCAACAAATGAAATTTCAGATTGAAACTTTGGACTGAGATTTTTTACGGGTATTTGACTATGCTTAGAGCAACTCTAGCAGACCCCGCATCCCGCCGGCCCGCAAAACGCGTTTGCAGTTCGTGCAAAACAGCTTTTGCGGGCTGGCTCGGGTTGGTACAGATGCAGGCCCTCAAACGGTTCCGTAAAAATGTATATTCGCGGAATATACTTTTTTACGGGTCGGCTTTGCGGGTTATGCTCTTTGCGCCGCTGCATCCCGCATATCATCAGCCCGCAAATATCAAATACAACATAATTCAACAATAAAAAACAAACTGAATTATTCGAATCAAACGTAATACAATAATCATCCGTATTACAAATAATTATTCAAATAACCGTAGCAAACTTAAATAGTGCAACACAAAACTTGTCATGAATACAAATAGTGCACAGCCTCAATTGTGCTATCTTCACCAATGCGAAGATACTCATCGGCATAGTCAGCCGGAACATCATATGCAATCACCCGCATAGCTGCGGAGATTTTTTGATATGCACTAAATCCCTTTAAGCCCGCTGCATTTCTTCTTTGAGTAAAATACCGGCAATTTGCCTCGGAAGCTTCAACAAGTTTCACAAAGAGGGATCGGCGCATTCGGTACCTTCTCCGAAAGAGGTGTGGAGGATATGTATGATTCTCCGCGAAATAATCTTGCATCAACATCTCGTTCCCAAGATGGCGATTCCGAGGAATGCACAAACGCCCGACAGTCGATCCTCGCCTCCTCTTCCGGTGCTCGTCTTCATGCTCCTTCACGGCAAGCGCCATGGCTAATGTTTGCTGCCGAAAGGTCGCAAGCATGGTCTCAACATCCGAGTCGTCCGAATCGGACGAATCGGATAGCAAGAACTTCTCGCACGGGGTCAACTCCATCTACACGCACACCGGCGCGTCAATCTACTACACAGCTCGCAAAAATCACAAAAAAGGGACTAACCGGTGGCGGGCGATCCCGGGCAGCGACGAGGGGCTGCGCTCGACGATGGTCGATCCCTGGCGGCGGCGGCGACGGGGGACGGCTCTTCTCACTGGATGCGGAGGGGCGTTGCAGCGGCTCGGCGCGGGAGGGTGTGGGGTGGCCCGGGGCACGATTTCGTCGCAGATATGGCCAGAATTGCCGGCGGCGGGCGGGGCGGAAGCAAGGGAGGGCGGCGGCGGAAGGAGGGGGAAAAGAGCGCGGGCTGAAATGTCCCTCCCGCCAACTGCTTCTCTGTGATGCAGGGCACTGCAGCCGCGAGGGGAAACCCGCGTTTTCCCGGGTTGGGGTCAGGAATTTGCCGCGCGCCCCAAAACTTTTTGCGGGCCGGGGCGGGATGCGAGGTCTGGCCGGGCAGGCTTTCCGGCCCGTACCCGCATTTTGGCGGTTATTTTACGGGTCGGGGGCGAATGCGGGGTCTGCTAGAGTTGCTCTTAGAGCATCTGCAACCGGACATCTCAAACCCGCCTCAAACGTCCGGGCATGTCCGTCATGTCGGACTGACGGCCGGGGCTCACATGAAAACACTATAAAACCAGACGTCTGAAGCTCGTCTTCTTCGGTGGATTGCGTTGTGCCCTAACCTGACTATTTAAGCCAACCGCCGGCACCGAAACCCTACCCATCCACACTTCCCCACTCCCGTCCGCTGATGCCGCTACTTTCCACTCGCCGTCGACATCCTGGACATTTCCGACGATAAGGTGTAGTTAGCTAGCGTGTGCGTAATATGTAGGATTTCTTTTGTATCGTTTGTACGGATCTAGTGGATGAATCTAGTGGATGAAATACGAGAGACTCGGATGCACAACACCAAGTATGAGGCGTGACCAGTCATTGTCTGTGGACGCGCCCGGTCGTGTCCGCGGACGTTTGAGAGGTCGGTCGGATTTTCCAAGTCCGGTTGTAGATGCTCTTAGTATCTCTCATGCGTGAGGGTAGAGGTGGCTGTTACTGCTCTTGGGCTACTGGTTAGTTAGGTGTGGTTAGTGGCCAATGGGTTAATATTAACCCGTTTGCCACATGAGAGCTACTGTGTAGTCTCTTAAAGTATGCCAATCTTAGTCTTTTTTGCCATATATCTATATATGGGAATTTTATGCAGCAAATTTTGGGTGTACATCTGTACACCCTTGAACCATACTGAATCCGCCCACTGTTTGGGTAGTGGATAGGGACAATGTCGGCATCAAGACATTGCAACGCCCTCAGCCGCCTCAGGCCGCCTTTTGTTCACTATAGCACTATGAATTGGGCTCACGCGCCCAAGCAGCCACCCGGGGTGCCTGGGCCTGTCTCTGCCGCTGGATGACGATGGTTGTTCAATGGTCCAAGAATCCTGGTGTAATTTTTTTACGTCAAGGATGCTTGTACTTTTGATGAACTTTTTCAACAGATCCAGATCCTTTTTTACAAAAAGGAAAACGTTTCCTACGGGTAGGGCAGAGAGGTAGGCTTCCCCATCCATCACTTGTCGCGGACGGACGGCAGATGAATGTGGCGCAGTACGTGCCAGCATTGGGTGCAGTTACCTCACCGTCGTGCATACTACACCAAAAAGGTCTTTTTCCACAGGGTCTCTCCCCTCAAAAGGTTAATCTCCGGTACAAACTTAAAAGGAAAGCCATCCTAACAGAACAACCCAACAGCTCCGGCGATCTTCCAGAACAATCTCACTCTGAAACGAGCCCAAAAACTCCTCCCGGAAAGCAGCAGTGCGAGCAGGCCAAGAAACCAACCACCTCACGTACATACGTAGGTACTGCCCACGACGACGCCACCACTTAAACTCGCCCCCGTCCTCTCTCGCGCCACCTTCAATTCATCGCCACTCACCACCAGCCACCGGCCACCACCACCACTGTTTGCCATTCCCGCATTTCGCCTAGGCCGCTGCCTGCCCCGCAGTGGTACCCTCCCTCCCGCCCGTGTCCGCCCTCCTAAAACGAGCGTCGGCCCCGAAATAGCCCGGCACCACAAGCACCGCCCACCGGCCACTCATTGAATCCATGCTGCCCTTGTCGTCGTTAACTCCTCTGCCTCCTCGCCTTGCCCGGGAGTGAGCGAGCGAGCGAGCGAGCGAGCGAGAGCGGCATGATGAAGCTGCGGTGGTGGCGGGTCGACGCGTCGGAGGTGGCCGCCGTCACGGCCATGGGCGTCTGGGAGGCCGTCCTGGCCGGCGGCGGCAGGCGCTTCATCAAGCGCAAGGACAGCGACGCCGGCGAGACCGGTCGGTACCGTCGCCCTCTTCCTCCGCCGGTCAATCCTCTCCTCCCCCCTTTCTGCATGCGCGGTTGCTCTTCTGTTCCGTTCGTGCCAATTTTTTTGGTCCAGAAGTCAAGTCAGCGAGATTCTCCAGGCCAAGGAGAACTGCTCCCGTTTTGTTGCGAAATTTCGGCAGATTTTGGTGCGGGGAAGCGGCACGATAGCTGCGCCCTTTCGCGGTTTGTTGGGCGCCATTTCCCTGGGAACGGCAAGGTCGTTGCTGGCTGCCTGTTGCTCGGCATGCCTGCTCCGTTTGGATCCTTTTCCGGTGCGGGGCTCCAGGGCATCATCGCCAAAGTGTGACGCTTTCTTTATCCCCTTCTTCACGCACCTCTGAAATCTTTATTTAGCAATTTCTGCATCAGTGAGACTAGCAAGTTAATTTCATCCGTGGTGCCATTACTCTGCCCTAGTGTATTATTGTGTTCTTTAGCCCTAGCATTCCTCCCCAATGGGTTCCACAACGTACGGAATGGCACAAAATATATATGATCTCGCCATGGTTCGTGTCCACCATGGCGCCCCACTATCTGCACATGCTCCTGCTACACTCCATCTCTCACGAAATCCTATGGAGTTGCTCTGAAAATCAACGTGTGAAAAACCTGATCCAGTTTTTACGCCCACTGACTTAGGATGCGTTTGGTTGAAGGTGTCATATGAATGGGTTGAGACCGTTCAATTTATTTGGGATTGAACCATTCAATTCATGCGTTTGGCTGAATATAAGAGATGAGCTAATTATTTAGGACGGGACCACCAGTCATGCTCACATAGTCATGCATGCAAAGCGTGGCCATTTGATTCGACCGATTTGGTTGGGTGGAACGGTTCAGCATCTTCAAGGCATATTTTCTTTTTTTGACTTGAACCATTCATGTGCTTTATAACCAAACATGTCTATTTTTTGAACGATCCCAACCCATTCATGACCACCCTTGTAACCAAACGCACCCTTAATGGCGCCCCGTCGTCCTACGTACAGGTCGGGCGCTGGAGGAGCTGCGGAGCTCCCTGTACAACGAGATGCACAGCTCGGAAGGGGCCAAGCGCCAGCAGCAGCGGTTCTGCGGCCCGTCCGTCGCGCTCACCTTCAACTTCGCCGTCGCCGTTGGGATCATCGTGGCCAACAAAATGGTACGTACAATCCCCAAATCATCCACCTACATATGCCGCCTTCGTTTACTTCATGTACTACGAGTTAGTAGCAAGATTTCATTTAACTCTCGGATCAATTGTCTTGTAGGTGATGGGGAGTGTCGGGTTTAAGTACCCGATTGCGCTGTCACTGATCCACTACGCGGTGGCGTTGGTTCTCATGGCGATCCTCAAGGCCCTGTCCCTGCTGCCGGTTGCGCCGCCTTCCAAGTCGACGCCCTTCTCCTCTCTGTTCGCTCTGGGCGCCGTGATGTCTCTCTCCACCGGGCTTGCGAACGTGAGCTTGAAACACAATAGGTAAACCGGATTCTGTTTCCATTTATGTATGTTCAGTGATGTTGCTTTATGTGTTCTCAGTATCCTTGCTATTCAGTGTAGGTTTCTACCAAATGGCTAAGATTGCCGTGACTCCGACAATCGTCGCAGCGGAGTTCATGCTTTTTAAGAAGAAGGTTTCCTGCCAGAAGGTAGGTTTACCTCCATAGTTACTGATGAGCTGCACATGCCTTTTCTGTACTTTGAACACAACTGTCCTCATATTTCTTCAGAGGAAGAAAACCCAACAAATTGTGCTGTAAATACATGTTTTGTTGTCTCTCTAGCAGACTACCACTCATGCCATATGTGTGCATGTGTTTGTTTGTTGTCGATAGTGCATACCTATTATGCTGTCAAATTTATTCAGTTTTAACCGGAAATCCTGCTTCAACATTTACACAGGTCATCACACTAGCAACTGTGTCAATCGGAGTGGCTGTGGCCACCGTCACAGACCTAGAGTTCAACTTCTTCGGCGCCTGCGTAGCATTGGCCTGGATCGTCCCTAGCGCGGTAAACAAGATCCTGTGGTCGAATCTGCAGCAGACCGGAAACTGGACCGCCCTCGCGTAAGTTCCAAGTTCTGCATTTCGATCCGCAGGAGACGCGTCGTCGCATTGTTTTTCGGTTAAGTAACATAACACAGATTGTTCGATCAACCAGGCTGATGTGGAAGACGACCCCCGTCACCATATTCTTCTTGCTGGCGCTGATGCCTCTGCTGGATCCACCGGGCCTGCTGCTGTTCAATTGGAATTTCAGAAATAGTTGTGCCATTGTCATCTCTGCTCTGTTCGGCTTCCTCCTCCAGTGGTCCGGCGCTTTGGCCCTTGGGTGAGACCATTTTTCCTCTCTTCTTAACAAGAACATTCTTCCTTGTGAGATTTCAAAATGGGTAAGAAGATGAACTTGCTGCTAATTGACTCCGTGTTGATTTGCTTGTGGCATGCATGCAGCGCGACCTCGGCGCTGTCGCACGTGGTGCTGGGGCAGTTCAAGACCATCGTCATCATGCTCTCCGGCTACCTCATCTTCCGCTCGGACCCCGGGGTCACCAGCATCTGCGGCGCCGTCGTGGCCCTCGGCGGCATGTCCTTCTACACTTACCTGGGCCTCAAGAAGGAGTCGGCGGCGCCCAGCGGAAAGAAGCCGCCGTCGAGATCCAACTCCTTCATGGGCAAGCCCGCTGGCGATGGAGGCAGCTCGGACTACGAGGACTCCGTGTGAGTTGGGAGTTAGGTGACTTTGGTGGTCGGTTATGTTGTAAACCTCGTTTGTGGTAGACTCTCACTGCATCTGTTGTACATAGAAGAACTTGTGATTTTAGATTCCTATATTATTCCTTTTCCCATTGGCAGGTGTCTTCTCAATGATTTTACACTTAAAAACTTCTTAGTGCAAAAAAATAGTGGTTAGAGAAGTAAAATATTTAGTTTACTCCTCTAACCGGCACCTAGCCAAACTTGTATAATGGTTAGAGGAGAAAAAAAAATACTCCTCGCATCACGAACTCCTATATTTGGTCAGCCTCCCACCCACCCGAATAAAAAATGCCCCATCTCCCCTCGGTCGCACCCACCCCACCCCGTGTTGCATCTATCCCGGTGCCTCCCTTCTTGCCTACGTCGCTCACCACGCGC
The DNA here is from genome assembly GCF_002162155.2 of Triticum dicoccoides. NCBI lineage: Eukaryota > Viridiplantae > Streptophyta > Magnoliopsida > Poales > Poaceae > Triticum > Triticum dicoccoides. Next base: position 563,115,941 of record NC_041391.1, read on the forward strand.
CACTTTTGATCCTCCATAGGACTTGTTGTGCTCCTCCCCATCCCAATTTGGTCCTCTCCTGCCGCCGTAGATGCTTAAATCAACAGATATATGGCCCTCGCCACCGGCGCTGGATTCGACGCAGCCCGACCTTTGATATCGTCGTGTTTTGGATGGATTCGTCGGGGTCTAAACCGTGCAACCCCCTCAACCACTTTGCGCCACATCTCGGTATTGAAGGAAATATGCCCTAGAGGCAATAATAAAGTTATTATTTATTTTCTTAATTCATGATAAATGTTTATTATTCATGCTAGAATTGTATTAACCGGAAACTTAGTACATGTGTGAATACATAGACAAAATATATAGTCCCTAGTATGCCTCTACTTGACTAGCTCGTTAATCAAAGATGATTATGTTTCCTAACCATAGACATGTGTTGTCATTTGATGAACGGGATCACATCATTAGGAGAATGATGTGATGGACATGACCCATCCGTTAGCTTAGCATTATGATCGTTACAGTTTCATTGCTACTGCTATCTTCATAACTTATACATGTTCCTCAGACTATGAGATTATGCAACTCCCGAATACCGGAGGAACACTTTGTGTACTACCAAACGTCACAACGTAAATGAGTGATTATAAAGGTGCTCTACAGGTGTCTCCGAAGGTGTTTGTTGGATTGGCATATATCGAGATTAGGATTTGTCACTCAGTGTTTCGGAGAGGTATCTCTGGGCCCTCTCGGTAATACTCATCACTATAAGCCTTGCAAGCATTGTGACTAATGAGTTAGTTGCTGAAGTATTACGGAACAAGTAAAGAGACTTTCCGGTAACGAGATTGAGCTAGTTATGATGATACCGACGATTGAATCTCGGGCAAGTAACATACCGATGACAAAGGGAACAACGTATGTTGTTATGCGGTTTGACCGATAAAGATCTTCGTAGAATATGTAGGAGCCAATATGAGCATCCAGGTTCCGCTATTGGTTATTGACCGGAGATGTGTCTCAGTCATGTGTACATAGTTCTCGAACCCGTAGGGTCCGCACGCTTAACGTTAGATGACGATATGTATTATGAGTTATATGTTTTATGACCGAAGTTTGTTCGGAGTCCCGGATGAGATCACGAACGTGACGAGGAGTCTCGAAATGATCGAGACATAAAGATTGATATATTGTACGACTATATTCGGACACCGGAAATGTTCTGGAGAAGTTTCGGATAAAACCAGAGTGCTGGAGGGTTATCGGAACTCCCCGGGGAACTAATGGGCCTCGATGGGCCTTAGTGGAGAGAGAGGAGGCCTGCAGGAGGGCTGGCCGCCCCCCTTGAGTCCGAATAGGACAAGGGAAAGGGGGCGGCGCCCCCCCACCCTGAAAGTGCAACTATCCCTACGTGGTTTTGGTAATTCCTAACAACATATAGCTCATTGAGCTAATGCTATTTCAAGATGAATATTTCAGGAAAGCTCAATGATTGGCAATGGCATGGATGAGAAAAGTGGATCCCTCAAAATGCTAAGGACAAAAGGATTGGCTCAAGCTCAAAGCTCAAGACTCTACATTTTATATTTTAGTGATCCAAGATCACATTGAGTCTATAGGAAAAGCCAATACTATTAAGGAGGGATGAGGTGTTGCTTAATGGCTTACTTGCTCAAAATGCTTAGTGATATGCTCCAAAGCCCTCAACTACTTTCTCACATCCACATATGACCTAAACCAAAAGTCAAACTCGGCCCCACCGATTCTTTCTATCCGGCGCCACCGAGTTCAGATGTTATAGCCACTGCCACAAACCCTAGGCAAATTGGTCTCACCGATAGGGATCTCGGTCTCACCGAGATGGGATTGTAATCTCTCTGTTTCCCTTCGTAACGTTTCGGTACCACCGAGATGAGCGATCGGTCCCACCGAGATTGCAATGTAAACTCTCTGTTTCCTTTTCGTAACATTTCGATCTCACCGAAATGAGCGAACCGGTTCCACTGAGTTTACCTGACCAACTCTCTGGTTAGCTTATTACCAAAATCGGTCCCACCGAGTTTGTGTAATCGGTCTCACCGAGATTTCATTATGCCCTAACCCTAACCATATCGGTCCTACCGAGTTGCATGTCGGTCCCACCGAAAATCCTAACGGTCACTAGATTTGCTGAATCGGTCTGACCGAGTTTCTCAATTCGGTCCCACCGAGATTGGCAAGTTGTGTGTAACGGTTAGATTTTGTGTGGAGGCTATATATACCCCTCCACCTCCTCTTCATTTGTGGAGAGAGCCATTAGAACGAACCTACACTTCCAACTTGCATTTTCTGAGAGAGAACCACCTACACTTGTGTTGAGGCCAAGATATTCCATTCCTACCATATGAATCTTGATCTCTAGCCTTCTCCAAGTTGCTTTCCACTCAAATCTTCTTTCCACCAAATCCAAATCCCGTGAGAGAGAGTTGAGTGTTGGGGAGACTATCATTTGAAGCACAAGAGCAAGGAGTTCATCATCAACACACCATTTTTTACTTCTTGGAGAGTGGTGTCTCCTAGATTGGCTAGGTGTCACTTGGGAGCCTCCGACAAGATTGTGAAGTTGAACCAAGGAGTTTGTAAGGGCAAGGAGATCGCCTACTTCGTGAAGATCTACCGCTAGTGAGGCAAGTCCTTCGTGGGCGACGGCCATGGTGGGATAGACAAGGTTGCTTCTTCGTGGACCCTTCTTGGGTGGAGCCCTCCGTGGACTCGTGCAGCCGTTACCCTTCGTGGGTTGAAGTCTCCATGAATGTGGATGTACGATAGCACCACCTATCGGAACCACGACAAAAACAGCCGTGTCTCCAATTGCGTTTGAATTCTCCAAACCCTTCCCTTTACATTCTTGCAAGTTGCATGCTTTACTTTCCGCTGCTCATATACTCTTTGCATGCTTGCTTGAATTGTGTTGAGATTGCTTAACTTGTGCTAAGTTAGCTAAAATCTGCCAAAGACTAAAACTGGGAAAAGGATAAGTTTTTATTTGGTCAAGTAGTCTAATCACCCCCCTCTAGACATACTTTCAATCCTACACCCCCCTTTCCTTCTCCCTCTCTCCCTCTCATTCCTTCCCCCTCTCTCCTTCTTGGTGGAAACCTACTAGGACTTGGAATCCTAGTAGGATTCCCCCTTTGGGGCGCACCAAGGAGGGCTGGCCAGCCTCCCCTCCCTCCTTTATATACGGGGGCAGGGGGGCACCCTAGAACACACAAGTTGACCTTTTAGCCGTGTGCGGTGCCCCCCTCCACGGTTACACACCTTGATCATACCGTTGCGGAGCTTAGGCGAAGCCCTGCGCCGGTAGCATCAGCATCACCGTCGCCACACCGTCGTGCTGACGGAACTCACCCTCGGCCTCAACTGGATCAAGAGTACGAGGGACGTCATCAAGCTGAACATGTGCTGAACACGAAGGTGTCGTACGTTCGGTACTTGGATCGGTCGGAGTACAGGGGTCCAAGGGCCAGACGCCAGGGTCCCTGGCGTCTGGGTTCACACGCCGGGAACCCTGGCGTCTGGCCCTAGAGTCCAAAAAGGACTCTTGCCTTTCGGGTGAAACCGACTTTGTGGAGGCTTTTACTCCAAGTTTCTACTCCAAGGCTCAACATATAAATAGAGGGGCAGGGCTAGCACCAAAGACACATCAAGAAACACCAAGCCATGTGCCGGCAACCCTGTCCCCTCTAGTTTATCCTCCGTCATAGTTTTCGTAGTGCTTAGGCGAAGCCCCGTGGAGATTGTTCTTCACCAACACCGTCACCACGCCATTGTGCTGCTGGAACTCATCTACTTCTTCGCCTGTCTTGCTGGATCAAGAAGGCGAGGGCGTCATCGAGCTGAACATGTACTGAACGCGGAGGAGCTGTACGTTTGGTACTTCATCGGGGCGGATCGTGAAGGTGTACGACTGCATCAACCGTGTTGATAAACGCTTCCGCTTAGCAATCTTCAAGGGTATGAAGATACACTCTCCCTCTCGTTGTTATGCATCACCATGATCTTGCGTGTGCGTAGGAATTTTTTTGAAATTACTACATTCCCCAACAGTGGCATCTGAGCCAGGTCTATGCATAGATGTTATATGCACGAGTAGAACACAAGTGAGTTGTAGGCGATACAAATCATACTGCTTACCAGCATGTCATACTTTGATTCGGTGGTATTGTTGGATGAAGCGGCCCGGACCGACATTACGCCTACGCTTACGCGAGAGTGGTTCTACCGACGTGCTTCACACATAGGTGGCTGGCGGGTGTCAGTTTCTCCAACTTTAGTTGAATCGAGTGTGGCTACGCCATGTCCTTGTTGAAGGTTAAAACAACACTAACTTGATGAAATATCATTGTGGTTTTGATGCATAGGTAAGAACGGTTCTTGCTAGAAGCCCGTAGTAGCCACGTAAAACTTGCAACAACAAAGTAGAGGACGTCTAACTTGTTTTAGCAGGGCTTGCTTTGATGTGATATGGTCAAGGCATGATGTGATATAAATTGTTGTATGAGATGATCATGTTTTGTAACAAAGTTATCGGCAACTGGCAGGAGCCATATGGTTGTCGCTTTATTGTATGCAATGCAATCTCCATGTAATTGCTTTACTTTATCACTAAGCGGCAGCGATAGTCGTAGAAGCAATAGTTGGCGAAATGACAACGATGCTACGATGGAGATAAAGGTGTCGCACCGGTGACGATGGTGATCATGACGGTGCTTTGGAGATGGAGATCAAAGGCACAAGATGATGATGGCCATATCATATCACTTATATTGATTGCATGTGATGTTTATCTTTTATGCATCTTATTTTGCTTTGATTGACGGTAGCATTATAAGATGATCTCTCACTAAATTTCAAGGTATAAGTGTTCTCCCTGAGTATGCACCATTGCCAAAGTTTGTTGTGCCGAGACACCACGTGATGATCGGGTGTGATAAGCTCAAAGTTCACCTACAACGGGTGCAAGCCAGTTTTGCACATGCAGAAATACTCGGGTTAAACTTGACGACCCTAGCATATGCAGATATGGCCTCGGAACACTAAGACTGAAAGGTCGAGCATGAATCATATAGTAGATATGATCAACATAGTGATGTTCACCATTGAAAACTACCCCATTCCACGTGATGATCGAAACTAGTTTAGTTGATTTGGATCACGTGATCACTTAGATGATTAGAGGGATGTCTATCTAAGTGGGAGTTCTTAAGTAATATGATTAATTGAACTTTAATTTATCATGAACTTAGTCCTGATAGTATTTTGGAAATTATGTTGTAGATCAATAGCTCGCGTATAGCTTCCCGATGTTTTTTATATGTTCCTAGAGAAAACTAAGTTGAAAGATGATAGTAGCAATGATGCGGACTGGGTCTGTGTTCTGAGGTTTATCCTCATTGCTGAATAGAAGAATTATGTCCTTGATGCACCGCTAGGTGACAGACCTATTGCAGGAGCAGATGCAGACGTTATGAACGTTTGGCTAGCTCAATATGATGACTACTTGATAGTTTAGTGCACCATGCTTAACGGCTTGTAATCGGGACTTCAAAGACGTTTTGAACGTCATGGACCATATGAGATGTTCCAGGAGTTGAAGTTAATATTTCAAGCAAATACTTGAGTTGAGAGATATTTAGTCTCCAACAAGTTCTATAGCTAAAAGATGGAGGAGAATAGCTCAAGCAGTGAGCATGTGCTCAGATTGTCTGGGTACTACAATCGCTTGAATCAAGTGGGAGTTAATCTTCCAGATAAGATAGTGATTGATAGAGTTCTCTAATCACCATCACCAAGTTACTCGAACTTCATGATGAACTATAGTATGCAAGGGATGACGAAAATGATTCCTGAGCTCTTCATGATGCTGAAATCAATGAAGGTAGAAATCAAGAAAAGAGCATCAAGTGTTGATGATTAATAAGACCACTAGTCTCAAGAAAAGGGTAAAGAAAAAGAAAGGTAACTTCAAGTAGAATGGAAAGCAAGTTGTCACTCCCGTGAAGAAGCCCAAAGCTGGACTAAAGCCTGAAACTGAGTGCTTCTACTGCAAAGGAAATGGTCACTGAAAGCGGAAATGCCCTGAATATTTGGTGGATAAGAAGGATGGCAAAGTGAACAAGGGTATATTTGATATACAAGTTATTGATGTGTACCTTACTAGTGTTTATAGTAGCCCCTAGGTATTTGATACTTTTTCGATTGCTAATATTAGTAACTTGAAACAGGAGTTACAGAATAAACATAGACTAGTTGAGGGTGAAGTGATGATGTGTGTTGGAAGTGGTTCCAAGATTGATATGATCATCATCGCACACTCCCTATATTTTAGAGATTAGTGTTGAACCTAAATAAATGTTATTTGGTGTTTGCGTTGAGCATAAATATGATTAGATCATGTTTATTGCGATACGATTATTCATCTAAGACAGAGAATAAATTGTTATTCTATATACATGAATAAAACCTTCTATGGTCATACACCCAATGTTGATGGTTTATTGAATCTTGATCATAGTGATACACATATTCATAATATTGATGCCAAAAGATGCAAAGTTGATAATGATAGTGCAACATATTTGTGGCACTGCCGTTTGGGTCATATCGGTGTAAAGCGCGTGAAGAAACTCCATAAAGATGGACTTTTGGAATCACTTGATTATGAATCATTTGATGCTTGTGAACCGTGCTTTATGGGCAAGATGACTAAAACTCCGTTCTTCGGAACAATGGAACGAGCTACTGACTTATTGGAAATAATACATACCGATGTATGCGATCCAATGAGTGTTGATGCTCGTGGTGAGTATCGTTATTTTCTGACCTTAACAGATGACTTGAGCAGATATGGGTCTATCTACTTAATGAAACACAAGTCTGAAACATTTGAAAAGTTCAAAGAATTTCAGAGTGAAGTGGAGAATCATCGTAACAAGAAAATAAAGTTTCTATGATCTAGTCGTAGAGGAGAATATTTGAGTTACGAGTTTTGCCTTCATATAAAACAATGTGGAATAGTTTCACATCTCACGCCACCTGGAACACCACAACGTTATTGTGTGTCCGAACGTCGTAACCGCACTTTATTGGATATGGCGCGATCTATGATGTCTCTTATCGGTTTACCACTATCGTTTTGGGGTTATGCATTAGAGATAGTTGCATTCACTTTAAATAGGGCACCATCAAAATCCGTTGAGACAACGCCTTATGAACTATGGTTTGGTAAGAAACCAAAGTTGTCGTTTCTTAAAGTTTGGGGTTGCGATGCTTATGTCAAAAAGCTTCAAACTGATAAGCTCGAACCCAAATCGAAGAAATGCGTCTTCATAGGATACCCAAAGGAAACTTGTTGGGTACACCTTCTATCACAGAACCGAAGGCAAGATATTCGTTGCTAAGAATGGATCCTTTCTAGAGAAGGAGTTTCTCTCGAAAGAAGTGAGCGGGAGGAAAGTAGAACTTGATGAGGTAATTATACCTTCTCTTGAATTGGAAAGTAGTTCATCACATAAATCAGTTCCAGTGATTCCTACACCAATGAGTGAGGAAGCTAATGATGATGATCATGTAACTTCAGATCAAGTTACTACAGAACCTCATAGGTCTTCCAGAGTACGGTCCGCACCAGAGTGGTACGGTAATCCTATTCTGGAAGTCATGTTATTAGACCATGATGAACCTATGAACTATGAGGAAGCGATGATGAGCCCAGATTCCACGAAATGGCTTGAGGCCACGAAATCTGAGATGGGATCCATGTATGAGAACAAAGTGTGGACTTTGGTGGACTTGCCCCATGATCGGTAAGCCATATTAAATAAATGGATCTTCAAGAGGAAGACGGACACTGATAGTAGTGTTACTATCTACAAAGCTCGACTTGTTGTAAAAAGGTTTTCGACAAGTTCAAGGTGTTGACTACAATGAGATTTTCTCAACTGTAGCGATGCTTAAATCCGTCCAAATTATGTTAGTAGTTGCCATATTTTATGCAATCTGGCAAATGGATGTCAAAACTGCATTCCTTAAATGGATATTTCTTAAAGAGGAGTTGTATATGATGTAACCAGAAGGTTTTGTCGATCCTAAAGGTACTAAAAAGGTGTGCAAGCTCCAGTGATCCATCTATGAACTGGTGCAAGCATCTCGGAGTTGGAATATACGCCTTGATGAGTTGATCAAAGCATATGGTTTTATATAGACTTTTGGAGAAGCCTGTATTTACAAGAAAGTGAGTGGGATCTCTATAGCATTTCTAATATTATATGTGGATGACATATTGTTGATTGGAAATGATATAGAATTTCCGGATAGCATAAAGGGATATTTGAAAGAAGTTTTTCAAAGAAAGACCCCTGTGAAGCTGCATACATATTGAGCATCAAGATCTATAGAGATAGATCAAGACACTTCTTAAGTTTTTTGAATGAGTACATACCTTGACAAGATTTTGAAGTAGTTCAAAATGGAACAGTCAAAGAAGGAGTTCTTACCTGTGTTGCTAGGTGTGAAGTTGAGTAAGACTCAAAACCCGACCACGGCAGAAAATAGAAAGAGAATGAAAATTCATTCCCTATGCCTCAGCCATAGGTTTTATGAAGTATGTCATGCTATGTACCAGACCTATTGTATACCCTGCCCGGATTTTGGCAAGGGAGTACAATAGTGATCTAGGAGTAGATCACTAGACAGCGGTCAGAATTATCCTTAGAAGAATAAGGAAATATTTCTCGGTTATGGAGGTGACAAAGAGTTCATCGTAAAGAGTTACATTGATGCAAGCTTTGACACCTATCTAGATGATTCTGAGTCTCGATCTAGATACATATTGAAAGTGGTAGCAATTAGCTAGAGTAGCTCCGTGCAGAGCATTGTAGACATAGAATATTTGCAAAATACATACGACTCTGAATGTGACACACCCAACTTCTCTCACAAGCAAAACATGATCACACCTTAGTACACTTTGGGTGTTAATCACATAGCGATGTGAACTAGATTATTGACTCTAGTAAATCCTTTGGGAGTTGGTCACATGACGATGTGAGCTATGGGTGTTAATCACATACACATGTGAATATTTGTGTTAAATCACATTGTGATGTGAACTAGATTACTGACTCTAGTGCAAGTGGCAGACTGAAGGAAATATGCCCTAGAGGCAATAATAAAGTTATTATTTATTTCCTTAATTCATGATAAATGTTTATTATTCATACTAGAATTGTATTAACCGGAAACTTAGTACATGTGTGAACACATAGACAAACAGAGTGTCACTAGTATGCCTCTACTTGACTAGCTTGTTGAATCAAAGATGGTTATGTTTCCTAGCCATAGACATGAGTTGTCATTTGATTAACAGGGTCACATCATTGGAGAATGATGTGGTTGACTTGACCCATTCCGTTAGCTTAGCACTTGATCGTTTAGTATATTGCTATTGCTTTCTTCATGACTTATACATGTTCCTATGACTATGAGATTATGCAACTCACGATACTGGAGGAACACTTTGTGTGCTACCAAACATCACAATGTAACTGGGTGATTATAAAGGTGCTCTACAGGTGTCTCTGATGGTACTTGTTGAGTTGGCATAGATCGAGATTAGGATTTGTCACTCCGATTGTCGGAGAGGTATCTCTGGGCCCTCTCGGTAATGCACATCACTATAAGGCTTGCAAGCAATATGACTAATGAGTTAGTTGCGGGATGATGCATTACAGAACGAGTAAAGGGACTTGCCGATAACGAGATTGAACTAGGTATTGAGATATCGATGATCAAATCTCGGGCAAGTAACATACCGATGACAAAGGGAACAACGTATGTTGTTATGCGGTTCGGCCGATAAAGATCTTCGTAGAATATGTAGGAGCCAATATGGGCATCCAGGTTCTGCTATTGGTTATTGACCAGAGAGGTATCTCGGTCATGTCTACATAGTTCTCGAACCCGCAGGGTCCTGATAACCCACAAGTATAGGGGATCGCAACAGTTTTTGAGGGTAGAGTATTCAACTCAAATTTATTGATTCGACACAAGGGGAGCCAAATAATATTATTAAGTATTAGCAGTTGAGTTGTCAATTCAACCACACTTGGATAACTTAGTATCTGCATCAAAGTATTTAGTAGCAAATTAGTATGATAGTAATGGTAACAGTGGCAAAGGTAATAGTAGCAGTTTTGTAGTGATTGTAACAGTAGCAACGGTGAAGTAAATAAGCGAAGCACAATATGTGAAAAGCTCATAGGCATTGGATCAGTGATGGATAATTATGTCGGATGCGATTCCTCATGCAATAGTTATAACATAGGGTGACACCGAACTAGCTCCAGTTCATCAACGTAATGTAGGCATGTATTCCGAATATAGTCATACATGCTTATGGAAAAGAACTTGCATGACATCTTTTGTCCTACCCTCCCATGGCAGCGGGGTCCTAATGGAAACTAAGGGATATTAAGGCCTCCTTTTAATAGAGTACTGGAGCAAAGCAGTAACACTTAGTGAATACATGAACTCCTCAAACTACGGTCATCACCGAGAAGTATCCCGATTATTGTCACTTCGTGGTTGTCGGATCATAACACATAATAGGTGACTATAGACTTGCAAGATAGGATCAAGAACTCACATATATTCATGAAAACATAATAGGTTCAGATATGAAATCATGGCACTCGGGCCCTAGTGACAAGCATTAAGCATAGCAAAGTCATAGCAACATCAATCTCAGAACATAGTGGATACTACAGATCAAACCCTAACAAAACTAACTTGATTACATGGTAAATCTCATCCAACCCATCACCGTCCAGCAAGCCTACGATGGAATTACTCACGCACGGCGGTGAGCATCATGAAATTGGTGATGGAGGATGGTTGATGATGATGACGGCGACGAATCCCCCTCAACGGAGCCCCGAACGGACTCCACACCAGCCCTCCTTAGAGAGATTAGGGCTTGGCGGCGGCTCCGTATCGTAAAACACGATGAATCTTTATCTCTGATTTTTTTCTCCATGAAAGCAAATATATAGAGTTGGAGTTGAAGTTGGTGGACGTCCAGGGGGCCCACGAGGCAGGGGGCGCGCCCAGGGGGAGGAGGCGCGCCCCCACCCTCGTGGACAGGGTGTGGGCCCCCTGATGCTATTTCTTTCGCCAATATTTTTTGTTAATTCTGAAAAGTTGCTCCGTGGATTTTTAGGACATTCCGAGAACTTTCATTTCTGCACAAAAACAACACCATGTCAGTTCTGCTGAAAACATCATCAGTCCGGGTTAGTTCCATTCAACTCATGCAAATTAGAGTCCAAAACAAGGGCAAAAGTGTTTGGAAAAGTAGATACGATGGAGACATATCAACTACCCCAAGCTTAAACCTTTGCTTGTCCTCAAGCAATTCAGTTGACAAACTGAAAGTGATAAAGAAAAACTTTTACAAACTCTGTTTGCTCTTGTTGTCGTAAATATGTAAAGCCAGCATTCAAGTCTTCAGCAAAGATTATGAACTAACCATATTCACAATAACACTTAGGTCTCATGTTTGCTCATATAAATGGCATAATCAACTAGCGAGCAATAATAATAAAACTCGGATGACAACACTTTTCTCAAAACAATCATAATATGATATAACAAGATGGTATCTCGCTAGCCCTTTCTGAGACCGCAAAACATAAATGCAGAGCACCTTTAAAGATCAAGGACCGACTAAACATTGTAATTCCTGGTAAAAGAGATCCAGTCAAGTCATACCCAATATAAACTAATAGTAATGCATGCAAATGATAGTGTGCTCTCTAGCGGGTGCTCTTTAATAAGAGGGTGATGACTCAACATAAAAGTAAATAGATAGGCCCTTCGCAGAGGGAAGCAGGGATTTGTAGAGGTGCCAGAGCTCGATTTTGAAATAGAGAGATAAATAACATTTTGAGCGGTATACTTTCACTGTCAACTTAACAACTATGAGATCTCGATATCTTCCATGCTACACACATTATAGGCGGTTCCCAAACAGAATGGTAAAGTTTATACTCCCCCATCACCAACAAGCATCAATCCATGGCTTGCTCGAAACAACGAGTGCCTCCAACTAGCAGCAGCCCTGGGGGAGTTTTGTTTTAATTATTTTGATTTACTTTGATCTTTTTGATCATGGGACTGGGCATCCCGGTTACTAGCCATTTTCTCATGACTGAGGAGTGGAGTCCACTCCTCTTGAGAATAACCCGCCTAGCATGGAAGATACAGACAACCCTAGTTGAAACATGAGTTGCTCGAGCATACAAAACATAATTTCATTTGAAGGTTTGGAGTTTGGCACATACAAATTTACTTGAAACGGCAGGTAAATAGCGCATATAGGAAGGTATGATGGACTCATATGGAATAACTTTTGGGTTTATGGAGTTTGGATGCACAAGTAGTATTCCCTCTTAGTACAGGTGAAGGCTAGCAAAAGACTGGGAAGCGACCAACTGAGAGAGCGACAACAGTCATGAACATGCATTAAATCTAATCAACACTGAGTGGAAGCTGTTGGGGAACATAGTAATTTCAAAAAAAATCCTACGCACACGCAAGATCATGGTGATGCATAGCAACGAGCGGGGAGAGTGAGTCCACGTACCCTCGTAGACCGAAAGCGGAAACGTTAGCACAACGCGGTTGATGTAGTCGTACGTCTTCACGATCCGACCGATCCAAGTACCGAATGTACGACACCTCCGAGTTCAGCACACGTTCAGCTCGACGACGTCCCGCGAACTCCGAACCAGCAGAGCTTCACGGGAGAGTTTTGTCAACACGACGGCATGATGACAGTGATGATGTTGCTACCAACGCAGGGCTTCGCCTAAGCACCGCTACGATATGATCGAGGTGGAATATAGTGGAGGGGGGCACCACACACCGCTGGGAGAGATCAACAGATCAACTTGTGTGTCTATGGGGTGCCCCTTGCCTCAGTATATAAAGGAGGAGAGGAGGGGAGGGGCCGGCCCTCTCTATGGTGCGCCCTGGGGAGTCCTACTCCCACCGGGAGTAGGATTCCCCCCCTTCCATGTAGTAGGAGTAGGAGTCAAGGAAAGGGAAAAGAGAAGAGAAGGAAGGAGGGTGAACAGCCCCTCCCCCTAGTCCAATCCGGACTAGGCCCTGGGGGGGGGGGCAGCCTCCCCTCTCTCTTTTCCCTAAAGCCCAATAAGGCCTATATACTCCCCGGCGAATTCCCGTAACTCTCCGGTACTCCGATAAATACCCGAATCACTCGGAACCTTTCCGATGTCTGAATATAGTTGTCCAATATATCGATCTTTATGTCTCGACCATTTTGAGACTCCTCGTCATGTCCCTGATCTCATCCGGGACTCCAAACTACCTTCGGTACATCAAAACACATAACTCATAATATAAATCGTCACCGAACGTTAAGCGTGCGGACCCTACGGGTTCGAGAACTATGTAGACATGACCGAGACACGTCTCCGGTCAATAACCAATAGCGGAACCTGGATGCTCATATTGGCTCCTACACATTCTACGAAGATCTTTATCAGTCAAACCGCATAACAACATACATTGTTCCCTTTGTCATCGGTATGTTACTTGCCCGAGATTCGATCGTCGGTATCTCAATACCTAGTTCAATCTCGTTACCGGCAAGTCTCTTTACTCATTATGTAATGCATCATCTCGCAACTAACTCATTAGTCACATTGCTTGCAAGGCTTATAGTGATGTGCATTACCGAGAGGGCCCAGAGATACCTCTCCGACAATCGGGGTGACAAATCCTAATCTCGAAATATGCCAACTCAACAAGTACCTTTGGAGACACCTGTAGAGAACCTTTATAATCACCCAGTTAGGTTGTGACGTTTGGTAGCACACAAAGTGTTCCTCCGGTAAACGGGAGTTGCATAATCTCACAGTCATAGGAACATGTATAAGTCATGAAGAAAGCAATAGCAACATACTAAACGATTAAGTGCTAAGCTAACAGAATGGGTCAAGTCAATCACATCATTCTCTAATGATGTGATCCCAATAATCAAATGACAACTCATGTCTATGGCTACGAAACTTAACCATCTTTGATTCAACGAGCTAGTCAAGTAGAGGCATACTAGTGACACTTTGTTTGTCTATGTATTCACACATGTACTAAGTTTCCGGTTAATACAATTCTAGCATGAATAATAAACATTTATCATGAAATAAGGAAATAAATAATAACTTTATTATTGCCTCTAGGGCATATTTCCTCCGGTCCCCCACTTGCACTAGAGTCAATAATCTAGTTCACATCATCATGTGATTTAACACCAATATTCATATCTGTATATGATTAACACCCATAGTTCACATCGTCATGTGACCAACACCCAAAGGGTTTACTAGAGTCAATAATCTAGTTCACATTGCTATGTGATTAACACCCAAATAGTACTAAGGTATGATCATGTTTTGCTCGTGAGATAAGTTTAGTCAACGGGTCTGTCACATTCAGAGCCATGTGTATTTTGCAAATATTCTATGTCTACCATGCTCTGCACGGAGCTACTCTAGCTAATAGCTCCCACTTTCAACATGTATCTAGATCGAGACTTAGAGTCATCCAGCTCGGTGTCAAAGCTTGTATCGATGTAACTCTTTGCGACGGACTCTTTATCACCTCCATAACTAAGAAATATTTCCTTATTCCACTAAGGATAATTTTGACCGTTGTCCAGTGATCTACTCGTAGATCACTATTGTACCCTCTTGCCAAACTCTTGGTGAGGTACACAATAGGTCTGGTACACAACATATCATACTTTATAGAACCTATGACTGAGGCGTAGGGAGTGACTTTTCATTCTCTTTCTATTTTCTGCTGTGGTCGGGTTTTGAGTCTTTACTCAACTTCACACCTTTGCAACACAGGCAAGAACTTCTTCTTTGACTATTCCATCTTGAACTAATTCAAAATCTTGTCAAGGTACATACTCATTGAAAATCTTATCAAGCGTCTTGATCTATCTCTATAGACCTTGATGCTCAATATGTAAGCAGCTTCACCGAGGTCTTTCTTTGAAAAACTCTTATTCAAGTATCCTTTTATGCTATCCAGAAATTCTATATCATTTCTAATCAACAATATGTCATCCACATATAGTATTAGAAATGCTATAGAGCTCCCACTCACTTTCTTGTAAATACAGGCTTCTCCAAAAGTCTGTATAAAACCATATGCTTTGATCACACTATCAAAGCGTTTATTCCAACTCTGAGAGGCTTGCACCAATCCATAAATGGATCGCTGGAGCTTGAACACTTTGTTAGCACCTTTCAGATCGACAAAACCTTCTGGTTTCATCATATACAACTCTTCTTCCAGAATTCCATTCAGGAATGCAGTTTTGACATCCATTTGCCAAATTTCATAATCATAAAATGCGGCAATTGCTAACATGATTCAGATAGACTTAAGCATCGCTACAGGTGAGAAGGTCTCATCGTAGTCAACCCCTTGAACTTATCGAAAACCTTTCACAACAAGTCGAGCTTTGTAGATAGTAACACTACTATCAGCGTCCGTCTTGCTCTTGAAGGTCCATTTATTTTCTATGGCTTGCCGATCATCGGGCAAGTCAACCAAAGTCCACAATTTGTTCTCATACATGGATCCCATCTCAGATTTCATGGCCTCAAGCCATTTTGCGGAATCTGGGCTCATCATCGCTTCCTCATAGTTCGTAGGTTATTCATGGTCAAGAAACATGACCTCCAGAACAGGATTACCGTACCACTCTGGTGCAGATCTTACTCTGGTTGACCTACGAGGTTTTGTAGTAACTTGATCTGAAGTTTCATGATCATTATCATTAGCTGTTGGAAATATGCCCTAGAGGCAATAATAAAAGTGTTATTATTATATTTCTTTGTTCATGATAATAGTCTTTTATTCATGCTATAACTGTATTATCCGGAAATCGTAATACACGTGTGAATACATAGACCACAATATGTCCCTAGTGAGCCTCTAGTTGACTAGCTCGTTGTGATCAACAGATAGTCATGGTTTCCTGGCTATGGACATTGGATGTCGTTGATAACGGGATCACATCATTAGGAGAATGATGTGATGGACAAGACCCAATCCTAAGCATAGCACAAAGATCGTGTAGTTCGTTTGCTAGAGCTTTGCCAATGTCAAGTATCTCTTCCTTTGACCATGAGAGCGTGTAACTCCTGGATACCGTAGGAGTGCTTTGGGTGTATCAAACGTCACAACGTAACTGGGTGACTATAAAGGTGCACTACAGGTATCTCTGAAAGTATCTATTGTTTTATGCGGATCGAGACTGGGATTTGTCACTCCGTGTAAATGGAGAGGTATCTCTGGGCCCACTCGGTAGGACATCATCATATGCGCAATGTGACCAAGGAGTTGATCACGGGATGATGTGTTACGGAACGAGTAAAGTGACTTGCCGGTAACGAGATTGAACAAGGTATTGGATACCGACGATCGAGTCTCGGGCAAGTAACATACCGATAGACAAAGGGAATTGAATACGGGATTGATTAAGTCCTTGACATCGTGGTTCATCCGATGAGATCATCGTGGAACATGTGGGAGCCATCATGGGTATCCAGATCCCGCTGTTGGTTATTGACCGGAGAACGTCTCGGTCATGTCTACATGTCTCCCGAACCCGTAGGGTCTACACACTTAAGGTTCGGTGACGCTAGGGTTATAAAGGAAGCTTGTATGTGGTTACCGAATGTTGTTCAGAGTCCCGGATGAGATCCCGGACGTCACGAGGAGTTCCGGAATGGTCCGGAGGTAAAGATTTATATATGGGAAGTCCTGTTTTGGTCACCGGAAAAGTTTCGGGCAATATCGGTAATGTACTGGGACCACCGGGAGGGTCCCGGGGGTCCACCAAGTGGGGCCACATGCCCTAGAAGGTTGCGTGGGCCAAGTGTGGGAGGGGACCAGCCCCTAGGAGGGCTGGTGCGCCCCCCACAAGGGGGCCAAGGCGCAAGAGAGAGTGGGAGGGGGCAAACCCTAGTCCAGATGGGCCTTAAGGCCCACCTAGTGGGCGCCTCCCCTCTCTCCCCCTCTTGGCCGCCTCCCCAAGTCCCATCTAGGGCTGGCCGCACCCCTTGGGGTGGGAAACCCTAAAGGGGGCGCAGCCCCCTTCTCCCCTATATAAATAGAGGCCTGGGGCTGCCCATAACACATGAGAACTTCTCCTCTTGGTGCAGCCCTGCCTCTCTCCCTCCTCCTCCTCTCCCGTGGTGCTTGGCGAAGCCCTGCTGGATTGCCACGCTCCTCCATCACCACCACGCCGTTGTGCTGCTGCTGGATGGAGTCTTCCTCAACCTCTCCCTCTCTCCTTGCTGGATCAAGGCATGGGAGACGTCACCGGGCTGTACGTGTGTTGAACGCGGAGGTGCCGTCCGTTCGGCACTTGATCATCGGTGATTTGAATCACGACGAGTACGACTCCATCAACCCCGTTCACTTGAACGTTTCCGCTTAGCGATCTACAAGGGTATGTAGATGCACTCTCCTTCCCCTCGTTGCTGTTTTCTCCATAGATAGATCTTGGTGACACGTAGGAAAATTTTGAATTTCTGCTACGTTCCCCAACAGTGGTATCAGAGCCAGGTTTATTGCGTAGATTCTTTGCATGAGTAGAACACAAAGTAGTTGTGGGCGTTGATTTTGTTCAATATGCTTACCGTTACTAGTCCAATCTTGTTTCGACGGTATTGTGGGATGAAGCGGCCCGGACCGACCTTACACGTACTCTTACGTGAGACAGGTTCCACCGATTGACATGCACTTGGTGCATAAGGTGGCTAGCGTGTGCCAGTCTCTCCCACTTTAGTCGGAACGGATTCGATGAAAAGGGTCCTTATGAAGGGTAAATAGCAATTGGCATATCACGTTGTGGTCTTGCGTAGGTAAGAAACGTTCTTGCTAGAAACCCATAGCAGCCACGTAAAACATGCAAACAACAATTAGAGGACGTCTAACTTGTTTTTGCAGGGTATGCTTTGTGATGTGATATGGCCAAGAAGAATGTGATGAATGATATGTGATGTATGAGATTGATCATGTTCTTGTAATAGGATTCACGACTTGCATGTCGATGAGTATAACAACCGGCAGGAGCCATAGGAGTTGTCTTTATTTTTGTATGACCTGCGTGTCATTGAAGAACGCCATGTAAACTACTTTCGTTTATTGCTAAACGCGTTAGTCATAGAAGTAGAAGTAGTCGTTGGCGTGACAACTTCATGAAGACACGATGATGGAGATCATGATGATGGAGATCATGGTGTCATGCCGGTGACAAGATTATCATGGAGCCCCGAAGATGAAGATCAAAGGAGCTATATGATATTGGCCATATCATGTCACTACTCTATTTGATTGCATGTGATGTTTATCATGTTTATGCATCTTGTTTGCTTAGAACAACGGTAGTAAATAAGATGATCCCTTACAAAATTTCAAGAAGTGTTCTCCCCTAACTGTGCACCGTTGCTACAGTTCGTCGCTTCTAAGCACCACGTGATGATCGGGTGTGATGGATTCTTACGTTCACATACAACGGGTGTAAGACAGTTTTACACAGCGAAAACACTTAGGGTTAACTTGACGAGCCTAGCATGTGCAGACATGGCCTCGGAACATGGAGACCGAAAGGTCGAGCATGAGTCGTATAGTAGATACGATCAACATGAAGATGTTCACCGATGATGACTAGTCCGTCTCACGTGATGATCGGACACGGCCTAGTTGACTCGGATCATGTGATCACTTAGATGACCAGAGGGATGTCTATCTAAGTGGGAGTTCATAAGATGAACTTAATTATCCTGAACATAGTCAAAAGGATTTTGCAAATTATGTCATAGCTCGCGCTTTAGTTCCACTGTTTAGATATGTTCCTAGAGAAAATATAGTTGAAAGTTGAAATTAGCGATTATGCGGACAGTAGAAAGCTTATGTCCTTAATGCACCGCTCAGTGTGCTGAACCCCAAACATTGTCTGTGGATGTTGCGAACGTCTGACATACACATTTTGATAACTACGTGATAGTTCAGTTAAACGGTTTAGAGTTGAGGCACCAAAGATGTTTTTGAAACATCATGAAACATATGAGATGTTTTGAGGGCTGAAATTGGGATTTCAGGCTTGTGCCCACGTCAAGAGGTATGAGACCTCCGACGATTTTCTTAGCCTGCAAACTAAGGAGAGAAGCTCAATTGTTGAGCCTGTGCTCAGATTGTCTGAGTGCAACAATCACTTGAATCAAGTGGGAGTTGATCTTCCAGATGAGATAGTGATGTTTCTCCAAAGTCATTGCCACCAAGCTGCTAGAGCTTCGTGATGAACTATAACATATCAGGGATAGATATGATGATCCTTGAGGTATTCGCGATGTTTTGACACCGCGAAAGTAGAAATCAAGAAGGAGCATCAATTGTTGATGGTTGGTGAAACCACTAGTTTCAAGAAGGGCAAGGGCAAGAAGGGATACTTCATGAAACGGCAAATCAGCTGCTGCTCCAGTGAAGAAACCCAAGGTTAATCCCAAACCCGAGACTAAGTGCTTCTGTAATAAGGGGAACAACCACTGGAGCAGAACCACCCTAGATACTTGGTAGATGAGAAGGCTGGCAAGGTCGATAGAAGTATATTGGATATACATTATGTTAATGTGTACTTTACTAGTACTCCTAGTAGCACCAGGGTATAAGATACCGGTTCGGTTGCTAAGTGTTAGTAACTCGAAATAAAAGAGCTACGGAATAAACGGAGACTAGCTAAAGGTGAGCTGACGATATGTGTTGGAAGTATTTCCAAGTTTGATGTGATCAAACATCGCACGCTCCCTCTACCATCAAGATTAGTATTAAACCTGAATGATTGTCATTTGGTGTTTGCGTTGAGCATAGACATGATTGGATTATGTCTATTGCAATACGTTTATTCGTTTAAGGAGAATAATAGTTACTCTATTTATTTGAATAATACCTTCAATGGTCTTGCACCTAAAGGAATGGTTTATTGAATCTCGATCGTAGTGATACACATTTTCATGCCAAAAGATATAAGATAGTAATGATAGTACCACTTACTTGTGGCACTGCCATGTAAGTCATATTGGTATAAAACGCATGAAGAAGCTCCATGTTGATGGATCTTTGGACTCACTCGTTTTTGAAAAGTTTGAGACATGTGAACCATGTCTATTGGTGTATACGCATGAAGAAACTCCATACAGATGGATCATTTGGACTCACTTGATTTTGAATCACTTGAGATATGCAAATCATACCACATAGGCAAGATGACTGAAAAGCCTCGGTTTCAGTAAAATGGAACAAGATAGCAACTTGTTGGAAGCAACACATTTTGATGTGTGCAGTCCAATGAGTGCTGAGGCATGCAGTGAATATCGTTATGTTCTTACTTCACAGATGATTTGAGTAGATGTTGAGTATATTTACTTGATGAATCACGAGTCTGAATTACTGAAAGGTTCAAATAATTTCAGTGTGAAGTTGGAAGATCGTTGTGATAAGAGGATAAAAATATCTATGATATGATCATAGAGATGAATATCTGAGTTACGAGTTTTGGCACACAATTAAGACATTGTGGAAATTGTTTCACAATTAATACCGCCTGGAACACCATAGTATGATGGTGTGTCCGAACATCATAGTTGCACCCTATTGGATATGATGCATACCATGATGTCTCTTATCGAATTACCACTATTGTTCATGGGTTAGGCATTAGAGACAACCACATTCACTTTAAATAGGGCACCACGTAATTCCGTTGAGATGACACCGTATGAATTATGGTTTAGAGAAACTAAGTTGTCGTTTCTTAAAAGTTTGGGGCTGCGACGCTTATGTGAAAAAGTTTCAGGCTGATAAGCTCGTACCCAAAGCGGATAAATACATCTTCATAGGACAACCCAAAAACAGTTGGGTATGCCTCCTGTCTCAGATCCGAAAGCAATAAAGGATTGTTTCTAGAATCGGGTCCTTTCTCGAGGAAAAGTTTCTCTCGAAAGAATTGAGTGGGAGGATGGTGGAGACTTGATGAGGTTATTGAACCGTCACTTCAACTAGTGTGTAGCAGGGCATAGGAAGTTGTTCCTGTGGCACCTACACCAATTGAAGTGGAAAACTTATGATAGTGATCATGAAGTTTCGGATCAAGTTACTACCGAACCTCGTAGGACGACAAGGACGCGTACTGCTTCAGAGTGGTACGGTGATCCTGTCTTAAAGGTCATGTTGCTAGACAACAATGAACCTACGAGCTATGGAGAAGCGATGGTGGGCCCAAATTCCGACAAATGGTTAGAAGCCATGAAATCCGAGATAGGATCCATGTATCAGAACAAAGCATGGACTTTGGTGGACTTGCCCAATGATCGGCAAGCCATTGAGATAAATGGATCTTTAAAAAGGAAGACGGACGATAATGGTAAATGTCACCATTAAGAAAGCTCAACTTGTCGTTAAGATGTTTTCTGACAAGTTCAAGGAGTTGACTACGGTGAGACTTTCTCACTCGTAGCGATGCTAAGAGTCTGTTGGAATTATATTAGCAATTACTGCATTATTTATGAAAGCTTGCAGATAGGATGTCAAAACATTGTTTCCTCGACGATTTTCTTGAGGAAAGGTTGTATGTGATACAACCGGAAGGTTTTGTCAATCCCGAAAGATGCTAATAAGTATGCAAAACTCCAGCAATCCTTCTAAGGACTGGAGTGAGCATCTCGGAGTTGGAATGTATGCTTTGATGATGATCAAAGATTTTGGTGTATACAAAGTTTATGAGAAACTTGTATTTCCAAAGAAGTGAGTGGGAGCACTATAAAATTTCTGATGAGTATATGTTGTTGACATATTGATGATCAGAAATGAATTTCTGGAAAGCCTGGATTAAGCTACTTGAGCATTAAGCATCAAGATCAATAAGGATAGATCAAAACGCTTAATGGTACTTTCAAATGAGCACATACCTTGACATGATCTTGAAGGTGTTCAAGATGGACCAGTCAAAGAAGGAGTTCTTGCCTGAGTTGTAAGGTACGAAGTTAAGACTTAAAGCTCGACCACGGCAGAATAGAGAGAAAGGACGAAGGTCGTCCCCTATGCTTAAGATGTAGGCTCTTCAGTATGCTATGCTGTGTACCGCACCTGAAGTGTGCCTTGCCATGAGTCAGTCAAGGGGTACAAGAGTGATCCATGAATAGATCACAGGACAGCGGTCAAAGTTATCCTTAGTAACTAGTGGACTAAGGAATTTTCTCGGTTATGGAGGTGATAAAGAGTTCGACGTAAAGAGTTACGACGATGCAAGCTTAACACCTATCCGGATAGCTCTGAGTAGAGATACCGGATACGTATAATGGAGCAACAATTAGAATAGCTCCAAGTAGAACAGTTATTTGGAATAGCTCCAAATAGAGCGTGGTAGCTGCATCTAGGAGATGACATAAAGATTTGTCAAGCACACACGGATCTGAAAGGTTCGGACCCGTTGACTAAAAAACCTCTCTCACAAGCAACATGATCAAACCCAAGACTCTTTGGATGTTGGTCACATGGTGATGTGACCTGTCAGTGTTAATCACATGGTGATGTGAACTATATTATTGACTCTAGTGCAAGTGGGAGACTGTTGGAAATATGCCCTAGAGGCAATAATAAAAGTGTTATTATTATATTTCTTTGTTCATGATAATAGTCTTTTATTCATGCTATAACTGTATTATCCGGAAATCGTAATACACGTGTGAATACATAGACCACAATATGTCCCTAGTGAGCCTCTAGTTGACTAGCTCGTTGTGATCAACAGATAGTCATGGTTTCCTGGCTATGGACATTGGATGTCGTTGATAACGGGATCACATCATTAGGAGAATGATGTGATGGACAAGACCCAATCCTAAGCATAGCACAAAGATCGTGTAGTTCGTTTGCTAGAGCTTTGCCAATGTCAAGTATCTCTTCCTTTGACCATGAGAGCGTGTAACTCCTGGATACCGTAGGAGTGCTTTGGGTGTATCAAACGTCACAACGTAACTGGGTGACTATAAAGGTGCACTACAGGTATCTCCGAAAGTATCTATTGTTTTATGCGGATCGAGACTGGGATTTGTCACTCCGTGTAAACGGAGAGGTATCTCTGGGCCCACTCGGTAGGACATCATCATATGCGCAATGTGACCAAGGAGTTGATCACGGGATGATGTGTTACGGAACGAGTAAAGTGACTTGCCGGTAACGAGATTGAACAAGGTATTGGATACCGACGATCGAGTCTCGGGCAAGTAACATACCGATAGACAAAGGGAATTGAATACGGGATTGATTAAGTCCTTGACATCGTGGTTCATCCGATGAGATCATCGTGGAATATGTGGGAGCCATCATGGGTATCCAGATCCCGCTGTTGGTTATTGACCGGAGAACGTCTCGGTCATGTCTACATGTCTCCCGAACCCGTAGGGTCTACACACTTAAGGTTCGGTGACGCTAGGGTTATAAAGGAAGCTTGTATGTGGTTACCGAATGTTGTTCGGAGTCCCGGATGAGATCTCGGACGTCACGAGGAGTTCCGGAATGGTCCGGAGGTAAAGATTTATATATGGGAAGTCCTGTTTTGGTCACCGGAAAAGTTTCGGGCAATATCGGTAATGTACCGGGACCACCGGGAGGGTCCCGGGGGTCCACCAAGTGGGGCCACATGCCCCAGAAGGTTGCGTGGGCCAAGTGTGGGAGGGGACCAGCCCCTAGGAGGGCTGGTGCGCCCCCCACAAGGGGGCCAAGGCGCAAGAGAGAGTGGGAGGGGGCAAACCCTAGTCCAGATGGGCCTTAAGGCCCACCTAGTGGGCGCCTCCCCTCTCTCCCCCTCTTGGCCGCCTCCCCAAGTCCCATCTAGGGCTGGCCGCACCCCTTGGGGTGGGAAACCCTAAAGGGGGCGCAGCCCCCTTCTCCCCTATATAAATAGAGGCCTGGGGCTGCCCATAACACATGAGAACTTCTCCTCTTGGTGCAGCCCTGCCTCTCTCCCTCCTCCTCCTCTCCCGTGGTGCTTGGCGAAGCCCTGCTGGATTGCCACGCTCCTCCATCACCACCACGCCGTTGTGCTGCTGCTGGATGGAGTCTTCCTCAACCTCTCCCTCTCTCCTTGCTGGATCAAGGCGTGGGAGACGTCACCGGGCTGTACATGTGTTGAACGCGGAGGTGCCGTCCGTTCGGCACTTGATCATCGGTGATTTGAATCACGACGAGTACGACTCCATCAACCCCGTTCACTTGAACGTTTCCGCTTAGCGATCTACAAGGGTATGTAGATGCACTCTCCTTCCCCTCGTTGCTATTTTCTCCATAGATAGATCTTGGTGACACGTAGGAAAATTTTGAATTTCTGCTACGTTCCCCAACATTAGCTTCCTCACTCATTGGTGTAGGAATCACTGGAACTGATTTCTTAGATGAACTACTTTCCAATTCAAGAGAAGGTACAATTACCGCATCAAGTTCTACTTTCCTCCCACTCACTTCTTTCGAGAGAAACTCCTTCTCTAGAAAGGATCCATTCTTAGTAACGAATATCTTGCCTTCGGATCTGTGATAGAAGGTGTACCCAACAAGTTTCCTTTGGGTATCCTATGAAGACGCATTTCTTTGATTTGGGTTCGAGCTTATCAGTTTGAAGCTTTTTGACATAAGCATTGCAACCCCAAACTTTAAGAAACGACAACTTTGGTTTCTTACCAAACCATAGTTCATAAGGCGTTGTCTCAACGGATTTTGATGGTGCCCTATTTAAAGTGAATGCAACTGTCTCTAATGCATAACCCCAAAACAATAGTGGTAAACCGATAAGAGACATCATAGATCGCACCATATCTAATAAAGTGCAGTTATGACGTTTGGACACACCATAACGCTGTGGTGTTCCAGATGGCATGAGCTGTGAAACTATTCAACATTGTTTTATATGAAGACCAAACTCGTAACTCAAACATTCTTCTCCATGATCAGATTGTAGAAACTTTATTTCCTTGTTACGATGATTCTCTACTTCACTCTGAAATTCTTTGAAATTTTCAAATGTTTTAGACTTGTGTTTCATTAAGTAGATATAGCCATATCTGCTCAAATCATCTGTGAAGGTCAGAAAATAACGATACTCGCCACGAGCATCTACACTCATTGGATCGCATACATCGGTATGTATTATTGCCAATAAGTCAGTAGCTCGTTCCATTGTTCTGGAGAACCGAGTTTTAGTCATCTTGCCCATAAGGCACGGTTCGCAAGCATCAAATGATTCACGATCAAGTGATTCCAAAAGTCCATCTTCATGGAGTTTCTTCATGCGCTTTACACCGATATGACTTAAACGGCAGTGCCACAAATAAGTTGCACTATCATCATCAACTTTGCACCTTTTGGCATCAATATTATGAATATGTGTATCACTATGATCGAGATCCAACAAACTATTTTCATTGGTGTATGACCATCGAAGGTTTTATTCATGTAAACATAACAACAATTATTCTCTGACTTTAAATGAATAACCGTATTGCAATAAACATGATCAAATCATATTCATGATCAACGCAAACACGAAATAACATTTATTTAGGTTTAACACTAATCCCGAAAGTATAGGGAGTGTGCAATGATGATCATATCAATCTTGGAACCACTTCCAACACACATCATCACTTCACCCTCAACCAGTCTCTGTTTATTCTGTAACTCCTGTTTCGAGTTACTAATTTTTAGCAACCGAACAAGTATCAAATACCCAGGGGCTACTATAAACACTAGTAAGGTACACATTAATAACCTGTATATCAAATATACCCTTGTTCACTCTGCCATCCTTCTTATCCACCAAATATTCAGGGAATTTCTGCTTCTAGTGACCATTTCCTTTGCAGTAGAAACACTCAGTTTTAGGCTTTAGTCTAGCTTTGGGCTTCTTCACGGAAGTGACAACTTGCTTGCCATTCTACATGAAGTTCCCTTTATTTCCCTTTGCCCTTTTCTTGAAACTAGTGGTCTTCTTAATCATCAACACTTGATGTTTTTTCTTGATTTCCACCTTCATCGATTTCATCATCATGAAAAACTCGGGAATCGTTTTTGTCATCCCTTGCATACTATAGTTCATCACGAAGTTCTACTAACTTGGTGATGGTGACTAGAGAACTCTGCCGATCACTATCTTATCTGGAAGATTAACTCCCACTTGATTCAAGCGATTGTAGTACCCAGACAATCGGAGCACATGCTCACTGCTTGAGCTATTCTCCTTCATCTTTTAGCTATAGAACTTGTTGGAGACTTCACATCTCTCACACTACAAAAAAAAGACACATCGTGACATTTTGGGCCGAACGAAAAAAAATTATGTCATACATATGACACTTCTATGACGATAATTGTGAAAAGACCCGCTATAATCATAGATGTGGTGGGCTCCTACTTCTATGACAAAAAATCATGATAGAAAATGGGCTTTTCATCCTGGGCGGGCCAGAGACGCAGCTGCATGACATTCTTTGCGCCGTCCATGACGGAAAAAACTGTGGTAGAAGCGAGGGCGAGGAAAATTTCGGGGAGTTCCCGGTTATGGTGGGTGGTCGGGGGCCGAGTGATGCGCGTTTCTCTCATACACATACGCGCATGTGTGCGAGGCGTTGGCTCTAACTGAACCCGAGTGAGGCGTTGGGCTCTAACTGAACCCGAGCGATTGCACTGCAGGCTATGTGTTACTGAACCCGAGCGATCGATCGATGGCTGTTAACTGAACCCGATCGAGCGATTCCTTCGCTACTGCTGCTAATTGAAGCCGATCGATGCTGCCTCTCTGGATGAATAGTGAGTGTTGCGGAGGGGTTTGGATGAACAGTGAGTGGTGGGGGTGGATGAATAGGACCCCATGGCGTTGCCTCGATCGAGCCGGTTGGGGCTAGATGAACAGGACCCCGTGGAGGGCTGGATTAACAGGACGACCCCGTGGAGGGCTGGATGAATAGTAGACGGTGGAAGGTTGCCCGTGGAGGGGTGGTTGAACAGTAGCCAGTGGAGTAGCGCGCGGTGGAGGCTGGATGAACAGGAGCCCGTGGAGGCTGGAGGAGGTCGACGGTAGCCCGTAGAGGCTGGAGGAGGTCGACGGTGGAGATGAACAATATCCCGTGGAGTCCCTTTTTGCGGTACGCCACACCCCTCCCGATGAACAGGACCCCTGTTTCGACCGTAGCGCTCCAACACAAGTCCGTTTCGTCTGTTTTGCGGTACGCCACACCCCTCCCGATCAACAGGACCCCGTTTCGACTGTAGGAGGTCCGTTTCCTCCGTTTTGCAGTACGCCAGACCCCTCCTGATGAACAGGATCCCGTTTCGAACGTGGCCGGTCGAACACAAGGCCGTTTCCTCCGTTCTGCGGTATGCTAGGCCTCGTTTTCCATCGCCTGTTCCGTCCAAGCCCTCTCGATGAACACGACGACCCATTCCGTTCCGACCCAGCCGGTTGGCTTCCCATGAACACGACGGTGACGTTGTTTCTCTGTTCTGACCCAACAATGTACATGAGCCCTGGCCGTACGTATGCGCGAGTAGGCATTCGAGACCCTGCCCGTATGTACACGTACGTGGTCGTATTTTCTTTCTTGCACACTGGTTGTTGTACGTACGTGTACATGCTACGTCCGTGCCTCTACTACAACACGTACGCGCCTCTACTACGACACGTGCGCGCCTCTACTACGACACGTGTGCGCCTCTACATACACCAGTATGTACGTACACGTTTGCGACCAGAATGACAATGCTGCGTACGCTTTGACCAGGTGGGTCCCGACTGTCAGGCAATTCCTTGTGTGCGAAGATGTAGTTGGTGGGTCCCAGCAGTCAGGGGGGCGAATCATTTTTTTCGGACGCACTTCCTTGCATGCGAAGAAGTAGCTGGTGGGTCCCAGCAGTCAGGGGGAAACATTTTTTTCTCGAAATACAGTGGCCCATCTGGTGGGTCCCTGCTGTCAGGTGGAGGTATCATTATTTTCCGTGTAATAAGGAGGCACTTCCTTACTGCGGCCGTGGACCTAGCTGTCAGCCTCTCCATGTAAGTCCATGTCCGATGAAAGTCGTTCCTTGACCACGTTGACCACGGCGCGCCGAGAGCACCAGGGCGGTGGACAATGGCGAGGCTAGGAAGGGGAAGACGCGGAGCCGGGGAAGACGCGGTAGTGGATGCCCACGCGGAGAGGAGTATGAGGGTTCACTCGTTCGGCTGCGGTGTGAGGCTGTCGTCGCCGTAGAATAACATGGGGTGTGGGTGAGTAGAGGGATGGCCTGGCCAGCGGTGGGAGTAGTAGGGGGCGATGAGGCCTCTGCGGCATCACAGCCGGCCACGGGTGGCAGGAGCATGCGGCACGATCAACACTGCTTTGGGCGGCTGGAGCAAGAAGACCAGAGGTTGAAGAAGCACTACGGCCGTTGGATGGACATCGTACGGTCACTGGAGCTAGAATCGTTCATATTGACTAAGTTGACAAAGCCCTCCGTCCCCGTCAACTTAGTAGGCCCACAAGTCAGCCTCCCACCAAGGTGGGTCCCAGCTAGCAGGAGGAGTATTCATATTTTTTTGTGTAATAAGGAGGCACTTCCGATGGGTTCGAGCTGACAGCGGGAGGAACATTTTTTTCGCGAAATACGGTGGCCCGTCCGATGGGTCCCAGCAGTTAGGGGGGAAACATTTTTTTCGCGAAATAAGGTGTCTCGTCTGGTGGGTCCATGCTGTCAGGTGGATGAATAATTATTTTGCGCGTAATAAGGAGGCACTTCCTTGCGGCCGCCTGGACCCAGCTGTCAGCCTCTCCACGTACAGTACTCTTCCGATGGAAGTCGGTCGTTGACCATGTTGACCACGCCGCGCCGAGAGCACCAGGGCGGTGGACGACGCGAGGCCTAGGAAGGGACGACGCGGAGCCGGGGAAGACGCGGCAGTGGAAGCCCGCACGGAGAGGAGTATGAGGGTTCACTGGTTCGGCTGTGGTGTGAGGCTACCAACGCTGCAGAATAACACGGGGTGTGGGTGAGTAGAGGGATGGCCTGGCCAGCGGTGGGAGTAGTATGGGGCGGTGAGGCCTCCGCGGCATCACAGCCGGCCACGGGAGGCAGGAGCACGTGGCACGACCGGTGCTGCTTTGGGCGGCTGGAGCAAGAAGACCAGAGGTTGAAGAAACACTACGGCCGTTGGTTGGACATCATACGATCACTGCAGCTAGAATCATTTATATTGACTTAGTTGACAAAGCCCTTGGTACGCGTCAACTTAGTAGGCCCACAGCTCGGATTTGGCAGAGAACATATAGCCCATTTGCGATTTGTAAGAATGTACAACCCATTTTTTAATTCTAATGGAATTTACTCTAGCCCATTTACAGTTTGTTAAACATACAGCCCAACTTCTAGCTAGGACAACGATTAATAATTTCAAACAACCGCTCAAAACAGAATTAAAAAAATTCCCACATTTTGATGGGATCTGAAATATTTTTATCCGAAATTTCTAGTCAGGTTAAATATAATTTCAAAATAAAGTTGTATTACGTTAAAATCCAACTAAATATTGCGTGCGCAACAAGTAATGAAATTAAAATTTTCAAATTCCGAAATTAATATATTTTTCAAACTAATTACGCGTTTGGTGCATAGTTACTGCCCAGTTATTATAATTACATCCCATTTATTATTTCTTAAAGTCCATTTTCTTGTTAAGCCTAATGCATACCTCCTAGGAAAGTTTGCAGCCCAGCAGGGCGGAGAATAACAAGTTGACCCGGATATTGTGTACAACTGTCGGCCCAGTTGCATTGTTGATGTTCAAAAAAAAAGGCCTGTGTAGTACAGTACAACCTAACATGGCTACTCAGCCCACATTCAGTGACGCCAGAAAGGCCCAAACAAGGCTTCTGTACAACTTTTTGAAGTCACTGAGCTCAATTAATAAGTTAAGAAAAAAGTTAGATTACAGTGGAACCTAATTAAAAGTTGTCACGAGCAAATAAATAATTCAACGGGTCCCACTTGTGTGTGTGTGTGCGTGAGAGAGAGAGAGGGGGGGGGAGAGAGAGAGAGACCCATCGATCGATGCTCGTAAATACATCTTTCAGCCATATGCATTGCTGATGCTCAGTAAAAACTTATATAGTTGACACAATCATACAGAACATCATAGCACACTGAACTTGCATACAAAAATTTCACGCAGGCGGCACAATCAGGATGGAAGCAGTGGATCGCTACGGGTAGGGCTATGTTGAAACCAACGAAGTCGTACATAACGCTTCATCGTCTTTATCAATGATGGGGAAATATCTTGAATGCTGTGCACAGAAAACAGATAGACAACACAATAAGTTCTGCTAGCACATTAAGTTGACGTACAACCCTTTCTAAAAAAAGTTCAGGTACAAAATTAGAACAGGTCACAATCAAATGTACTGGCATATCAGTGCTTCACACCCATAGCTCGGATTGAACTAGTATCTGACAAGATTTAGTTGTTACCTCAAATTAGAGCACATCCAGGCAGCCAGCCCCGCCTCTTCTCCCAAAGAAGCAGTGGCCTCCGTCGCGCGATGGAGTAGGCCCTGTGCCATCCATCGTTCTGAGCAACACGGGGAAAGTCTAACGTTGACTCCTGTAATGGACGTCGTCGACGGACCCTGGCACCAGCGATGGCGGCAAGACTTCGATTGATGGATTGACCACTTCTTCGACATGCACGGACACTCAATACAGGTACATCCCTAACATGGTCCGCGGCGGCCTTGGTGGCGACGAATAGTACAACCCTGGTTCCTACACCGCTATCTCAACACCAATCACCTTCGGTATGGTGGACGACTTCTTCATCCATGCCATAACCGTCAGAGCCCAGCTGTCTGGAGGAACAAACATACTTACGAGCTCACCTCCAAGGTCGTTGATAAGCTCGTTCATGGACTCGTTGTTCCAAGCATGTTGAGGCATGCCGTGGAAGGTAAGCTTTGTTAAAAACTCAAGCTCAAAGGGAACCGAGCCCCATCCTAGGTGCCACTGATGAAAGTTCACCAGCGCGCCATCGCAGAACAAACGCTGGGAAGATGCGAACACACGACTGTAGTCGAAAGTTGTCCGGAACCTGACGAAGAAATCAGCCGGTGGCGGACAGACTTCGACGAGCAAGTCACTTATTTGGATGCCATGTGCAATGCCAAGAGCTTTGACAAGGTCGTCCAGCGAGACAGGAGGCCGGTCGCCGTTGATGGTTACCATCAGCACTTTGCCGGCAAACTGGTTGTCAAGCGCCACCATGCCACTATTGAGCGATAGCACGCAGCGACCGAAGGCAGGACGGACCTCAGTATCTCCGGCTCGGAGATCCGCGTTGACCGGCGACATGATAGTGCGCTTGAGTATAGGGAGTACAGGAGGGGGATTTGGGGGAACTGG
This sequence comes from Triticum dicoccoides, assembly GCF_002162155.2. Classification (NCBI taxonomy): domain Eukaryota; kingdom Viridiplantae; phylum Streptophyta; class Magnoliopsida; order Poales; family Poaceae; genus Triticum; species Triticum dicoccoides. The sequence goes on from NC_041391.1 coordinate 563,147,552, forward strand.
AGTAGGAATCGAGATTCCAGAGGTGGGGGAGGGGCGGGAGACTGGGGATGAAAAGGTAGCATGAATTTCGAGCACGCGCCAATATGCTCTCAGCGCGCAAGCGCACGAAAACACCGGTGGCGCCCACATGTCGGCCTAAGAGTCCTTGTTCTTTCTTTTTTGGAGAGCCTGACCTTTTTTCAGGATCTTTTGAGAGCCCAGCATGAGAGTCATAATTGACCTGTTTGGCATTGCGTTACTACTCGGCCCATATTCAACGACACCTCACTGGCCCAAACAAGTGTACATCATCGAAAAGCACTGAGCTCAAATTATATAACTTGAAAAAAGGAGATATACTCTGAACACAGGAGAATGGTGATGCCCTCATTTAGCCCACCAGTAGTTCGAGACAATAAACAGTTCGAAACAACGATATATACAACATTCAAACACTGACTAGTGACTACTACTGACATAAACAGCAAGCCATGATAGTTCATAAGAAGTCTTGCTACACCACCAAAACGCACCCATCTGCAGCGCTCAGACTCTCGTGATCCAGACGAGAATGACATTCTAAACAGAAGCAACTATTACATAGTAAGAGTGACATAGATGAGGATGACCAAATGACAAGGAATATGCATAACAAAAGAAAGAACTACCCATCCAGAACCAGCAGCAAAGATAACAAAGTCATTCGAAGAGATGATCCAACACCATCATAATTTGCAGCCTTGCTTCAGCAACCAGTGATCCGGAGACACCAGAACTCCACCCTTTCGATGCAACAGCCCAATTACCTATCAACCTGAAGGCTTGAACCCCATCACTGCCTGTCGTAATTGAGACATCCAAGGATCAAAGTTAATCCGGATGCCTTTGTCATTCTCACCTTCTTTTGGCGGCAGGCTGTATCGTTGACAATCAGGGGAGTTTGCTCCCGAACTCCTAGGGCTCGTCGTGTAGACACAATTTTCCATAGCAAACAGAGCCTCTCTGCCATCAAGGTCCTTGCCAACGGTGATCTCCTGGTTAATCGAATAATTGAGTCCGAGAAACAGAGAGTGTGAACCAAGGCTGTTTACCCGCCTCCAACTAAAAAATCCTAAAGGCCCCAACAAGCTGGTATCCTGCTCATAGACGTAACAGCCACTGTCCGGGTACTCACGTATTACACGGTGCTTGTATACAGTGGGGTTTTTGCAATATAACTTTTCCGGCTCATGTGTCCGAATGATCATCAGTCTTTTGTTGTCGTCTGGTCGAGCGAGGAACCAGTTGTGCTTCCCTGTTTTTGGCAAAGGTGGTGTGATTACAGAGGGCAGTAACTGTAGGGACACTTCATCATATCAAAAAGGACAGGCATTGTTACTGTAAGATCAGCATTGTTGAGAGTATGAGTAGGATAATGCAAGAAACAACATTGATATGTCCCTGTTGGAACTGGGAGGAAAATACAGGGAAATGTATATTGGGTTCGAAAATATAGAAGTGTCATGCATGGTTATACTCATGTTATCTCGCAATCGATTCTTCACAGGAAACTACCATGTCATGCATGTTATGTAATCATGTTCTGTCCTCACAAACAAATTCTTCAAGGTAACTAACAGACCATGCATTGTTATATACTCATGTTCTGTGGGCAAATTTTTTGTGAGGATATTATTCTATCCATTGATTGCTGAAGGGCGAATATAGGTATGTACACATGGTAAGCATTGCAGGATTTCACTACTTCCAAATATAGAGTTCTCCATATGCACATTTACTTCCCTAATGTATGGTTAGATGAAACCAACAGTGTGGTGCATGTTTCTACATCATGAAAATGAGGAAACTAACATGGCCATTGATACACACTCATATTTAGTAGTAGTATATAGATTATTGTAAAATAAGGATAATTTCCATATATTCCTAACCGTTTGATTATTCAGGGTACAAATTGGCTGTAATGACATGGTCACAATCGCATGAATTAACTCATTTCAAATATAGCTGATTTACAGCGTCTCTAATACATTGCCATAGTTCCACTCAAATTCTTCTCAAACAGGGATATGCCAATCATCACAAAAAGTTCAAATAGTGTCATGGCGTGATCATTAACATGAGACGGAAACAACTTACACGCACCGTCCCAGCAATACATGGTGCCATCTGCTTTGTCGATCGTGTAGATGATGCCATTGTGTTCAATAGCATCATAGAAGTGTGTATCAGCTTTGACGATGATCCACTGCAAGCCGAGTTGTCTCCAGCTAAAGAAGGCACCGGTGTAAAGATAGGCGAGTCCGCGGTCGAACAAGGCAATTAGCTTGAAGTCTACGTAATTCGCATGTCGTGTGTGCATTTGGCAGATTACAATCTTCTGCAAAACAAGGTCCGTCCAACTGACGTGGTAATCTAGATGACTTGGACCGCGATGGTAATACTCTATATAATCCAACAGAGGAAGGATAATCTCATGGGAGGCTGGAAGTTCACGAGCACCAACTTTTTACCGTCTTCTCTGAAGGCAGCCATCCAGTGGGAGTTCATGCCGACCCAGTACATACCTGCCAAGAAGTTTCGGGCGATGGTGATCGGATCGAAGTCGAGGGAAATTATGTACGGCGATCCACTACATACCTGCAAAGAAGTTTCGGCTAATGGAGATCGGATTGAAGTCGAGGGGCATCATGTACGCCTACGTATCATGGTGAGCCAATCTCGCAAGACCAGATAGCAGCAAGCAGGATGTCTTGAAAAGCTTAGGCCTCGCTTTGATGATGGCCGTGTGCATGTCCCTCGAGCATGCAGCCAGCCGCAGGGCGCTCAACATATCCATACACGAACAACAGAGGTCGAGGATGTCACTGGGGAGATTGCTCCAATCGCGGCTCATATGGATGTTGTGCGGTTCGCGTTCGGGCATGGTGGAGTTTGGAAGGTGGGGGTTTTGGGGGGCTTGATTTACGGGGGAGAAGGCTGTCGGTGCTGGAGCGGCTAGCGAGGGAATAATGGTACTGGGGGAGGTGAGTGAGGTGACGGTACACATGGGCACAGTGAGATGGAGACGGAGACGGAGAAGGAGATGGAGATGGAGTGGTGCTATGGGAGGGGAGAGGGAGACGAGGCGAGGCGCCAATGTGCTATACAGTGGCGGTGACAGACTGCATAGTGCATAGGGTGAGGCTGACTTTGGTAACCCGAACACGCCGCCTGGACTAGTGTCCGGCGCAGGGTGTTGTCACTTCACTGTGAGGACCGGATGAATAGTATTTTGACCATCAAGTGTACCACAGTTGTACTACTACTACTACTACTACTAGTAGGAACATGAGTACTCCAGTATTGTATAGCGGAAATAGGTCTCCCGTGCTAGCATGCATGTTCACTTCATTGTTCAGGTATCATCCATATTGCGAGCAGAACCAAATTCTCGTGCATGCCCAATCAACTCCATGTTGCGATGCATGCAGTGGTCGTTCTGGTGCATCAAGGACGGCATGCAGATCGTTCCACACTTGAGAAGAGGAAAAATGGAAAGGTAGAACACGGCAGCAGAGGAAGAGAACACTGGCTAATGAGGCTGGGAGGGGATCGAGCAGGAAGTTAATGCTCCACGCCTAAAGGTTTTGGGAAAACCTAATTTTCATAAGGTGACTTATACTCACCTAAACAGAGGGAGTGTTCCTTAACCACAGAATGTTGTGTCTCCCACTCAGGCACTCACGCGCCAATATCCATCTGAACCAGCTACGACACATTTTTTATCTGTTTGCATAGGTCCCACCTATCAAGAAGGATGGGCACGTACACGAACAGGTACGACTCATCAGTCTACCCGCATAGCCTTTTCGTTTAGTCTACCTAGCCGTCTAATCAACTGCCTGCACGCCACTTCTCCCATTTACTTCTCCATTGGGAACCGATTTTCCTCGGCTTCTTCATCTCCCCTTCGTCTTCATTTGCATCCAAACCCCACTGCATTCACATTGTTTTAACCTCTTTAAATAATCATCTACTACTTCAGTTAGACTAGCCATCTAATCCTAATTCTCCAAACCATAGCCCTCCGTTCCAGCGGTTCCAAATGGCAAAAGAGATCAAGAATCAGGTTTTTAGCGTCCAGCATGTCCTCGTCGAAGGCTCAATGAGCATGGTTGCCACCGTCACCGTCCACCCAAGGGTTGTTCGGCAGTGGATCAACAATGTATCCAACTCCCTCGAAAAGGTAGAGACAAGGGTCATCGGTCTCGATGCAGAGTACACGGAGTGTGCCCCTGGGAAGATCCAACGCGCCGCCTTTCCTTAAGTTGTGCCTCGAAGATGATGTTTTGGTGTACCACATCATACACTCGCCCTCCATACCAGGTGAGATTCACGATTTCTTGTCTCGGGAGGACATATACTTCTATGGGGCGGCCATCGAAGGGACAAACAGAAGCTGGAGCCGTACAACCTTGATTTGAAAAGCATCACTGACTTACAAACCAGAATCAAAATTCTTGTAGAAGATTGTGATAAACAGACACCATCCCTATTCGACGTAGCAAATTTTGTGCTCGGTACAAATCTTCAGAAGGGTGACGAGACGGTGGCATTGCGGTCGTCTGGATGGGAGAATTATCCCTTGACGTACGAACGGATAAAATATGTTGCCCTCGATGCCCGTGTGAGTTTCGAGATAGCTACAAGGTCCAAAGAGCTTGTTGCGAAGCCGTCTCCCACAGAAAATGAGAACAACAAGAAGAAGAAAAGGTTGCACCAGCAGGAGGGCATTATGGATGGATGAACTATTTCCTCTCTTGTAAAAAAATTATTCCCTCTCGGTGTATATTGATATAGATGGACTATTTCGATGGTGTGCATGTCTTTGGAACAGAGTAGTAGCATGGGTCCGCTTGACTATAAGGAACTATTTATCCGCATATATAGCTTTCTCTGCTACTCCTTCCAGTGATCGGTATGCAGTGCATGTGTCCGTAGACATGACAACTTGTCCATGGAAGTTCAACTATGGCGACCATCACGTTTCATCTCGCGATTCCCACGACGCCTCTCCAACCCACGGCACCACGTCCCCTGATGTGCGCCACACCCCTCTCGGCCGCACCGCCCCTCTGCCTTTGTGTGCATGACATGTGGGCCACCTAAAATGCGGCGAGCATCAAGTTTCTACCACAGCCACACGCGATTCCCACGATGCCGCTCGAACCCATGACACCACACGTCCCCCGACCTGCGGCTCACCCCTCTTGGCCCCACTGCCCCTCTGCCTTCGGGAGCATTACATGTGGACCAGTCACCTATCGGGTCCACATGTTATTGACTCAAAGGTAGGTGTAGTAAGGCGCTGAACCTTAGTCCCGACGGCCCTGAGAGGGAAATGTAACTCCTGCGCCAGGGCTTGTGGTGCTACCGCTGCACGAACTCGTGCCAAACTTGAGATATGTTCTTTACTATACATGCACGCAACGATTTAATGGACATTGTAATCCATGTGATGGGGAGATCTAAATTTGAATTTGAAACTTATAAAACCAAAAGATTCAAAACAAATAAACTGGGAGAGACGGAGTATATCGTAGGATGTGTCCCATACATAATAAGTCCCTTGGTTTGTCACCGCTAAGATGCGGTTAGAAAGGAGCACAGCGTCTTCGTACTCATATGACAACAAATCGGCCGCAGAAAACATGGTCCGCCTTTGACCGCCATGTGCAAGGTTTGTGCTATCTTGTTCAATCTCACCGTGGTTCCATCGTACCAATTCATGCGGTGGCCCATTGCATGGCTGATCCCAATGTTGGACAAAGGTTCTACAGAAACGGTGTCACCGTTGTAAATGTTGTGCAAATTGATGTTGGTACCCTCCCGTACATATGCAAGCCAATCTCCACTCGCACCGAGCCTAACCTGTGAAACAGTGGGCAGGGGGAGAATTAGGAAATGGACACGGAAGTAGTCTTTAGACTGCATTTATTATGTGATCAAACTCATCTTACCTGCTCATCGGAGGAAATCTGAGTGCCCCTCAACGTCGGCATCTCAAGGGGCGTCAACTTGCAACTACGGCCACGCCGTGCTGGAGAGACCCCCAAGGAAACATCCTCGTGCGTTCCACGGAACATCAAGATGCATTTGTATGAGTAGTTTATCTTGTGAGAGAAAAGGATGAACGAGGGAAGGACTCTAGAGATAGAGATGGACACGACTACTACCAATGTGCTGGCCCGTGCGTTGCAACGGATCCAAAGTAGTAGAATAATACTTGTTCACGTTCTTGAAATATAAACACTCTAGTTTTGATATACATGTGTCAGCAGAGATGACAGCTTGTCCATGGAAGTTGAACCACGGCGACCATCACGTTTCTTGTTTCTATCACTGCCACACCCACACACGATTCCCACGACGCCGCTCCAACCCATGGCACGGCGTCCCCCGATGTGGACATGGATCCTCTGACGTGGCTATCACTGCCTTGCCCTGCCTTTCCTTCATTGATAGGTGGGACCCACGCTTGTGGGTCCCACATGTTAGTGACAGAATGGTAGGATTGTTCGCGTCAGGGGATCCTGATCCCCCCGACGTGCCCCTCATCCCTCTCGGCCCCACCGCTCCTCTGCCTTTGTGTGCATGACATGCGGGCTAGCTGAACTGCGGCGACCATCAACTTTCTACCACAGACACACCCGATTGGACGCGGTTTGCCTGCTCCGCTGCTGTGCTCTGATCTGTACTCCCGCACCATCAAATTTTCATCCAGCGGCTGTGACACATTTCGTCCCGGGCATCAATCCTCAGCTGGAGTACTTCTGTACTACAGGTAGTAACCGCCGGTGTGGCCATCTACGCCTCGTAATGCCCTGACGCCCAGCTGTGGCACCCTCGCCACGGCCATGCCACCACCGGCCGGTTCATCTTGAACGAGTGAGTCGCGAACCACACCACCACCATGAGAATGACATGTGGGCCAGCCGCATTTAAGGTCCACATGTCATTGACTCATAGGCCGGGCACTAAGCCACTGAAGTTTGGTCCTGTCGGCCCCGAGAGGGAAATGTAACTCCTGCAGCAGGCCTTGTGGTGCTCCCGTAGTACGAGCTCGTGCCAAAACTGGAATTTGTTTCTTACTACTACCAACTAGTACTAGTAAGGTACACGTGCATTGCACGCATGAGATTCTGGTGGTTTGTGCATTATGCTTCTACATGTGGAGTTTTCTAGATTCTACATGTGGCAAAATCTGGTGGAATGTAGATCATATCCAATGGCAAGTAGTGCTCGGATTTGCCATCTTTGTACCGTCAGATTGGCTTCATCCAACGACCAACTTTCAAAGTTATTCACACACTATATAGGGTATAGATATAGATATAGATATAGATATATAGATGTTTAGTTTGCATCCTAAGGTTGCCGGGCCAAAGCTTAGGCATGCCACAATATCTTAGGCATGTGTTTGGTTCATTGTCACACTTGTGACTTGCCATACTTTTCTAGTTACATGGTCCGCATGTCATAGACTCAACTTCTTGCCAAATCTTGCCACACTCGTGGTGGCCATTTTATTAGCCACACTTTTTGTGGCAGCCCCACTTTGCCTAAGCTTAGTTGTGGAAAAGTTAGTCATGAACCAAACAGATCCTTTGTTAGCCACACTTTGGCTTGCCTAAGGGAATCTTGCCACACAGTTGGGCTTGTTTGGTTTGTGACTAACTTTGCCAAAGATTGCCACACCTAAAGTTAGGCAAGTTTGACCAACTTAGGTGAGTGTTTGGTTCAAGCCACATCTTAGGCAAGCCACACTTGGGCCCCACATGGCATACACATAAAAAATGTGGCAAGATTCCCTTAGGCTTGCCAACTTGTGGCTCTCATTTTGATGAACTAACCTTAGGCAAGCTTGGCAAAAATGTGTGGCAAAGTGTGGCAATGCTAGGCCTAGAACCAAATAGCCCCTTTGTGTCTATGACATGCAGGGCTCACTGCTCATAAAAAAATCTTTGCCTTAGGTGTGGCTAGAACCAAACACCTACCTAACTTGGTCAAACTTGCCTAAGGTTAGTTGTGGCAAAGTGTGGCAAGGTGTGGCTAGGAACCAAACAACCACTAAGATTGCCAAAGATTGCCACACATAAGGTTAGGCAAGTTTGATTAACTTAGGTGAGTGTTTGGTTCAAGCCACACCTTAGGCAAGCCACACTAAGGCCCCACATGACATACACACAAAAAATGTGGCAAGATTCCCTTAGGCTTGCCAACTTGTGGCTCTCATTTTGAAGAACTAATAACTTTGCCTAAGCTTAGTTGTGGCAAAGTTAGTCATGAATTAAGTTCAACCATGGAGTCTTCTAGATTATACATGTGGCAGAATCTGGTGGATGATATCCAACGGCCAGTAGTGCTCGGATTTTCCATCTTTGTACCGTCGGATTGGCTTCATCCAACGACCAACTTTCAAAGTTTTTCACACACTATATAGGGGGTATAGATATAGATGTGTCGGTCCGTTGCAATGGATCCAAAGTATATCTATTTAGTGGAGTGCACTCTAGACACATTATCTATTTATTTTTCTCTAACCTTTCGTAGCCATGCAACCAAGCCACATAAGCTTCATGGGTGCCCCCCACATCATATTATTCATACTATGCTGATTGAAAAAAAGATAAATCACCCAAAACAAGATCTTCCCGTTTTTTGTTCCTACGATGTTGTGTCGTGCACGTACCTACTAGTTATATAGTGGTAGTACTAGTAATAGAGTATTAGGAGTACAAACTTGGTGCTAAGTAGGAGTAGTACTACTAGTACGGAATGCTTCTACTCTATCAATGAGCCCCATCTGACACCAAATTTCTTGGCTTCCGTGCTACGGCTAGATCTTCCCCTCGTTTCTGTTTTCCAACCCGACAGCGGGCGGGGTGCGGTTTGCCAATAGTCAGTTTGCTCAATGGTGGTCCCACATGAAAGTGAAAATGCTAGGCAACACGCCTTCCCTAAGCTATGTGTCGTGTCAGACGGGCCATGGAGTACTCCTGATTCCCGGGCGTGTGGGGGTGCGACGCGAACACGACATGCCTTTTCCTTTTACTAGTAATGTGCCCGTGCGTTGCGACGGATCCAAAGTAGTAGAATAGTAGTATTTGTTCACAAACTTGAAAGAAATCACTCTTGTTTTGATATACTCTAATATATTACTCCCTCCGTACCTAAATATTTATCTTTTTAGAGATTTCAAATGGACTATCACATACAGATTATATAGACATATTCTAGTGTTTCTAGCAAGATGCCCATGTGTTGCACGAAGTTGATGGAAAAGGTAAGCACAACTTATAAATTGACGGATGCAGTACTAGTTACAGTGATGCATATAATTAAGTAAAGGGATCGTGCATGTCGGTATTGACTGGAACGAGAATGCAACAGCACAATAAGAATTAAGGCCACGATGATGCGATCACGGTGGTGGTTACAGAAGGCAAGAAGAAAGATGGATCCATGAACGATGGATCCATGAACTTACGACCTCCTCCTCAACTTAGTGCGCCGGGCCACCGACCGGCGGCTAAGGAGCGGTGGCTTTTGTGGCGAGGTCGAGGTGCTTCTCAGCAAAGGCATCCAAGGCTTCCAGCCGGTTGAGGAAGGCCAATGTTGTAGCGTCCTCACTGGCCTTGTAGATACCTATGTACACGATTTGCTCGTACACGTGGATGTGTAGGTCGACGAATTCTTGCAGGGCGAGGCGCCTCGCGGCGAGCGCGACCTCCAGGTGGACATTCTTCGTGGCGTTGGTGGGCAGTCGCAGGGCCACCAGTGCTTGAAAGAGGTTCTGGCCATGGAGGCCGATTAGGGTGGCAGGCAATGAGGAGCCTGGGCACGCGGGCTGGAGGAGTACGACGATGTCGTCCGCGAGCTTCTTGAGGACGGTGAACTTGTTGCTGGTGGCAACGATCATCTGGTCCAACTAAGAGTCGTAGTTGGCGTCGACGGCAGCCATCCACCAGCCGGTCTCCAACACCGTCTGGAGACGATCCTCAACGCCATGCCGCAGGCCGGCGTCGTGGACCATCTGGCACAGCCACTGGCCGCTCATGCGCATCGCCGCCATGGGTCTGGAGTGAGCTCTTTTGCACTTAGTGTAGGTCCTTAGGCAAATGCTTAGGTGCGTACGATGTGGTGGATGCATTGGAATGGAGGGGCGCCTTTATATGAGGGCAAACTGTGTTGCATTCACATCGTGCAGCCTCTTTTCCCAGACCTCCTCCCATTACTTCCCTCATGCATTAATTGAAGGAGGATGCATTGGTCGTTCAACATTTCGGGAACCGCTACTCCCTCCCTCATCTGCATTAAAGCCGTATCGGGAACTGCGCCGCCCGCTATCAAATCGAATACTCCCTCCGTCTAGGTGAGTATTAAGTCATCTTACGAAAACCAAATAGTAAACACATAGGCATGGTGCATTAACTCTCATGTTGTTTCTTATTTTTTGACATAAATAGAGGAATCAACCAATAAGAGATGTGGGGCTTGTATGCTTTTAATGACTTGAGACTATCAAACATGACATGCAGTGGTTAGTTCGTTGCACGCAATGATATTAATAAGGGATTAGATGAGACATAATTTGGTCTCATTCACTTTGAAAACAAGAACAAATACAACTCATGTCATCACACACACATCTTATAGCATCACATCCAATGGCTATAAAAGATGAATGAGACCAAATTATATCTCATCTAGCAAAACTGTATTAATAATACTTAGTATCATATATTAGTATCATGTAGTACTTTATTTATTGCCATGTATGACACATAGTACTCAACTCTCTCTCTTTCTTCATTTAATTCTATGACACCTCATCAAAATTGCCTAGTTGGCATGCATGATATAGCTATGATACTACCATTACAACCAGCCTTAGCAAATACTAAACATTAAGTTCTCTCATTTTCCTCTCCACCATGGTCACCTAGACGGAGGGAGTATACTGCGCGGGCTTTTCCTGCGCGGTAGGCGGGGCAGTTTCGCCTAGTTGGTTCGACAGAGACGCGAGAAGATGAGGGAGTAGGCTGTTGCAAACGTAGGGCTGTGTGATTTGACAGTGAGTTACTGCTGGACAGGTGGGGCCCCGTGATTTGACTTGCCATTATCATATTAACTGCGATGCTACGACCGGCGTGAGTCTCCCAATTCCTGACCACCTCCATACAGGTGCCTCTCCCAGTGCTCCAGCATGTAGACTATAGTAGAATCTGGCTCTTGCATGAGAGCCCACTTATCCACTTTTTCCTTGCCTCTCTTTCCTCCACATATGCAAAAATGCCATGTAAAGCGCACTATTGTACTTACTTGCTCCTACAGGTGCTAAGCTTGCCATGTAGGCATAAAGTCTGATGTGGCAAGTTAATCAAGAAGAGAGAAACTAGTTTGGTGACCCAAGGAAGAAATGGTGCTAAGCGCGTGTACCTAGGTGAAAAGACAATTTTGAATCTATAGCTAATTAAATGAAGCAAACTTAGCAACAAAAAACTAATAAGCACACCATTTCATTGGAAGAGGTCACTCCTTGGCAAATGCAATAAATACTAGTACTCCATGTGTCCCATAATATAAGAACGTTTTTGGCACTACACTAGTGTCAAAAACGTTCTTATATTATGGGACGGAGGGAGTACGAAGAAAGAGATAGAGAGAAGTAAAAAAATACACTTATAGCCAACCTTATAGCTAACCTTGGTGTAGTATGAGTGACTAAGTGATGACTATGTATGACATGCCAACATCAGATAGCCTAATGCACCGTGTTAAATCTCCAAGGGCGCGACCACGCGTGCGATGCGATGGTCGTGGTAGGCGCGACCATGATACGGGCTACTGGCAGCACTTGGATCTGAGATCAAATCGCCGCATGCTAAGTTGCTGAAAATTTGCATAATAACCCTCCAGGGTAGGATATTCACCGATAGGTCTAGAATCAAGCCATGCAACTGTTCGATCTCAGATCCAAGGGCTCTCGGAAGCCCATATCATGGGAGAATGGAAAACCACTACCCTGCCGTTCGCACGCTGGCAGTTCGCTCCTACTCGTCCCCGCACGTCCTTTAATACTACGGCGGTTCGCTCCTAGTCATCTCGTCCTTTCACATTACGACAGTTCCACTAATCCTAACCCTCCTCCCAAATCCATGGCGTCCCAAATCTCCACGATCGGCAGTGAGTACAAGGTTAGAACCATCATTGGTGATGAGTTCGACATCATCTACACACGTTCTTCCGCGAGGGTGAAAGGATGCCTTTCTCGCTTCAGACGCATGTTTGAAAACTCAGATGATGAGTGGGTCGCTGGGCTAGATGTTGAGTACACCACAGTCCTGGGACGAGAGAAGGATCTAAAGGACGAAGAGAGGAAGAAGACCGCCGTGATCCAGGTTTGCATGCATGACTTATGCTTGGTCTACCACATATGCCATGCCGACGTTGAATGCCTAGATTTTAAGGACTTCCTCGAGAGCAACCTAGTCAAATTCATTACTGTAGACTTTGGGAACGACAAAGAAGTCCTGGGTCGGATAGGCCTCGTTGTAGGCAACCCCTTCGACCTCCAGAAGAATCGGCTGGTGTCCTCTGGTCAGCCTTCAATGCTGACCCTAGCAGGAGCCATGGTTCATCCTTCGTACGGTAAACTGGAGAAACCTCCATACACGTTTCATCGTTATGCATGGCAGCAGAATGTACTAGATATAGACCACATCCACTACGCTGCAATGGATGGCTACATTTGTTTCAATATCTACAAGGGTTGGATGAAGAGCAAGAGCCAAGTGTGCGGTTCAAGCAAAGAAGTATCAGCCAAGAGGAAGAGGGACAAGGACGAAGTCGAGGACGTGGACAACGACTCCGAGTAAGGTGGCAGTGTCGTTTCTCATGGTGGTTCTAATGTAGTGTCTATCAGAATAGTTGCAAAGTTTAATTTCAGGTGTGCTTAACTTAATTTGAGGGGTGTGTTGTGCTGAGCCCCCAGCAGAACTATGTTATGTTTCTTATCGTTACTTTAACTCTTTAGTACGTACATACTAGTATTTCTTACATTTCGTCTTTTAGTTGGTATAGTACTACCACTCGTTTCTTCACATTATATACGTACAATAAATATGGCCAACATCATATAGCCAGTAGTATAGTTGTCAAAGAATTTCAGGGTGCTTAGTTTTGTCAAAGAATTCCAGGGTGCTTAGTTTTATTTGAGGGGTGGGTTGTGCACTTGTGCTGGACACCATTAGTGTGACAAGCCTTTTTAATAGTACTATATGCATAATTTGGCGACGAGCGCTCTCTATATGTACCACCTTTTTTTATTTCAAGTTTTGCTCCATGGCGCAATCCATCGATACTACTACTGTACAAAAGTGGAGTATATACATTTTTTAAAGGCTAGAGGGCGGGGCAGTCTAGCTCGGTAGGTTTCACGAGAGGCGAGGGCCTTTGTGATTTGACGGCTCATTACTGCTGTCAAATCGAATAGTACTGCGCCGCCCGCCGCACGCCCGGCGCCTCCATTAAACCCCTCCGTTAAACCCGCATGCAAACCAAGAATCCTACTCCGGCCACACGCCCGTTCATGAGCGGGCCGGAATTAAACACAACACCGGCCGAGCTCCTCCTGCCCGCCCTCAGTTTAAACGAGGCCAGACGCCGGCCAAGCTCCTACCGTCCGCCCTCTATTTACACGAGGCCAGACAGACAGCGGGCAAGAATCGCACCCCTCCGCCGCTCCCCCATCTCCTCCTTCACCATTTTCTCCACTCTTTTGATGGCTTCCGAGGAGCCGTTCTCCAGCATATTACCCGGCTGGGTGGCCTGCCAAGCCCTCCGGATACGGGCGAGGCCGCTCGGTGCTTCACCAACCTCGCTTGGCCCGACGGAGCTAGTTGCCGCCCCAAGCAGGCGTGTGGTTCAGCAACTCGCCGCTCCAGTTCAGCTTGATGAGGAGTAGCGAGTTGCTCCACGCCGGCACGGCGGTGAGCACACCGGTACGGGCGTCGTCGCTGCCGCGTCGTTGCTGCCGCATCGTACCGCGCCACCAGGCAGAGACAGAAGCCGGGTGCATGGAGAGCGACGAGTCGGTGGCCAACTTCTCCGTGTCCGCCACCATCATCAAGGAGAAGTAGAACACGGGAGGCCGCCGCCACTTGGGACCCATGAAGGCCACTGCCGAGGCGACGACTGCACATTCAGGTGGTTTCTTTGCTGCTTCGTCTCTTTCGAGGACCTTCGTCGACCCCGCAACTGTCTGACGGACATGAGGAAGACAAAGGGATCTGCGGGCAGCCATTTAGATTATGTACTCCCTCTACAGCTGGCGGGAAATATTTGTTCTAAGAATGGATAAATTGTATGTATGTATAACTAAAATAAGTCTAGATACATCCATTTCTAGGACAAGTATTTCCGGACGGAGGGAGTATTAATTATACCAAGAGAGCCGGATTGGCACCGCTTAGTTCATGTAAATGTAATGAAATCCATCATGTTTATATGAAGATCCGGCTTTTTTATACGAAATCCTTCATGCTTATATGAAATCAGTCCGTGTTTGCACGAATTTCATCTGGTTGGTTAGAGTTGTAAAAATGTATGCCGCTGGCGTTTGATGTCGTCCTCCGCGGAAGGAAGCGGGAGAAAATTTGTCGGCTGCCGTTGGAGATGCTCTTATGCTAGAAATAATAGAGTGACATCCAATCCATTTGAGTTAATTTCCTATATGGTTGTCCCTCTATAAAAAGTTAATTGCATGTACAGTGTACACGTGACTTGCAGGGTGGCTACAGCTTCGTACAGAAAGTTAAAAAGAAACAAGTCCATCCTTAATCTTGTATTCTAAGTACTATGTGGGTTCCACTGTCGGTACAGTAGCGAAAGAAGTATATATTAAATAAGTAATACATAATATAAAAATCTAAAATTAAAAGACAGAATTCGAACTCATGTCATCGTGTTGCAAGCATCCGGCGCTAACCAGCCCAGCACATTTTTGTTGTAGACCATGCTGGAGATATATCTCCATGTCTACTCTTATACTCCATTCGTTCCTAAATATTTGTCTTTTTCAGATTTCAAATGGACTACCACATACGGATGTGTATGTAGACATATTTTTGAGTGTAGATTCACTCATTTTGCTCCGTATGTCTTTTCAGGAAGGGGTCAGATTTGTCCTTGATTTATTTATGAGGTATCCAGATGGCACTGCACCGCCAAGAAAAGAGGGTAACATCAAAATTATGGACTACTTTTTTGAGTATGTTGGTAAGGTCCGGTCATAGTCACTTGTTGAAATCTCTAAAAAGACAAATACTCCCTCCGTCCGGAAATACTTGTCATAAAAATGGATAAAAGGAAATGTATCTAGATGTATTTTAGTTTTAGATACATCTCTTTTTATCCATTTTGATGACAAGTATTTTTAGACGTAGGGAGTATTTAGGAATGGAGGGAGTAGAAAACAGAGTTGGTGATGATGGTGTGCGTGCCATCCTGCAATATAGGCCGTCGGATTTATATCTAACGGATAGGAAAGAAACTATGGCAATTTTGCAAAAATATACCCACACATCTCTCCACATTCGCAAATAAGGCCTTCCCTCGTTTAGCCTTTTCTCTCACAAGATAAACTACTCATACAAATGCATCTTGATGTTCCGTGCAACGCACGGGCAACTAACTAATTTCTTTTAAAATAGTTGCTGCGAGAATTGGGTTGAAGTGATATATTTTATGTCTGCCCCGAATGATTTCAGATTCACTAGTAGTAACAAAGAAAAGGTTGCCTTGTTAATTAACAGAAAATAGGGTGAAAACTATCACATGAGGCCGGTAAAAACAAGGCACACTTGGTTCAGCGTCATCGTCACTACAGTTGTGCGCGCGTGAGAAGTCTACATATCAAGGGGGCTACCGAGCGAGGCACCGAGACACAATGTTTGAGAGAGAAACCAATTGACAGATTATGATCAGATCGAGTTGTCACCCTTCTGCTGTCATTGTTGGGGGGAGAGAAAGGCGTATCGAGAGTGTGCGCGGTAGGCACAGAGGCACAACCAGC
>NC_041391.1:563164014-563224986 GCF_002162155.2 Triticum dicoccoides
GGAGTAGATAGATTATTATCAAGATCGATGTGCCACCCTACTCCTTCGGTGCTGGGTAGTGTGTGTGTGTGTATGTTTGAGAGAGAAGCCAGTCAATAGATTAGTATCAAGATCGAGGTGTCACCCTACTCCTTCGGTGTTGGGAAGTGTGGGTGTGTGGGTGTGGGTGTGTGTGGGGGGGGGCAATGACACTCACATATCTCTACTCTTATAAAAACAGAGTTGGTGATGATGGTGTTCCTGCCATCCTGCAATATAGGTCATCCAATTTATATCCGACCAATAGGAAGGAAACTATGGCAATTTTGCAAAAAGATACCCACACCCCTCTCCGCATTTGCAAATAAGGCATTCCCTCATTCATCCTTTTCTCCCACAAGATAAGCTTCTCATACAAATGCATCTTGATGTTCCGTGCAACGCATGGGCATCTTGCTAGTAGGGAGAAGGAGTTTGTGTGACACATATCTAGCTATATTAAGGGATAGATAGATAGCATTTGTGCGAGGCATACTTAAAGCCTCACGAAGATAAACAAACGGTGTGTGTGCATGCAAGTGCCAGAAAAAATGAAGCGAGAAACAATGTGTGTGTGCACGCGCGCGCGAGAGAGAGAAATCTCAAAACAAAATGTGCTCTGTTGGAATCCCATTGTATGTATTCATATGGTTCCGGAACTCGAGTTAACCTTAGGCATATGTGTGAGAGACATTATTATACTTTGAGACATTAGTGGTTGTGGGTGGGCGAATTAAAGGGGTGGGCGTGTTAGACAGAGAGAGCGTGTGTGTTTCTGTGTGAGAGACTTGTAGGACGGGGTAGAAAGATGAATTTAACCCTGACGGAGGGAGAGAAATACATAAAGTGCGCGTGTATGATTCCGATGCCCACAGGGAAATGAGATATGTATGCGTGTGAGATAGATTGCACAATTCATTCACATATCACTATCTAGCAATCGTGGACGTGCATCGCTTGAAAATAAGTCAATATCTTCTTCGTATCATGGCCAAAGGTACAATATCAATTCAACGCTATAAAGATTGGACACTCACATATCACATTTTTTCGATTTAAATAAATCTTTTCAGTTGTGCATGCCAAAGTTACAGTGATGTTTCTTCAAACAACCAATGTAGCTATCATGTACATGCACCATTGTTACTCTTGCATTCAAATTCATTAGACTTGGATGATTTAAGCTTCTATTTTGAAGTATTATATGTAATATTCATATATGAATTCAACGGGTATGCAATTTATGAAATGGAGGCTATGTAATCATATGAGGTAACACTTTTAAGTAGCGGACTACAATATCCATTTCTTTTTGTGCGCCTCTACACTAACACGTCAATGCATTATGTTTAAAGTAAATAACCAATGACACTAAATTATCTATTTACACGAGAAATACATAGGCTGAGCGTTTGATCCCTTTTTTGTGAACGCGCCACTACACCCGTACGATTGGCTGCGCCCGTGTGAACGTCCAAGTTATCGGCGCATCATCCCGAGTTATTGTCTTTTTTCCTGGGGTGGACTTCACACCAGTTATTAACTGCTGACGCGTGCCCCGTGTACATAGTCTAGCATGACCTTCCCGCTAGCACAGTCCAAAATTAGTTGAAACTGGATACGAACGATCCCGCGGGCGGCAAAATCTCCCGCCTCGTTCTAAAATTTCCGCCATCTTAGTCTTTAGCATGCGAAATTCCCCTTTTGTCCTTGGTGCACGGAGACTAACAGTTACAATACCGCCCTCATCTACATGATAGGTCAGGGCTGCTTTGGTAACTTCCGGTTCCCCCCACTACACGGCACCCCCATTTCCTCTCCCCCTCCCACAAAAATGACTAACTCCACAGCACCAGAGCATCTTACATCACGCTGTTCGTACTTCATCGCCCTTTCTCCCCTACCCGCTCGAAACCCTAGACTGCTCATCCACCGGCGTACCATAGCCCATTCACTGCCAGCGGCGTCCACCTCGTCGGATATGCTTCTTCGGCCGCATCTACCCCTCCCATCTCCCCTAGAAACAAGTAGACTGCTCATCCACCACTGTACCACAGCCCATTTAGTGTCGGCCTTGTCCACGGCACTGGATCTGCTTCACCGGTACTCTCGTCAACCGCCGCACATATGCAGCGGCTCATTCGTACTCCCCACCAGAGATGCTTCGTCCACACCCCCTGGAGCCGCCCCACCGACGCCCCCGTCGATGGCCTCTGATCCTCTTCGCCGACACCTTCCTCAATCCTACCGGAGCCGCTTCGCTGACACCTTCCTCAACCCTACCGGAGCTGCTTCGCCGACACCATCGTCAACCCTATCAGAGTAGCTTCGCCTATACCATTCTCAACCCTGCCGGGGCCGCTTTGCCAACTCACAAGTCCACGGCCTCAGATCCGCTTCCTCGCACCCTCATCCAACCTACCGGAGCAGCTTCTGATGCCCCGTCCATGGCCGCAGATCCGCATCGTCGACACCATCCTTAACCCAACCACCGGAGCAGCTTCTGACGCCCCGTCCACGGTCGCAGATCCGCATCGTCGACACCATCCTTAACCCAACCACCGGAACAGCTTCTGACGCCCCGTCCACGGTCGCAGATCCGCGTCGTCGACACCATCCTTAACCCAACCACCGGAGCAGCTTCACCTACGCCCTCGTCCACGACCATAGATCTGCTTCGCCCACACCGTAGTCCACCCTACCGGAGCCGCTCCACAAACACCCTACTCGACGGTTCTAGATCTCCTTACCGGACCCCGACAGCCAGCACAGCGTCATCACCCTTGACGTTTCTAACCTGATTCCCACTGTCTGGAGAGATGCCAAGCACCCGCCATGGCCTAGGTACTTGTCACCTCTAAACCCGTCCAGCATCACCTGCCCGATGTACTTCAAATATACTAACCGGCTGATGTTACCTGTTATGCAGCTGGCAAAAACTACAAGGATGATGTTTCTTCTGGATCTAATAGCTTGGCCAACCAAGATCCTAGACTGAGGCATTGCTATGATCTTGTAAGTGCGTCTCTCTCTTGTATTGTTCTGTGCTTGCCAGCGTGCTTTGCTAGGATTTTTGACCAGTAATCCCTTTGTGCAGACAATGATTTCTACTACTGGCTGCTAAATTAGATATGTAGATGTCATACATGATACTACCTTGTACCTACGTTCCTAAATATAAGTCCTTCTAGAGATTCCACTATAGGCTACATACAGAGCAAAATGAGTGAATCTACACTCGAAAATGCATCTATATACATCTGTATGTGGTCCATACTGGAATCTCTACAAAGACATATATTTAGGAACAGGGGCAGTACATTACACAAAATCGTAGGTTGCATGTAGGAATTCCAGTGCACTACATTAGGCTCCCTTAGAGTGCCTGCTAGTCCAGCATACAAAGTCATGGCTAGTTTATGGTACGCACACAATCGTTAATTGGTGGTTTAAATATGCGCAAGGGATATGTAATGTAGTATCATGTAGAGATGTCTAAAATTAGCCGTGTCAACTTGCAGATAGGGTTACACAATGAAAAAGTACAAGATGTATGTGGCAATTTCATGGAACATCGCAAAAAAATGAGAGGCAGCGGTGAGCCTGTACAGTGTGCTATGGTACGTCACTCCTCCATTGCAATCATCGTGACATGTTATTTGTATGTCAGTTCTATTAGCCAAGTTTCTTAGGGATAGTTATTATGAGTTATTGATACGTCTCCGTCGTATATATAATTTTTGATTGTTCCATGCCAATATTCTTCAACTTTCATATACTTTTGGCAACTTTTTATACTATTTTTGGGACTAACATATTGATCCAATGCCCAGTGCCAGTTCCTGTTTGTTGCATGTTTTATGTTTCGCAGAAAACCCATATCAAACGGAGTCCAAACGGGATAAAAACGGACGGAGAATTATTTTGGAATATTTGGGATTTTCCGGAGGAAGAATCAACGTGAAACAGTACCCGAGGTGGCCACGAGATAGGGGGCGCACCCTCCCCCATGAGCGCGCCTGGCACCCTCGTGGGCCACCCGTAAGGCGGTTGATGCCCTTCTTTTGCTGCAAGAAAGCTAATTTTATGAGAAAAATCTGGGCGAAAGATTCACCCCAGTCGGAGTTACGGATCTCTGGATATAAAAGGAACGGTGAAGGGGAAGGATCTGGGAACGCAGAAACAGAGAGATAGGCCAATCTCGGAGGGGCTCTCGCCCCTCCCAAGCCATGGGAGCCAAGGACCAGAGGGGAAACCCTTCTCCCATCTAGGGATAAGGTCAAGGAAGAAGAAGAAGAAGAGGGGCTCTCTCCCCCTTGCTTCCGGTGGCGCCGGAACGCCGCCGGGGGCCATCGTCATCATCGCAATTTTCACCAACACCTCCATCATCTTCACCAACATCTCCATCACCTTCCCCCATCTATATCCAGCGGTCCACTCTCCCGCAACCCGCTGTACCCTCTACTTGAACATGGTGCTTTATGCTTCATATTACTATCCAATGATGTGTTGCCATCCTATGATGTCTGAGTAGATTTTCGTTGTCCTATTGGTGGTTGATGAATTGCTATGATTGATTTATTTTGCTTATGGTTATGTTGCTGTCCTTTGGTGCCCATCATATGAGCGCGCGCATGGATCACACCATAGGGTTAGTTGTATGTTGATAGGACTATGTATTGGACGGCAAGAGTGACAGAAGCTTCAACCTAGCATAGAAATTGATGCATGCGGGATTGAAGGGGGGGGGGCAATATATCTTAATGCTATGGTTGGGTTTTACCTTAATGAACGTTAGTAGTTGCGGATGCTTGCTAATAGTTCCAATCATAAGTGCATAGAATTCCAAGTCAGGGATGACATGCTAGCAGTGGCCTCTCCCACATAAAACTTGCTATCGGTCTAGTAAAGTAGTCAATTGCTTAGGGACAATTTCACAACTCCTACCACCACTTTTCCACACTCGCTATATTTACTTCATTGCTTCTTTATCTAAACAGCCCCTAATTTTTATTTATGTGCTCATTACTATCTTGCAAACCTATCCAACAACACCTACAAAGTACCTCTAGTTTCATACTTGTTCTAGGTAAAGCGAATGTCAAGCATGCGTTGAGTCGTATCAGTGGCAGATAGGACTTGGGAGATTATTTGTTGTACCTTTATCTCCTCGTTGAGTTTGACACTCTTACTTATCGAAAGAGGCTACAACTATCCCGTATACTTGCGGGTCATCAAGACCTTTTTCTGGCGCCGATGCCGGGGAGTCATAGCATGGGGTGAATATTCTCGTATGTGCTTGTTTGCTTTATCACTAAGTAATTTTTATTTGCTATTCTTAGTTGTTCTCTATCTTTAGTTATGGATATGGAACACGAAATACCAAAAAAATTAGGTGTACTTGCTGCTCGTGGAGATGGGGAACCTCCTAAAACCCTCGATGATCATTATGTGAAAAATATTATGTACTACTTTGATAATCCTGAGAAACCCCTATT
Source organism: Triticum dicoccoides (assembly GCF_002162155.2). NCBI lineage: Eukaryota > Viridiplantae > Streptophyta > Magnoliopsida > Poales > Poaceae > Triticum > Triticum dicoccoides. The sequence continues at coordinate 563,169,531 of NC_041391.1, forward strand.
CAACTTTATAATGGGAGTAATGTTGGATCAACGTGAATATTTTAGGGATTATCACTTGACACAAAAAGGGAAACTATTATGGGATCGTGTTGGTATGGTGAGGATCTATGCTTGAGATATGATTATACTTGTTGCTCTAGGATGAAGGCTCCACACCTTCCCTTTTCATGCAAATTTAATGATAATGAAACCTTAGCTTCTTATGCTAATGGTATATATGATTACTATGATGTGGAACAAATAGAAAGTTTTGTTGCTTTTCTGGGTGCTTATGAGATTGAATCTATGTTTAAAGAGTTTGATGATTTTGATGATTCAGTTTATAGACCTGAAAATTTTGCTATACTCAAATATTGTTATAAGAATTATGAATACAATTACAATATTGATGCATTTATTGAGAAAGTCTCCGCTGTCCAAGAAGAGACTAATATTTTGCAGGAAGCTATGTAAGAAGAAATTGATGAAACTGTGAGCTCATTGGATGAAAAAGATGATGAGGAGAGCGAAGAACAAAAGGAGGAAGAGCAGATTAGCTACTCGTGCCCACCTTCTAATGAGAGTAACTCTTCAACTCATACATTGTTTAATTCCCCTTCGTGCTTACCGAAGGATGATTGCTATGATGATTGCTATGATCCCGTTGATTCTCTTGTAATATCCCTTTTTGATGATGCTTGCTATGCTTGTGGCTAAGATGCCAATTTGAATTATGCTTATCGAGATGAACTTGCCATAGTTCCTTATGTTAAACATGAAATTGTTGATATTGCACCCACGCATGATAGTTCTATTATCTTTTTGAATTCTCCAAACTACACTATATCGGAGAAGTTTATGCTTAGTAAGGATTATATTGATCGGTTGCCTTTTACCATTGCACATGATGATTTTGATGAATATAATATGCATGTGCTTGCTACTCCTACTTGCAATTATTATGAGAGGAACTACATCTCCGCCTCTTTATGTTTCCAACACGATAAAATTGCAAGAAACTGCTTATACTATGCGTTGGCCTTTACTTGGTGTGCATGAATTGTTATTCTATGACATGCCGATGCATAGAAAGAGAGTTAGACTTCGTCATTGCTTGATATATGTTACTTTGTGCTCACTACTAAATCACAAACCATTGTTAATTAAAATTGGCTTTGATATACTTTGGGATCCGGGTGGATTCATTACTTGAGCACTAAATGCCTAGCTTAATGGCTTTAAAGAAAGCGCTGCCAGGGAGACAACCCGAAAGTTTTAGAGAGTCATTTATTTCTATTGAGTGCTTTTATATAGTTTAAAAACAAAAAGTAAAGAGGGGAACCCAAAACTTTTCAAAAAGGAAAGCGAAAGTGAGAGAGACAAGCACTGTTGAAGTGGGAGATAGCCTTGAACTTTGTTGATGCTCACGGAAACTTTGTGAATCTTAATTACAGAAAATTTTCAATAAAAATAATTATCCCCTTGTACAATTCCATTGTATTATAAAAATAATGTGCCAAGGTTTGCCTTTAGGATGTTTAGAATGCTTGTTGGTTTGTGCGGTGTAGGACAGAAACTTTGGCTGTAGTGCGCGATTTTACATTTTTTTACTGGAACACCAAATGGTTCTGATTCTTTTTGCACTGTCTTGCTATACAACTTGTTTATTTTTACTAATTCTGGTAGAATGTTTGGTGTACCAGATGTATGGTGAATGTTCAGATTGCTACAGAATGTTCTGTTTTTGAAAGATTCTGTTTTTGATGCATAGTTTGCTTGTTTTGACGACTATTAATTTATATCAGTGGATTAAGCCATGAAAAAGTTATATTACAGTAGACACAATGCAAAAACAAAATATGAATTGGTTTGCAACAGTACTTAGAGTAGTGATTTGCTTTATTATACTAACGGATCTTACCGAGTTTTCTGTTGAAGTTTTGTGTGGATGAAGTGTCTAATCGAGGATGTCTCGATATGAGGAAAAGGAAGGGAGGCAAGAGCTCAAGCTTGGGGATGCCCGAGGCACCCCAAGTAAATATTCAAGGAGACTCAAGCATCTCAGCTTGGGGATGCCTGACGGTGTCCTGGGCTAGGGGGTACTCACCACGTCGTCCCCCGATCAGATAGATTGGGCCGGGGACCCCCATGGCCGTATACTCATAGGCCAGTTCGGACAGTTGTCGCATACAAGGAAGATTCCACAAGACTTGGTGATCAAGACAAGGACTCCTCCCCCACCGGCGTATTCGGCTGGGACTCTTGTTATCCTAGGCCTCTGGTACATTATATAAACCGAGGCCAGGCTAGTCGATAGATGATTATGACATTACTCATCATACCTCTAGGGTTTAGACCACAACATATGATCTCGAGGTAGATCAACTCTTGTAACCCCTATACTCATTATAGTCAATCAAGCAGCATGTAGGGTATTATCTCATCAAGAGAGCCCGAAGCTGGGTAAAATCCCGTGTTCATGTTACCATTGATCCTAAGACGCACAACTTGGGACCCCCTACTCGAGATCCGCCGGTTTTGACACCGACATTGGTGCTTTCATTGAGAGTTCCGCTATGTGATCGGCGAAAGGATCATTGGCTCGACTGCAGGTCAACTGCAACGTCAGTTTTTTTTGTCACCAGCTCGACTGGTCACCTTGGCTTGACCGAGGACTATGCCCTATCTCCGATCGTCATGTTCGGATGAGGGCCTTCATCAACATCAACTCCGATCTCTATCAAGATCGTGGAGGAGTCATCCATGGAGCTCGGGGGCTCAACATCAACATTGCCCTCGGGCAACCGTGCTGTTTTTCTGGACATCAAGCTCATATCCGCTGCCACCGCCTCCTCGAGTGTCGCTTAAACGATCGCTTCAGTGGAATTATGCGGAATTAAGTCTACAACAACCCTGCAAAAATTTCATCGAGTTTCGATGGAGGAATCTCCGGCAATCTCAGATATACCGGAGCCCTATTGAATGTGGACGAGAATCCGGACGAGTTTAGAGCATGATGTCCGGCATCTAGCTCAGATGTCCTTTGGAAGATCCAACCGTTGACTTGCTGCGGAATTCCCATATCTACCACCTGCCAAAAATTCAGCTCGATCCGACCATTCAAACTCCGGGAAACTTCCGATTAGTGCATCACTTTTCAGATCTGTTTTCTGCGCGAGAATGAATCCGACCCGAATTCATCTTATTTATGAACGGGATCTCAGACATCCTTTTTGAAGGAAGTTTTCATATGGGGTGTTATGTTTTATTTTCAAACACATCCCAATAGTATTAAAAGTATTCTTGCAATACGAACTTCACCGTCGCGCCGGTGTCAAACCAGCCCGACAACATCACTCTACGGCAGCCGACCTGCGTTAGACACGTCGTCGCTTTGTTGAGCCGAGCTCAATTTTTTTGGATCATCATCTCGGCCAGCCGAACAATAGTTTGGCATCGCGAAGGATAAACTGTCACCAACGTCGCCGCCCCACAGATTACACGGAGCGGGCACACCGGCATCGCTGCACGGTCACTTCGTCAAGCCAGCATTGACCATGTCACAAGCTACGACCTGCATCGGCATGGCCGAATTGTTGCTGCATCAAGCCGATGTCCATCATGACGAACTACTTCAACACCTCGGCTGACACATCTCCTCACCGACCTGCTCCGTCTCCTCGCCTGGACTAGGGGCTTTGTCATCCCTTCATCAACTTACCTTGGAGACTCCGGCATCACCAGCCGACCAGCTTCATCACATTAGCTGGACCACGGGCTTTGCCTCGGCGAGCCAGCCTTTGCCAGCATCGTCATGCTTTCGCTTCATGACCCATCAGGCAATGGGTGTGCAGATCGAGTCCCAATTGTGGGAGTAACCTTTCTTCGAACCGCTACAATAGATAAACCAGGTGCTATTAATCCTAGCAATTTTCACTTGTTTGGGTTCATTTTTTCCAAGGAATTATTACTTTGCTTTGTTCCATCATCTGTACACAGGTCTATCGATTGCTGGCCTCATTAGTGATGATTGCGTGGTGGTTTGGTCAGTTTCTGTGCATAGTTCGGCGAACACCGTATCCGGAACGTGGACTGACCTGCGAATTCGGGCTTTGTCGCGCCTTCACTGCGTCACGCTGACGCCCTGCATCGACATTGACCTCGACGCTCAGGCCACATCTCTTTCATTATTTCCTTCACTTGTGTTAAATAAGTAGAAGGATTTTTTTATATATATATATACATTATTATCTTTATTTGTTATTTCTTTTGGTTTGCACTATTTTATCTGTGCAGCCAATCGACGCAGACTAAGCCGTGTTGTCGCCCTGGCGCGCCGGCCTGCTCCATTACCGTGGCGGACTGGGGGCTTCATCTTTTGGGGGTGCCGAACTCTCTGCTCGGCCACCTTAGGACCAGCCTGGAGGCTGGAACCTTGTCCTGCATCAAGCTTGGACCGCGTCATCAATGTCGAACACATTAACTAAGCTAAGTCACTCTCATGCTCAAATACTTTCAGTTTTAAATTTTGTTCGGTTCGACCAAGCATTATACTTTTTTGGCAAAAAGTTGCTTGTGAAAAACTTCCCTGTCCAAACTTTGTTTGTGACACACAAATTCGAATACCCCGTTTAATTAGGGGCTCCCTTGCTGGAGCTTTTCCCCTTGCATATGATTATACTTGTACGGCTTCGTTCCTTGTTCGTGTATTACGCCACAATATGCACCATATTGACCTAAGCGATTTGCAAGCTGGGTTGCCTGGCTCCTGTGCTTACCCCTACGTTCCCGATTGTTCAGCTAGGGAGTAAAGGGAGCACCTCTGCGATTGTCATGACCGGTTCTTCCGAGCTCTGACCTCAGACTGGGTGAAGCCGAAAGCTAGCACACTTATTGTTATTCAATTATGGTCGGCACACAACGGAACTCATGAGTACAAAAAACCTATTGCACAAGTCTCATATTAACAACGAGCACCGAAGAAAGGTATCGGTGGGGGTACTATTTTCTTCGAAGATGCTTCTTACACTTTGTTAGTAATATAGCATAGGTTCCATGAGCGCGCTTTGTCTGTTACAGCCTTATGACCTGATTGCCTGGTTATCGGAAACACCGTCGATATTCTCGATAGGTGGAGTACATAACACTTTTTGGTCCTTGACCGAACAGGGAGAAGCCGATGGTCGGTTAAGACGCGTTTAAAGTTCGGGTGAACATAGATATGATATAAGTACTTCGGTACATACAGTCATTCTTTTACCCAAGTCACTTGGGGGCTCTTAAATTTATATGAGCTGTTTTATAATAAGTGTTCTCCTTCCTAGTCGTTGCAAAGTTTTTTTTCTATCACTCCTTTTTTCGACGCAAGTGTGTGGTCAATAGCCCGATTTCCCTCTCATCCACCTTCAGGGTAGGAGGTTGAAGTCGTAGGATGACCCGCTTGAAGTCTTGAGATATGATGTGTCATGTTAACGCACGACAGAAGCACAATTTTTTCTCTAAGACCAATTTTCGGATTGGCACCAAACACTTGATCTTGTTCGGTCGTCAAGTTTTTACTGATGTTTCTTGGTTTTCCAAGTTTATGGCACTTTTCAACTATTTGTGTGTTTTCCGCACAAGTCTCGCAGTGCAATGCCGGACACTATTAGAGATTCGGCAAAAATTCTCGGATATTGCTATATATGCATCGGTTTCAAATTGTGTCTTCGGTCGATAGTTGGGTTGCCCGGCTCCTGCGCTTGCCTCCTACATTCCGCTTTGTTCAGTTACGTGTGCAAAAGGAGAACCACTACGATTGTGCTTCCAACTCGTATGGTTAAGCACCTTGGTGGAGAAAGCCGAAAACTGACTGTCATAATAAAGCATAAACCGGTCAGTGATCCGATGACTATGTTAAATGACGGGCCATTCATAACATTGGCCTAAGTGTTTACAGCTTGACCTTGGCTGTCGCCGAACACTAAGCGGGGGGCTACTTGCTGGCCTCCCAACTTTAAGCTCCTATGACTAAGTGAAAGTTATAAAGCCCGTATATCTGATTGCCCTGTTTCCGCCAACACAACCGCCTTCGGGCACCGAGACGTCGGCTAAGGGTTGTTTTGTTATTTCGGAAACACCCTACGTAGCATCTACAAGGGGGTAGAAGCCGATGATGGGCCACTTTCAGATTATAAACGGTCACAACGGAAGTGAAAATTTGGGTTTATCTAGACCACCGAGTTTGGAAGCTTTTCCCGAACTAAAATCCTCAGTATTTTCCTCCCACATTGATCGGAGCTGAGGTTTCATGATCATGCTTAGCATGACAACCCAAAGAAAGGAACCGATAGTGGGACTATTTTCTTTGGATGATGTTTCTTATGTTAAACAATAATATAACATGTCTCTCTGCGTACCTTTGTTTATAAAACCGTATGGCCGGATTGCCTTGTTTGCCGCAAATCTTTGCCCTCATAAAGGCTTTATAAAGTGGGACAAACACTCTCCGGCTACTGGCCGAGGAGGTTGAAGCCGATGGCCGGTCAACAAAGTTTTGTACAATGTGAATCCGAGCATTGATGATGTAAAGTACTTGGATACATAGAATCATTACACATAATTTGTGATTTTACTTTGGACATCGATCCTTAATTCGGCCATCTGTGCCCACATTAAGGCTCGGGGGCTACTGGGCTTCGTGCTTATTATTTACAAATATTAAAGGGGTACATCGATCCCCTGATCTAGTGTCGCCACCCGACCAGTGTCTCGGGGGCTACTGCATTGACAATCCAATGCAGAAAATTTAAAGTGCAGTATAGTTTTCAAGGAGATTATTACAGGATGGTTGGCCGCACCCAACCTGAGTCTCAAAGACTTCGCACACCGTGTTTCTATTCCTATGTATGATGCCGAGCTAGGAATTGATCCTCAGGCTGATTTCGCGCATCGAGTCTCAGGGGCAACTAGGATCAGCGGTTTCATGTTTTACTTTAGGTGCATCTCGGGTTTTAGACCGATGCACACACCTTGAGGGCTACTTGCTATATATCTCGGCAGAGAATAAATTGCACCAATCAAAAATCAGCCCGCAGTCTGGGGTGGTGCACCACCTCGGAAGCAGTCCGGCATTAAAGCTCGGGCGCCAGTGGCTGGCTCCATAGAGGGCATTTCCAGCATTAAGCTTGGCTAAACGCCTTCAACTTTTTGAACCCAGATGATCTATGACATCTCGGATATAGTCCGGCATTGGAGCTCGGATACAGTCCGGCGTTGGAGCTTTGACATATTCCGGCGTTAGAGCTTGGATACATTCCGGCGTTGGAGCTCGGATGCAGTCCAGCGTTGGTGCTTGGCTGCAAAAGATACCTCGAATGCAATCCGGCGTTGGAGCTCGGACGCAAGAGGACACTGCCGCCCGGGAATAACTTCAAACCTGAGGTGTGGCATAATAATAACAAGGCATTGATAAAGGCCGGAAACTTAAAGGGGCTCCTCGGGTACCCGACATATAAACTCTTCGGATTTACTTCGCGATCCTCAAAATCGAAGATAAGAAGATTTGTTGAACCAGTTTTCAAGACCGACGGCCGAAGATGAAGAACAGTTCGGAAGAATCAAGGAGCATCCCCAACTTGAAGACCGGTTCAGGGGGCTACTGACGGTGTCCTGGGCTAGGGGGTACTCACCACGTTGTCCCCCGATCAGATAGATTGGGTCGGGGACCCCCATGGCCGTATACTCATAGGCCAGTTCGGACAGTTGCCGCATACAAGGAAGATTCCACAAGACTTGGTGATCAAGACAAGGACTCCTCCCACACCGGCGTATTCGGCTAGGACTCTTGTTATCCTAGGCCTCTGGTACATTATATAAACTGAGGCCAGGCTAGTCGATAGATGATTATGACATTACTCATCATACCTCTAGGGTTTAGACCACAACATATCATCTCGAGGTAGATCAACTCTTGTAACCCCTAAACTCATTATAGTCAATCAAGCAGCATGTAGGGTATTATCTCATCAAGAGAGCCCGAAGCTGGGTAAAATCCCGTGTTCATGTTACCATTGATCCTAAGACGCACAGCTTGGGACCCCCTACCCGAGATCCGCCGGTTTTGACACCGACAATGCCCCGGAAGGCATCCCCTCTTTCTTCAACAAGTATCGGTATGTTTTCAGAATCGTTTCGTTCATGCGATATGTGCAGTCTTGGAGAGTCTTTTGCATTTAGTTTTTACTTTTCATTTTTGCACCATGCTAGTATGAGAAAGTCCTTGGTTGATTTATAGAATGCTTCATGTGCTTCACTTATATCATTTGAAGTTTGGATTGCCTATTTCTCTTCACATAGAAAACCGCCATTTGTAGATTGCTGTTTTGCTTCACTTATATTTGTTAGAGCGTGGGCATATCTTTTATAGAAAGAATTAAACTCTCTTGCTTCACTTATGTCAATTTAGAGAGATGACAGGAATTTGTCATTCACATGGTTAGTCATAAAATCCTACATAAAACTTGTAGATCACTGAATATGATATGTTTGATTCCTTGCAATAGTTTTGTGATATAAATGTGGTGATATTATAGTCGTGCTAGTTGGGTAATTATGAAATTGAGAAATACTTGTGTTGAGGTTTGCGAGTCCCGTAGCATGCACGTATGGTAACCGTTGTGTGACAAATTTGAAGCATGGGGTGTTTCTTTGATTATCTTCCTTATGAGTGGCAGTCGGGGACGAGCGATGGTCTTTTCCTACCAATCTATCCCTCTAGGGGCATGCGTAGTAGTACTTTGCTTTGAGGGCAAGTAGACTTTTGCAATAAGTATGTGAGTTCTTTATGACTAATGTGAGTCCATGGATATACGCACACTCATCCTTCCACTTTGCTAGCTTTTATTATGTCGAGCAACCTTCGCCGGTATCATGCACCCATTATTTACCTTCCTCAAAACAGCAACCATACCTACCTATCATGGCATTTCCATAGCCATTACGAGATATATTGCCATGCAACTTCCATCATCATCATATACATGACTTGAGCATTCATTGTCATATTGTGTTGTATGATCGTAAGATAGCTAGCATGATGTTTTCATGGCTTGTCCGTTTTTTGATGTCATTTCTATGCTAGATCATTGCACACCCCGGTACACCGCCGGAGGCATTCATATAGAGTCATATCTTTGAGTTGTAATGTTGAGTTGTAAGTAAATAAAAGTGTGATGATCATCATTATTAGAGCATTGCCGCAGTGAGGAAAGGGTGATGGAGACTATGATTCCCCCACAAGTCGGGATGAGACTCTGGACTTTATGAAAAATAAAAGAGGCCAAAGAAGCCCAAACAAATAAAAAAAGGCCAAAGAAGCCCACCAAAGAAATAAAAAAAAGAGAAAAAATGAGATAAAAAGAGAGAAGGGGCAATGTTACTATCCTTTTACCACACTTGTGCTTCAAAGTAGCACCATGTTCTTCATAGAGAGAGTCTCCTATGCTTTCACTTTCATATACTAGTGGGATTTTTCATTATAGAACTTGGCTTGTATATTCCGATGATGGGCTTCCTCAAATGCCCGAGGTCTTCATGAGCAAGCAAGTTGGATGCACACCCACTTAGTTTCTTTTGTTGAGCTTTCATATATTTATAGCTCTAGTGCATCCGTTGCATGACAATCCCTACTCACTCACATTGATATCTATTAATGGGCATCTCCATAGCCCGTTGAATGCCTAGTTGATGTGAGACTATCTTCTCCCTTTTTGTCTTCACAACCACCACCATACACCACATATAGTGCTATGTCCATGGCTTGCGCTCATGTATTGCGTAAGAGTTGAAAAAGCTAGAGCGCGTTAAAAAGTATGAACCAATTGCTCGGCTCGTCATCGGGGTTGTGCATGATGGGAGCATTTTGTGTGACGGAAATGAAGCATGGCCAAACTATAAGATTTTGTAGGGATAAACTTTCTTTGGCTATGTTATTTGATAAGACATAATTGCTTGGTTGGTATGCTTGAAGTATTATTGTTTTTATGTCAAATGATAGACTATTGCTTTGAATCATTCGTGTCTTAATATTCATGCCATGATTAGACATATGATCAAGATTATGCTAGGTAGCATTCCACATCAAAAATTATATTTTTTATAATTTATCTACTCGAGGACGATCAGGAATTAAGCTTGGGGATGCTGATATGTCTCCGTCATATCTATAATTTTTGATTGTTCCATGCCAATATTCATCAACTTTCATATACTTTTGGCAAATTTTTATACTATTTTTGGGACAAACATATTGATCCAGTGCCCAGTGCCAGTTCCTATTTGTTGCATGTTTTATGTTTCGCAGAAAACCCATACCAAACGGAGTCCAAACGGGATAAAAACGGACGGAGAATTATTTTGGAATATCTGGGATTTTCCGGAGGAAGAATCAACGCGAAACAGTGCCCGAGGTGGCCACGAGACAGGGGGGCGCGCCCTCCCCCTGGGTGCGCCTGGCACCCTCGTGGGCCACCCGTAAGGCGGTTGATGCCCTTCTTTTGCCACAAGAAAGCTAATTTTATGAGAAAAATCTGGGCGAAAGATACACCCCAATCGGAGTTACGGATCTCCAGATATAAAAGAAACGGTGAAGGGGAAGGATCTGGGAACGCAGAAACAAAGAGATAGATCCAATATCGGAGGGGCTCTCGCCCCTCCCAAGCCATGGGAGCCAAGGACCAGAGGGGAAACCCTTATCCCATCTAGGGAGAAGGTCAAGGAAGAAGAAGAAGAAGGGGGGCTCTCTGCCCCTTGCTTCCGGTGGCACTGAAACGCCGCCGGGGGCCATCATCATCACCGCGATCTTCACCAACACCTCCATCATCTTCACCAACATCTCCATCACCTTCCCCCTTTGTATCCAGCGGTCCACTCTGCCGCAATCCGCTGTACCCTCTACTTGAACATGGTGCTTTATGCTTCATATTATTATCCAATGATGTGTTGCCATCCTATGATGTCTGAGTAGATTTTCGTTATCCTATTGGTGGTTGATGAATTGCTATGATTGATTTAATTTGCTTGTGGTTATGTTGCTGTCCTTTGGTGCCCATCATATGAGCGCGCGCGTGGATCACTCCATAGGGTTAGTTGTATGTTGATAGGACTATGTATTGGAGGGCAAGAGTGACAGAAGCTTCAACCTAGTATAGAAATTGATGCATACGGGATTGAAGGGGGACCAATATATCTTAATGCTATGGTTGGGTTTTACCTTAATGAACGTTAGTAGTTGCAGATGCTTGCTAATAGTTCCAATCATAAGTGCATAGAATTCCAAGTCAGGGATGACATGCTAGCAGTGGCCTCTCCCACATAAAACTTGCTATCGGTCTAGTAAAGTAGTCAATTGCTTAGGGACAATTTCACAACTCCTACCACCACTTTTCCACACTCGCTATATTTACTTTATTGCTTCTTTATCTAAACAGCCCCTACTTTTTATTTACGTGCTCTTTACTATCTTGCAAACCTATCCAACAACACCTACAAAGTACCTCTAGTTTCATACTTGTTCTAGGTAAAGCGAACGTCAAGCGTGCGTAGAGTCGTATCAGTGGCAGATAGGACTTGAGAGAGTATTTGTTCTACCTTTAGCTCCTCGTTGGGTTCGACACTCTTACTTATCGGAAGAGGCTACAGCTATCCCGTATACTTGCGGGTCATCCATTATCCTAAGAAAATAAGCACCTGTGAATATAAGCACCATGTAATAAGCCAACCAGTTCTTTTCATTGCGTTTTCAGCTTATCTTTGGTATGATCAGTGGAAAGTCTAGATTGCATTATATTTTTTTCATTTTGCTGCCCATGTGAAAATTAATTTGACTTGCAAACATCACAAATTGAACCCAGTGCAGTAATTAATATGATAGGAAAACAGACCATCACAATTTGCTCAAAATGCAAATACAAAGATACCATCTACTTGGCACAATCTACTTTGGTCAATGTTTTCCATAGAGATCCCATTGCCTAATTTAAACGAAGAACGCATGACCCACATTTAAATGAAGAACAATTATTTATTGAAATTTGATGGTCCAAGTGGCTGGTTATTATCATATAGCAGCACCACCTGAAAGCATCATATAGTAGCAGCAGAAGCTCATAGCAACTCATCATACAGCAGCAGCAGTTTGCAATTCATCATATACCAGCAGCATCTCATAGCAATTCATCATATAGCAGCAGCAGGAGCAGCTCATAGCAATTCATCATATAGCAGTAGCAGGACCAGCTCATAGCAATTCATCATATAGCATCAGCAGGAGCAGCTCATAGCAATTCATCATATAGCAGCAGCAGGAGCTGTCGGATTTCAGGTTCCGGGAGACCCTTGAGGTTCGAACTCTGGGGTGCGCGCGAAGATCTCTCCCCTACCAACTCACATCTCGAAGCCTTGCAAGGAATCTAGGCTAGAAAGAAGATCACACAAGGGACACGAGGTTTATACTGGTTCAGGCCACCATTGTGGTGTAATACCCTACTCCATTGTGTGTGTGGTGGATTGCCTCAGGGGCTGATGATGAACATTACAAGGGAAGAACAGCCTCGCGAGAGGTGTTCTTGAGTTGGTGCGATGAACTGCTTGGGTGAGTTCAGTCGCCTCTCTCTTCTCTTGTCTACCCTCAAATCTCTCTCTCTCTCTACTCTGTGGTGGCTAGCTCTATATATAGAGAGAGGCCCTGGTCCTCTTCCAAAGTAATGAGCGGGAAGGGCGCCAACAATTGGCCATTTTGAAGGGGAACATCTAGTACACTTATCCTGACTAAAGTTGGTCTTCGACTGCCAAAGACTCTGACGGTGACGATGTCCTGTGCTCCACGGTGACCTCCATCCTGCCGTTTTGCTGGTCCTGGTCTTGTTGCACCAAAATGGTAACCTTTGCCTGATGCCTTGGCATGTGCTTGCCCCCTTTGCACCGAAGGGGAAACAAGGACACTGCGCAGGCCGGCGCCCGCCTGGTGCCCGCCCGGTCTCGATCGTCATGGCTTGCATCACAGGCACCTCACGAGGTACTCCTGCCTTGATCTCTCTGCCTCCTCGCGAGCCTGCCTGATGAGGCTGCTCCTGAGGAAGCTTCCTGTCGTCTGCCCCGCGAGGCTTGGCCCCTCGCAAGGGTCTTGAGCTTGAGCTGATGAAGCTGGGCCGTACTGGGCCTCTGCTTGAGCCACACCGTAGGCCGCAGGCAGGCAAGTCTGGGGACCCCCGTTCCCAGAACACCGACAGGAGCAGCTCATAGCAATTCATCATATAGCTTGCGTGTATGTTTTTACTTGAGGGTCAGGTGTGACACGGGCGTCAGTAGTTGCATTTTGAGTGTAATATAGGCAGACAACAGAGTCATTTCACTATTCCCTTCCCTTCAATTTTTAGTGAGGTTCTACCCGAAACACCCCCCTCCAAAGCGAAATTAGTTAAGCCCAAGCCCATAACTCAAAAATGACTTCTTTACATCTTTTATGGCTTATTTTGACAATAAGCCTTGAAAAGGTGGAATCGAACTGGCCCTTAACCTGCAATTCAATTGTGCGTGCAATGATGAATCACTCTTACCTGCTATAGTGTACATTTAGGCATCATCATACATGGCATAACCTAATACATGTGCATTCCATTGTGGAATCTGGAATATGCAATGTTTATGTTAGTTCATACGTTGCACATGATGTTTAAATGCCCCTTAAATCTGGTCAGTCAAGTGATGGTCTTTAAACCTCCTTCTTTCCTCCTTTTCTTGATATGTAAGATTTGCTCACACATCTGTTCAATTGCTTGTTTGCATCAGCCAGCCATACTAGGACTGTTTGCTTTGGTTACTTGTTGTTCTTGACCTAACACTCTAACAGAGCTTGTCAATGATTTAAACACTAAGGGTTGCTGTAGTGGGGCCTTGTCTAACTCATAGGTGACATAAAGGTTTGGTTGTACCTGGAGATCCAGTTCGAAGGTATGCCTAGTTTTTACATAGTGCAGACATAGTAAATGCTCATTTCATTGTGTGCAAGTGCAAGAGATGCAGCATGTTTCATTATGTGGTTTTGTTTTGTTATAATCTCATCCTTTTGTGTTCACAGACTGGAAAGTATGCATATTTATCTTCCAAGGAGACGAGTAACTAGTTTGTGTCACCTTGTAGAGGGGGTGCAATGAAGATAAGATTGAGGATTTCCAAGTACAAGATGTTAGGAAGGAGCCTTGCAAGAGAAGTAGGAGCTGTGCTGAGCCTCTTCAACCTGTTAAGGTAAATCACTGTATGCAACTCAACAGTTCAATTCCTTGTTTGTTTCAGGCATAGTTAATTTGCTCTTTTCAATTGCTTTTTTGTCGTCAGTTAATGAGATGCCCAAAGAATCATGCCTGATGTTGGGTACTTGTATAACTATTAGTTCACATAATTAAAGGCCTTACCATTTAATTACTCTGTGGAAGTGTGCCTGAAACTTTGAAGTCTATTAACCAACTATTATTGCATGAGGCTCACAATCTAGTTTATACTACGCTAATGATTGCATAGTTTTGCCTGTTGTAGTATGTTTATATGAAACCCTCTGCTGTTCATTATGCTCCCTAAGACTTTAATTGAGCTACAGAATGGCCAACTGCTTGCTTACTTATACGCAACATGTTGTCTAAATTTGTAACTTGTCTGTGTTTTCGATTGGGCCCCAACATCATGCTCCTCTGGTGATCTAAGAGGGATTTCTGTATGCAGGCTGCACAAACTATCTTTTTTATAATTTTTAAAATATCACCTGCTTATGCTTCATGACGTGTAACATTATTGTTAGTCATGTTTTGCCATGTAGTACAAAATAGTTTCTTGCTCGCTTCACTGTTGTAACTATATTTTTGCCCTAGTCATGTGTACTTACAGAAACATTTCAGGATGAAGTGACATCAACACAAAGATCTGCGAGCAGTGCGGCATGGCCGTTACCGAATGATTATGGATTGGAATTGGAATGTGCTGATGTTCTCGAGCATCAACTAGAGGTGGCAAGACAACGTGTACATGATTGTCAATGTATAATCAACAAGTTGAGACTAGACATGCAGGTATTAGATGCAGGAGTCAAAAAATGAAACAAGACACTGAGGTAACCATGAAGGAATTGGAGATTTTGCAGACTGAAATTTGTGCTATCTGAATCTGGCCAATCCTATTTTCTGAAGAGATTATAGTTCAAATGGAGTTAAGTTGATGCGCGTCCATGATGTATGAGTTGTATTTGCCCAGTGTATGTAATTTGTTGTTTGTGTATGCTTTATTATCACCTGTGCCGAACAATAATGCCCAGTGGGTATAATCGGCTATAATTTCTTTAGTGTATAGTGTAGGATTATTCTATGTTTCTATGCCTTGGTCTCTTTGTTGTATAGTGTATGTTTTTTAGAGGTGATAGTATTGAGTAGGATAATTCTTTGAATATGCTATATCGTTCAAACGGGGGCCAACTCGCACAAATGTTGTAGTGACCATGGCCGTCCACGGGCCGTCGGATCCATGGGCCATGTACGGGCCGTCGGATCCATGGGCCTTCTACATCTCGTAGGATCCATGGGCCTTCTCTGTCTCGTAGGATCCATGGGCCTTCTACGTCTCGTAGGATCCATGGGCCTTGTAAGGGCCGACTCATTTATTGGTCTTGTACGGGCCTTTAATGGGCCGTAGACGGGCTAGAGTGGAAATCGTATGTTTTATGGGCTGACCATAACGGGCCGTTAATAGGCCGTATTTGGTGATGCTATGAAAATGGCCCAACAGATTAATGGTCCACAAACGGGCCGACTGTAACGACGGGCTGAATTTGGCCCACAAGCAGAAAATGACTGTAACGTGCCGTAAGTAACAGAATGCTGCAAATGAGCCAAGAATAAATGGCCCCTCAGAAGGCCGAAAGATAACTTGGGCTGGAAACGGCCCAACAGAATAACGGGTCGTTAATGGGTATAAAGTGATACACTGTTCATTACGGGCCAGTTTCACCACGGGTCGTTAATGGGTGTAAAGTGATACACTGTTCATTACGGGCCAGTCTCACCACGAGCCGTTAATGGGCCAAGAGTTACAAAGGGCCTCATATGGGCGGAAAGACGTCATGGGCCATACATGGGTCAGAAGTGAAAATGGGCTGGAATCATATTGGATGGCCAGATGACGCTACTGGGCCTAATTCAGATAGGGCATAACGGGCCTTAGGTTAGCGGGCTATAAATGGGCTATATGGGAACAGGCCATTAACAGGCTTTTTATGGGCCGACCCGCCACCTTTTGACCAAGTCAAACGGGCAGGCTTTTTCAAAGGAATGGGCCTCTGTTGGGCCATGCCATGTGTCGACATATCGTAGGCGCCTTCTGTCCAATGAGTGGATGACATCTGTCCCAACGATGAGCCGACACGTGTTTCCTCCAGCCAATGATGATTTTACACGTGGAAAATCCCCATTGGTCGGGATGTTAGTTATCGGATCCAAAACCCGACCCGATAGCTTAACGGCGTTCCATTACGGTGGATGCCACATGTCGGTCACCCTTGACGAAAGCACTTCTGTGACGCGTGATTTATCGTCATGGAAGTGGACACTTCCATGATGATAATTATGGTAATGGCATGGAACACTTCTGCGATAGCACAGGTATGACTATCTTGATTCTGTCATAAAATCATCATGGATGTACATGCATGACAAAAAAAGCGACCTACTGTGACAAACACATATCATCACGGAAGTGTATTTTTTTGTAGTGTCAACTCGGATATTTAATTGAAATATTAACTTCAACTCCTGGAACATCTCATATGGTCCATGACATTCAAAATGTCTTTGAAGTCTCGACTCTAAGCCGTTAAGCATGGTGCACTAAACTATCAAGTAGTCATCATATTGAGCTAGCCAAACATTCATAACATCTGCATCTGCTCCTGCAATAGGTGCATCAAGGACATAATTCTTCTATGCAGCAATGAGGATAAACCTCAGATCACGGATCCAATCCGCATCATTGCTACTATCATCTTTCAACTTAGTTTTCTCTAGGAACACATATAAAACATAGGGAATCAACAATGCGAGCTATTGATCTACAACATTATTTGCAAAATACTACCAGGACTAAGTTCATGATAAATTAAATTTCAATTAATCATATTACTTAAGAACTCCCACTTAGATAGACATCCCTCTAATCATCTAAGTGATCAAGTGATCCAAATCAACTAAACCATGTCCGATCATCACGTGAAATGGAGTAGTTTTCAAAGGTGCACATCACTATGTTGATCACATCTACTATATGATTCACGCTCGACCTTTCGGTCTCAGTGTTCTGAGGCCATATCTGCATATGCTAGGCTCGTCAAGTTTAACCTGAGTATTCTGCGTGTGTAAAACTGTCCTACACCCGTTGTATTTGAACGTAGAGCTTATCACACCCGATCATCACATGGTGTCTCGGCATAAAGAACTTTCGCAACGGTGCATACTCAGGGAGAACACTTATACCTTGAAATTTAGTGAGAGATCATCTTATAATGCTACCGTCAATCAAAGCAAAATAAGATGTATAAAAGATAAACATCACATGCAATCAAACTATGTGACATGATATGGCCATTATCATCTTGTGACTTTGATCTCCATCTGCAAAGTACTGTTATGATCTCCATTGTCACCGGCATGACACCATGATATCTATCATCTTGATCTTTATCAATGTGTCATCACATGGTCGTCTCGCCAACTATTGCTTTTGCAACTATTGCTATCGCATAGCGATAAAGTAAAGCAATTATTTGGCGCTTGCATCTTATGCAATAAAGAGACAACCATAAGGCTTCTGCCAGTTGCCGATAACTTCAACAAAACATGATCATCTCATACAACAACTTATATCTCATCACGTCTTGGCCATATCACATCACAACATGCCCTGCAAAAACAAGTTAGACGTCCTCTACTTTGTTGTTGCAAGTTTTACGTGGCTGCTACGGGCTGAGCAAGAACCGTTCTTCCCTACGCATCAAAACCACAACAATATTTTGTCAAGTTAGTGTTGTTTTAACCTTCGCAAGGACCAGGCGTAGCCACACTCGGTTCAACTAAAGTTGGAGAAACTGACACCCGCCAGCCACCTGTGTGCAAAGCACGTCGTAGAACCAGTCTCCCGTAAGCGTACGTGTAATGCCGGTCCGGGCCGCTTCATCCAACAATACCACCGAACCAAAGTATGACATGCTGGTAAGCATTATGACTTGTATCGCCCACAACTCACTTGTGTTCTACTCGTGCATATAACATCTACGCATAAACCTGACTTGGATGCCACTGTTGGGGAACGTAGTAATTTCAAAAAAAATCCTACGCACACGCAAGATCATGGTGATGCATAGCAACGAGCGTGGAGAGTGAGTCCGAGTACCCTCATAGACCGAAAGTGGAAGCGTTAGCACAACGCGGTTGATGTAGTCATACGTCTTCATGATCCGACCGATCCAAGTACCGAACTTACGGCACCTCCGAGTTCAGCACACGTTCAGCTCAATGACGTCCCGCGAACTCTGAACTAGCAGAGCTTCACGGGAGAGTTTCATCGGCACGACGGCGTGATGACGGTGATGATGTTGCTACCAACGCAGGGCTTCGCCTAAGCACTGCTACGATATGATCGAGGTGGAATATAGTGGAGGGGGCACCGCACACGGCTGGGAGAGATCAACAGATGAACTTGTGTGTTTATGGGGTGCCCCTTGCCTCAGTATATAAAGGAGGAGAGGAGGGGAGGGGCCGGCTGAGAGAGTCCTGGATTAGGGGGTATCCGGACAACCGGACTATATACATTGTCCGGACTATCGAAGCGTGAAGATACAAGACTCAAGACTTCGGCCCGTGTCCGGATGGAACTCTCCTTTGCGTGGAAGACAAGCTTGGCGATCCGGATATTAGATTTCCTTCCTTGTAACCGACTCCATGTAAACCCTAGCCCTCTCCGGTGTCTATATAAACCGAAGAGGATGGTCCTTAGAAGGCCGATCACAATTACAATCATACCATCATAGGCTAGCTCTTAGGGTTTAGCCTCTACGATCTCGTGGTAGATCTACTCTTGTACTACTCATATCTTCAATATTAATCAAGCAGGAAGTAGGGTTTTACCTCCATCGAGAGGGCCCGAACCTGGGTAAACATTGTGTCCCTTGCTTCCTGTTACCATCAGCCTAAGATGCACAGATCGGGACCCCCTACCCGAGATCCGTCGGTTTTGACACCGACATTGGTGCTTTCATTGAGAGTTCCTCTCTGTCGTTGCTGCAAGGCCTGATGGCTCGTCTCGTTGTCAAGGACGACATCATCTCCGGAGGAACGCTGGTTGTATGCCAGATCCTTTGACTCGGCGGCTTCATTATGACCGCCCCATTGGCTGTCGCGCCAACAGTGACCTCTCAGGTCAGCACGCATGACCTTCGCATCAATGCGGAGCTTGCTGAACAGATGGATCTGATAGATCTCTCCTCTCTTAATGAGCTCCTAGACCGCATCGCCGCTTTGGGAGTCGCTACGGACTATGACCGGATTGGGCTTAAACCAGACCAGAGGGACATTAAATCCCCGCCGGCCACCCATGAGATAGCGGTAGTGGAGGAACCACACACGAGTCATCCCTCAAATTTGAGGACGAATTATGTCCGGATCGCCGAACTCAATAAATTGAACACCTGCCCAAAGGGAGACATGACCCGAGTCCCGGACTTAGAGCCGGGCATCGGGCCGAAGAGATCGGATGATACTCCGGACCTCAGATTGTCGGGCTCGGAACCTTCCGCGCCCCCGGGAGTCAGATCGGAATGAAAATGCGGATTCAGCCAACGACACTCTCTTGGACTTAAACCGTCTATCCCGCATCAGGCAAGAGTCCCTGGAAATGGTACACCATTACTGGGCCAGATTCCTCCTTGCGCTTAACAAAGTCGAGGACTGCCCCGAGGGGGACGTAGTCTCACTTTTCTGCAAAAACTGCACCAACAGAGGACTCCTTAATGCTATAAGCCGCCGTGACATAGCACACTTTGCGGACTTAGCGACCATAGTACAGAAGTACTGCGTGATGGAAAGCGCATGGAAAACCCAAACAGAATTTTGGGATAGTACGGCCCTCACCAGTACCTTGGTCCGAACTAAATAGCCGAACTCTCGTAAGTCGACCAATTCAATTCCCAAGAAACGGACGTGGAACCGTATTGGAAGGATGGCTTAATGGGCCATGCAAGCTTCACAGTACGCCGGACGCAACGCCAACCCATAGCCTAAGAGCATGTTGGATACTCCGACAGGTAGCTAAGAGTGGCGAGGACCTCCTCGAGAGCCATAAAGATGAACATTATCCCGCCAAGGAACACAATACGGTACTAACAGTCTTCGAGACTTTCGCCTCAAACAATAGGCGCAAGCGGGCCCATCGAAGCTCCGCCGAAATATGCCATGTGGCAAAGGTAAATCCATGGAACGACACTGCTATAACTTTCAATGCCAGCGACGAGCCCCAATTCTAGGCCTTCCGGGCTCCAGCCGCTTTGGTCCTTAGTCCAATAGTGGACGGCTTTCGGCTCACTAAAGTACTCATGGACGGCGGAAGCGGATTAAACCCGATCTACGAAGAAACACTCAACAAGATGGAAATTGATAAAGGCCGCGTTGAGCAAAGCGGCACAACAGGGGAATTATCCCTAGTCGAGAGGCATGGTGCACGGGGAAAATCACACTCGATGTGGTATTCGGCACTCCGGAGAATTACAGGTCCGAAGAGATCATGTTCCAAGTGGCCCCTTTCAGCACCGGATACCACGCCCTTGTAGGGCGGGACGCGTTTGCAAGCTTTCAAGCTATACCCCATTACAGGTACATGAAGCTTAAAATGCCCGGACCCAATGGAATCATCACTCTAGCCAGTGATCCTGACGTCGCACTCCGCGCCAAAAACAAAACCGCAGCACTAGCCTTGGAGGCGTTGTCCGAAGCCCTAGCAATGGAAGAATTAACAATGTTGCATGCCACCATGGACAGGGACGACGTGATACTCGACAAACGACCCAAGTCCACCTCATTTAAGCCCGCGGATGAGATAGTCAAATTCCAAGTCCACCCTACGGACCCTATGAAGACAACCTCCATCGGGACACAGTTAGGCCCCACCATGGACGCCGCACTGCAGGACTTCTTACGCAAGAATTGGGACATCTTCGCCTGGCACCCGTCGAACATGCCAGGCATCCCGCGCGAATTGGCCGAACACAACCTTAACATACTAAAGGGATACAAACCCGTCAAACAAACCCTAAGGCGACTTTCAGAGCCCAAACGACAAGCCATGGGGGAGGAGCTAGCCAAGCTACTTGAAGCCGGATTCATTAGAGACATCAAACATTCGGATTGGCTGGCAAACTTGGTGATGGTACCAAAGAAGGATAAATCCTGGCGCCTATGCGTCGACTTCAGAGACCTTAACAAGGCTTGCCCCAAGGATCCCTTTCCCCTCCCTCGCATCGATCAAATCATCAATGCCACAGCAGGACACGACTCGCTGTGTTTTCTCGACGCATACTCTAGATACCATCAAATAAAGATGGCAGAGTCCGACCAAGCTGCTACAGCTTTCATAACGCCATATGGCCCCTTCTGCTTCAACACTATGCCTTTCGGGCTCAAGAATGCCGAAGCAACCTACCAACGCATGATTCAAACATGCCTGGAAAAGCAAATTGGCAAAATAGTGGAGGCATACATGGATGACGTGGTCATAAAAACAAGACACGTCGAAACCCTAATAGATGACTTGAGGCTTACGTTCGACAACCTACGAACATACGACATCAAGCTGAATCCAGAGAAATGCGTTTTCGGCGTCCCCTCTAGAAAACTGCTGGGCTTCATCATTTCCAACAGAGGAATTGAAGCTAATCCGGCAAAAATCCGAGCTTTGTCGCAGTTGGCTATACCAACTGACCTCAAACACATCCAGAAATTAGCTGGATACGTGGCTGCTTTGAGCCGCTTTATCTCCAGGTTAGGAGAAAAGGCACTGCCGCTTTACCACCTTCTTCGGCGCACTGAACACTTCGTGTGGACGGATGCAGCCGCGACCGGACTCGATGACATAAAAAAACCTTATTGGCCAATAATCCAGTCCTAACAGCGCCAAATATCGGTGAACCCATGCTGCTGTACATAGCTGCAACACATCAAGTTGTAAGCGCGGTACTCGTCATCGAACGAGAGGTTGACGGATACAAATTTCTGCTACAGAAGCCGGTTTACTACATATCCATGGTGCTCACCCCATGCAAATCCCGATACCCACACTATCAAAAAATAGCATACGCGGTCTTCATGGCATCCCGAAAACTACGACACTACTTTCAAGAGTGTTCGATTACGGTGGCCTCCGAAGTACCATTAAATGATATAATAAACAACCGCGATGCCATGGGCCGGATTGCCAAATGGGCCATAGAGCTCCTCCCATTTGACATAATATACAAGCCTCGATGGGCTATTAAGTCGCAAGTATTAGCTGACTTTGTCGCCGAATGGACGGAAGCTGAACTCCCTAAAGAGTACGGCGCATACTCTAACTGGATCATGCACTTCGACGGCTCTAAAATGTTGGCCGGATTGGGAGCAGGTGTAGTCCTGACGTCTCCCACCGGAGACACGGTCCAATACGTCCTCCAGATATTATACACAGACTCCAACAATGCAGCCGAATATGAGGCTCTGTTGCACGGTCTTCGGATGGTAGTCTCTATGGGCATTCAACGCCTAGAGGTCCGCGGGGATTCAAACCTTGCAATATCCCAAATAAACGGAGACTTTGATGCCAAGGATCCGAAAATGGCGGCCTACCGTAATGCCGTCCTCAAAATGTTAGCTCGGTTCGAGGGGCTTGAATTTCACCATGTGGCTCGAGAAAACAATCAAGCGGCAGATGTACTTGCTCGTATCGGCGCTAAACGCGACCTTGTCCCACCTAACATATTCCTGGAAAGGTTGTTTAAGCCATCTGTGGTATGGGAAGGGGAGTCCGGCAATACCAGCACGGATTCGAATACACCCCCAGATTCCGAGCTAACAAACATAATCGGAGGCTCTACCACCGAAATAACAACGTCAGCCCACGAAATAATGGCCATCATCGCCCCGTGGACTGAATCCTTCTTGGCCTACCTAAATAGGCAGGAGCTCCCCGACGACCAAAATGAAGCACGCTGCATCGTCCAGCGTTCTAAAGCTTACAAAGTCCATGAAGGGGAACTCTACAAGAAAAGCGCGACTGGAGTGCTTCAAAGGTGCATCTCCGAAGAGGAAGGGCGGAAGCTCTTGGCTGAAATCCATGCCGGACTGGGCGGGCACCATGTCGCGGCTCGAGCATTAGTCAGCAAGGCCTTCCGTACATGTTTCTATTGGCCGACGGCCCAAGCGGACGCACAGGACCTCGTCCAACATTGCGTTGGTTGCCAGCTCTTCGCCAATCAGAGTCATATGCCCCCTACCGCCCTCCAAACAATCCCCATAACTTGGCCCTTCGCGGTCTAGGGACTGGATATGGTTGGACCCCTTAAAGGTGGAAGCCACAAGAAAAAATACCTATTGGTCATGGTAGATAAGTTCACCAAATGGATAGAAGCCAAACCAGTGAAAACGGCTGAATCCGGACCAGTAATCGACTTTATATCCGGGGTCGTACACCGATACGGTGTCCCCCACAGCATCATCACCGATAATGGCTCAAATTTCACAGCCGATGAGGTGAAATCTTGGTGCAGCAAAATGGGCATTAAGCTCGACTATGCTTCCATATACCATCCTCAAACAAATGGCTAGGTCGAACGGGCAAATGGTCTCATCATGAGCGGCATTAAACCCAGACTAGTGCGATCCTTGACAGAGTCGGATACTCATTGGGTCGAAGAGCTTGACTTTGTACTCTGGGGGCTACGGACCACGCCGAATCGCACCACCAGATATACACCATTTTTTATGGTGTACGGTGCGGAAGTAGTACTACCTTGCGAAATAATACATGATTCACCACGCGTACGCATGTACGAAGAAAAGGAAGCCAGCTAGATCGGCAGGATAACTTGGATGCCCTGGAGGAGGAGCGCGATGTCACTAAGGCCCTTCCGCATTCTATCAGCAACAGGCTCGACGATACCAAAGCAGAGAAGTACGGGCCAAAACTTATAATATTGGCGAACTCGTTCTATGCTTACCGGAGAAGAAGAAGGACAAGCTCAAACCCAAGTGGGAAGGCCCCTTCGTCATCGACCAAGTTCTCACCGGAGGAGCGTACCGCTTACATAATGCGTCCGATAACAGACTCGAGCCGAACCCGTGGAACGCGGCCAGACTCCGGAGATTCTACGCCTAGCGCCGGACCCAGTGTTTGTCTCTTCACCTCCTCCTTTTTATTTATGCTCCCCCCATATTCCTTTCTTGATCCATTTTTTTCTTCACACAAAGTATTTCATACAGTACGGACTCTCGGATTATTCCGGCTGCACTACGTGTGTAAACAATACCTGGGGGCTTCCTATACGGAAGCTAATTATAAATTACTCTGAAGGCTTTTTGCCCATCACACATGAATTTCTTTTAATGTGTGCCTTTTCTTCACCATTATATGCATCGATATGACTTAAGACATGGGCAATCTGGGTTGCCTGGCTCCTGTGTTTATGCCCTACGTTCCCGTTAATTCGGCTAGGGCATAAGGGGAGCACCTCTGCGATTGTTATTGTCGGTTGAGCCGGATGTGTACCTCAGACTGGGTGAAGCCGAAAGCTAGTTTCCTTAAGAGAATATTCGGTCGGTGAACAAAAGATGTTTCCGTTTTTCATAACTTAAATCCCCAGAAGTCTTGTATCCTGCACCTCTATCCGCAGTCCGGGCATGTGCTTTGCCGCATGCACCCCCAGGGAAAGGAACCCCTAACGGAACTATTCTCCCTGGAAGATGTTTCTTACTATCCATGTAATATAACATAACTAGCTGGGTACTTGTCTGTTCAAGCACTTATGACCTCTACGCCTGGTCTCCACGCATATCATGGTTTTATATAACTGAGCGGGTATTCGGACACACCCCAGACTATAGGATCCGGGGGCTGAAGCGAAAAGGTCCGCCATGACAAATGATTTTAATCCGGCTAGGGGCTACTCATGCCCTTACATTACACAGTCACTTGGACTGACTATATTCCTCCTCTATGCCATCCAACAGACTATCTAGTTTACAATCATGTTGAGAATACTTAGCGGCTAACGCTACCTAGTCATATACCAGACTTATGGGAATTTCTTTCCCATCGGGCCCCGCCGGTCCTACTTTGGCCATATGGTTTGGGTCCAGCTTGGTGTAGCGCATCTTCACCATTGCCCAAGCTTCTCTTGCACCTTGCCGGCATGCCGATATCTTCCATAGCTGGAAGCGCCGCCGATCTCCTTGAAGCAGGTCCACAAGCTCCCCTACGCCATTTGGCAAGGGGCTTGAGGGCCACAAGGCCTGGGCAACGATGTGCATCACCCGATGAGCTCGCTCGTGCAACTGTGAAAGTTCTTGCAGTACATCACCTATAGATGAGGGCATCTCCTCCTCGGGGTGGCCCGTTAACATTCCTACACGAAAAATTCTTTCAATGCACTTCCTCGCTGAACTATCATATAGTTCGTCTAGACACTCACCATAAATGTCGCGTCGAAGCCTTTTATTCTCCTTTACGGAGTCCGTCAGTTGGGCACGAACGTCTTTTAACTCCACATCCAGCTGGACATTGGCATCCTGAAGATTGTTCTTCTCCTGCCGCACTTGCGTGAGAATGCGCTCGCCAGCCTTTAGTTGCCTCTGGAGATGCGACTCCTCTCTCTCGTCCTCCGGATTCACCCCGAGGTTATCTACAGAAGTCTCTGTTTATCACAAACAGCCAGTTGCTAACCAATACATTTTTGTACAATCGAAATGAATGTTACCGTATGAGGCCTTCTAGGATTCCTCTAGCTTGGCAACCGTGGCCCTTAGTTGAGTCTTGCACTCTTCTAGCTCCCGAGACAATTGCTCATTCTTATCTACAAGAACCTGCGCGTACATTGATACTTAAAACTGTTGTTCCAACCGCTTCAAGTCTCAGGGGCTACTGCTATACATACTCATCACAATTTCTTACCCGTATATCTTTGGTATACTGGTTCGTCGCTTGGGCAAGCCCGCCTTGAGCAGCCCGGATGTATGTGTCTGCTGAATTGAAGGCATTAAAGGCCTCTTCGGAAAAGATGTTGTTCTGAAGCACGGCCCTCCGGCGCCGGTGATTCATGGCGCTCTCCACTTCGGAGTTTGTGGCCGAAAGCATATCCGCATCCTCTGTCGGAGGACTATGCGGCATTGGCCCTACATCCGCCTCCTCTCTCGAAGTTGGCCCTAGAGCCCGACTAGTGGAGGCGTGGTTGGTGGGATCCCCGGATGTAGTCCGGATACCCCTCTTCCTGCCAGGATGTAAAGGGCGTTGTTACACTTCAAGTAGCAATAATTACATAACAGGTTGTTTCCTTACCTCTGTAAAGGCGTGTCGGCCCTAACCACCTTCCTCTTGAGCCTACCCAATCCGGACGCCTGTGGCTGACGGGTCCCTAGGGGCTCAGCCCTGCGCTCCGAGCATCGTTTCTGCAAAAACACGACGCATCAGGGGTAAAACATGACATCAGGAAAGAATCCTCTTTGGCGGATCAAGTGTCCGGCATGGCTTACACGCAATGAAGGTAGCAGTCCGGGATAGTCAGCAGTAATAGCCACTGAGGCGCCGTCACGGCTCGCCCGATAAAATATCCCATCGACAAGCTCCACAGCCGCATCCAGGTCCTCTTCGATTCCTAGGTCCAGGGCCCTTTCAGGGTCCTCTGGCTGCGGGGATGGGCTGGAGATTCCTTCTACGGCCCTCCTCAGTTCCTGCTCGGGAATATCGAGACAGGTAACCTTAACAAAAAACGCCACGATAAGTGAAGCGAGAACATAAATGACGACTTACCTAGTTGGGGGGATTGTACATGGAGAATCCGTCTCGCGGTTTGATATGAAGGAAGTCTTCCTCTTCTCCTTTGTATAGGTCGGACAATATCCTTGCCAGCGCAGCGGCGGAGTCCGACCCTTGCGGCCGCAGCGGGTGGCATCATTTGTCCCGTTGTAATGCCACATGGGATTGCCCCGATATTGAAGTGATTGCACTCCCCGCATTATGCATATTGCCATAACCTCGACTATCGTCAGTCCGGATTTGTTTAGTAACTTTATCCTGCTCATCAGAAAATGTATTTCCCTGGAATCCTCTTCTTGGGGGCCTCGGGGGCGCCAGCTTAGACGTGCCTTCGGCGGGGTGTTACTGAACTTGGGGAGCCCTCTCCGGACTGGATCCGGAAGGGGAGGGTCGTCAATATAAAGCCATTCTAAAGCCCAATTATTCGGTGCCTTCTTGGGAGTGCCGGATAGGTATCCGGTCTCAGCGACACGCCATACTTCGGCCCCGCCCACTTGACATAGGGATTCTCCTTGGTTGCGGGGGACAAGGTAGAACAGCTTTTTCCACAATCCGAAATGAGCCTCGCAACCTAGAAATAGCTCACAAAGGGCGACGTACCCAGCTATAGGTAGTACGAAGGCTGGGGTAAAATTGTGCAACTGGAGGCCGTAAAACTCCAGGAGCCCGCGAAGGAATGGATGGATAGGGACCCGACGCCCCTTAACAGATGCGGGATAAGGCATACGCGCTCCTCTGAAGATGGATTAGGAGATCTCTCCGCTTGTTCTCCGCCATTATAGATGGCCACCCCGAATCGGACAGGGACCATGAACACCGGCGGGAGGAGCCCTTGGGTTCGTAACTTTATCAGATGGCTATGCGAAACTGAACATTCTCCCCAGTCCCCTGGCTTGGGGCAAGGGGAGCGAGCAGAAGAGCTGCAACGACCGGCCATGTTGGAATGGTTTTTCTGGGTGCTCTGTTGGAAGCTTGCTCGAGGAGGGAGAGTGGGGTTTTGATCTAAAATAGATGATTGGCCCGAAGGACCGAGGGTGGCAAACGCAAAAATACCTCAACTCCTCACATTCGCTTGACACGTGGAAATAGTCATTATTGAGGCACTGAAGCCGAGGAGTACAAACATTGATGAGATGTTGGACATTGTTCGTCGTGATGGGTACATTGGAGTATTCGGAGAAGGAACCCGCCTTGCAATGCCGAAGACAAGACTGCGCGCCGGACTCATCGCCATTGAAGCCTGGTTCAGGGGCTACTGAGGGAGTCCTGGATTATGGGGTATCTGGACAGCCGGACTATATACATTGTCCGGACTATCGAAGCGTGAAGATACAAGACTCAAGACTTCGGTACGTGTCCGGATGGGACTCTCCTTTGCGTGGAAGACAAGCTTGGCGATCCGGATATTAGATTTCCTTCCTTGTAACTGACTCCATGTAAACCCTAGCCCTCTCCGGTGTCTATATAAACCGGAGAGGATGGTCCTTAGAAGGCCGATCACAATTACAATCATACCATCATAGGCTAGATCTTAGGGTTTAGCCTCTACGATCTCGTGGTAGATCTACTCTTGTACTACTCATATCTTCAATATTAATCAAGCAGGAAGTAGGGTTTTACCTCCATCGAGAGGGCCCGAACCTGGGTAAACATTGTGTCCCTTGCTTCCTGTTACCATCAGCCTAAGACGCACAGATCGGGACCCCCTACCCGAGATCCGCCGGTATTGACACCGACACCGGCCCTCTCTATGGCGCGCCCTGGGGAGTCCTACTCCCACCGGGAGTAGGATTCCCCCCTTCCATCTAGTAGGAGTAGGAGTCAAGGAAAGGGAAAAGAGAAGAGAAGGAAGGAGGGGGCGTAGCCCCTCCCCCTAGTCCAATTCGGACTAGCCTTGGAGGGGCGTGTAGCCTCCCCTCTCTCTTTCCCCTAAAGCCCAATAAGGCCCATATACTCCCCGGCGAATTCCCGTAACTCTCCGGTACTTTGATAAATACCCGAATCACTCGGAACCTTTCCGATGCTCGAATATAGTCGTCTAATATATCGATCTTTACGTCTCGACCATTTCAAGACTCCTCGTCATGTCCCCGATCCCATCCGAGACTCCAAACTACCTTCAGTACATCAAAACACATAACTCATAATATAAATCGTCACCGAACGTTAAGCATGCGGACACTACGGGTTTGAGAACTATGTAGACATGACCGAGACACGTCTCCGATCAATAACCAATAGCGGAACCTGGATGCTCATATTGGCTCCTACATATTCTATGAAGATCTTTATCGGTCAAACCGCATAACAACATACGTTGTTCCCTTTATCATCGGTATGTTACTTGCCCGAGATTCGATCGTCGGTATCTCAATACCTAGTTCAATCTCATTACCGGTAAGTCTCTTTACTCGTTATGTAATGCATCATCCCGCAACTAACTCATTAGTCACATTGCTTGCAAGGCTTATAGTGATGCGCATTACCGAGAGGGCCCAGAGATACCTCTCCGACAATCGGAGTGACAAATCCTAATCTCGAAATATGCCAACTCAACAAATACCTTCGGAGACACCTGTAGAGCACCTTTATAATCACCCAGTTACGTTGTGACGTTTGGTAGCACACAAAGTGTTCCTCCGGTAAACGGGAGTTGCATAATCTCATAGTCATAGGAACATGTATAAGTCACGAAGAAAGCAATGGCAACATACTAAACGATCAAGTGCTAAGCTAACGGAATGGGTCAAGTCAATCACATCATTCTCTAATGATGTGATCCTGTTAATCAAATGACAACTCATGTCTATGGCTAGGAAACTTAACCATCTTTGATTCAACGAACTAGTCAAGTAGAGGCATACTAGTGACACTTTGTTTGTCTATGTATTCACACATGTACTAAGTTTCCAGTTAATACAATTCTAGCATGAATAATAAACATTTATCATGAAATAAGGAAATAAACAATAACTTTATTATTGCCTCTAGGGCATATTTCCTTCACAAGCATGAGTAGGATATAATCCACCATGAACATAAATACCATGAAGGCTATGTTGATTTTGTTTCAACTACATGCGTGAACATGTGCCAAGTCGAGTCACTCAATTCATTCAAAGGAGGATACCACCCTATCATACCACATCACAATCATTTTAATAGCATGTTGGCATGCAAGGTAAACCATTATAAGCTCCTAGCTAATTAAGCATGGCATAAGCAACTATAATCTCTAATTATCATTGCAAACATGTTTATTCATAATAGGCTGAATCAGGAATGATGAACTCATCATATTTACAAAAACAAAAGAGGTCGAGTTCATATCAGCTTCTCTCATCTCAATAAGTCCATCATATATTGTCATTATTGCCTTTCACTTGCACGTCCGAACGGTGTGTATAATAATAATAATAGTGCACGTGCATTGGGCTAAGCTGGAATCTGCAAGCATTCAATTCAAGGGAGAAGACAAAGTAATATGGGCTCTTAGTTAAATCAACAATCATGCATATGAGAGACACTAAACATTTTCATTAAGGTCTTCTCCTCTCGACCCCCAAAGGAAAGAAAAGAAATAAAACTATTTACACGGGAAAGCTCCCAACAAGTAAAAGAAGAACAAGAAATATTTTTGGGTTTTCTCTTAATTACTACTACAAGCATGGAAGGTAAACTAACTAATTTTTTTGGTTTTTCTTAAGGTTTATCAAACACGCAAGAAGAAAACTAGAAAAAGAAATTAAACTAGCATGGATAATACAATGAAAGAGTATGAGCACCGACAACTAGAATGAGTGTGTGTGAACATGAATGTAATGTTGATGAGAAATACGTACTCCCCCAAGCTTAGGCTTTTGGCCTAAGTTGGTTTAGGCCCAAGGACCGCGGCTACTCTCCCCGGTGTACTGAGGAGTGCCACCGTACTGCCACTGGCTGGCGATCTCCTGCGGATCCCACTGATAAGATGATGGACGATAAGGGTCCAGCGGTGGTTCCGGCTCAGGCTCTGGAGTTCATGTCTGGCCTCGGTGCGCGTAAACGGCCTCCGGAAAAACGAGGTAATAGCCTGTAGTTAAATCAAACAAAGAAGGCACAGGCAAGATAATAGTCTCATTGTGTTTCTTATTAAATCTTAGGTTATACAGAAGCATCTTATCATCATTGTTAACAATAAACTCATGTGCTACCATGCTCTTATAATTTAGAAAAGTAGGGGGTAGCAGTTTTTCCTCTTTCTCATAATGCCTAATAGGTATCTCGAAATTTTTAGCAAGGCGTGCAGCATAGATACCTCCGAAAATGGGGCCCTTTGTACGGTTCAGACTTAATCGTTTAGCAATAACGGCACCCATACTAAAAGTGTTATCACCAAATAAGGCATGGAATAGAATAATAATATCAGGAACACTGAGGCTTCCATAGTTTCCGCGACCAATTAAGCATCGACTAGCAAATATGGCAAACTAGCGTAAAACAGGAAAATGTATGCTAGTTATTCTTGCATCGGAAACCTTCCTCGATTCCCCTACAGTAATAGTATCAATAAAACCATCCACATCTTTACGATGTGGTTCCTCTAAGCTGCCCTCGAAGGGTATGCTGCAAACCGTGCAAAAATTACGTAATGACATCTCCCTAGCCTCATCATATAAATGAAAAACTACTGAATGAGGTGATTTCTTAGGATAATAGTAGAAATTTTGCATGAAAGTACTGGTGAGTAAGAGGTACTGTTCAGCCTGGTCGTGGAGGAAGTCGTTGAGGCTCGCATTATCAGCCAAAGAATAAAAGTCTTCATAAATTCCAGCTTCTCTCAAGAAATCATCACAAGGCCACTCACACGGCCGAACTTCCGCTACACGAGGAAGATTATACTTGGCCTTTTCTTTCTCCTTAGCTTGTTTGTCCTTGGAGCCTTGGCTAGAAGAGCCCCTCAAGAACAATCTCTTCATCTTTTCCTGAAAATTTCTGAAATTTTTAGTAACTCAAAATTGATTCAAACTCAACAATATTGATAGCAACTACTCCCACAAGTGCCTAGAGCCTATATCATGCATTAGAATTACTTGGAACCATATAAATTTGACATGCAAGCTCAAGAACAGGGTCACCTAGGCAGCAAAATTTTGCAATGAATAAAGCACTAGTACAAAAACTAATTAGACCATTGGAGGAGTCACATACCAAGGAACAATCTCCCAAAGCAGTTTTGTGAATGGAGCTTTGAGCAAGGAGAACGAAAATCGCAGCAAAATGAGCTAGAATTCGTGCTTGAGCTGGATGGGGATTTTTTTTGGGAGGAAGATGAAGTGTGTGGGTGCAGGAATAAGTGGAGGGGGGCCACCATGGGCCCACGAGGCAGGGGGCGCGCCTAGTAAGGGTGGGCGCGCCCTGGACCCTCGTGGCCAGGTGCTTGCCCCCCTGCTGTGTTCTCAGTGCCTAAAATCCTCAAATATTCCATAAAAATCATACTAAATTGGCAGGACATTTGGAGAACTTTTATTTTTGGGATATTTTTTATTGCATGGATAATTCAGAAAAAAGACAGATAATACTATTTTTACTTTATTTAATCTAAATAACAGAAATTAAAAGGAGGGTACAGAAGGTTGTGCCTTCTAGTTTCATCCATCTCATGATCATCAAAAGGAATCCACTAACAAGGTTGATCAAGTCTTGTTAACAAACTCATTCCGAATAACATGGAACCGGGGAAATTTCGAATAACACTAGGTTACCTCAATGGGGATATGAACATCCCCAATAATAAGAATATCATTTTTTTTCTTGACAGTAGGAAGAGGAAATTCAAAACCTCCAATAATGATAGTTGGAACTTTTCCAATAGAATTGATGCTATGAACTTGAGGTTGTTTCCTCAGAAAGTGTATCGTATGCTCATTACCATTAACATGAAAAGTGACATTGCCTTTGTTGCAATCAATAACAGCCCCTGTAGTATTCAAAAAGGGTCTACCGAGGATAATCGACATACTATCGTCCTCGGGAATATCAAGAATAACAAAGTTCGTTAAGATAGTGACATTTGCAACCACAACAGGCACATCCTCACAAATACCGACAGGTATAGCAGTTGATTTATCAGCCATTTGCAAAGATATTTCAGTAGGTGTCAACTTATTCAATTCAAGTCTACGATATAAAGAGAGGCATAACACTAACACCGGCTCCAAGATCACATAAAGTAGTTTTAACATAGTTTCTTTTAATGGAGCATGGTATAGTTGGTACTCCTGGATCTCCTAGTTTCTTAGGTATTCCACCTTTAAAAGTGTAATTAGCAAGCATGGTGGAAATTTTAGCTTCCGGTATCTTTTTTTTATTTGTAATGATATCCTTCATATATTTGACATAAGGATTTATTTTAAGCATACCAGTCAAGCGCATACGTAAGAAGATAGGTCTAATCATTTCAGCAAAGCGCTCAAAATCCTCATCATCCTTTTTCTTGGATGTCTTAGGAGGAAAAGGCATGGGTTTCTGAACCCATGGTTCTCTTTCTTTACCGTGCTTCCTAGCAACAAAGTCTCTTTTGTCATAACATTGATTCTTTGATTGTGGGTGATAACCCACAAGTATAGGGGATCGCAACAGTTTTCGATAAGTAAGAGTGTCGAACCCAACGAGGAGCTAAAGGTAGAATAAATATTCCCTCAAGTTCTATCGACCACCGATACAACTCTACGCACGCTTGACGTTCGCTTTACCGGAAACAAGTATGAAACTACAAGTACTTTGTAGGTGTTTTTGGATAGGTTAGCAAGGTAATAAAGAGCACGAGAATAAAAACTAGGGGCTGCTTAGATAAAAACATAACTAAAGTAAATATGGCGAGTGTGGAAAAGTGGTAGTAGAAGTTGTGAAATTGTCCCTAAGCAATTGACTACGTTACTAGACCGGTAATCACTATTCCAATTCTATTTGAGGGAGAGGCATAAGCTAACATATCATCCCTTGCTTGGAATTCTATGCACTTATGATTGGAACTCTAGCAAGCATCCGCAACTACTAAAGATTCATTAAGGTAAAACCCAACCATAGCATTAAGCATTAAGTCCCCTTTTATCCCATACGCAAACAACCTACTTACTCGGGTTTGTGTTTCAGCCACTCACGCAACCCACCATAAGCAAATCACAAACATATTGCAAACACTATAGCGGGAATCCCTCATGCTTGCGCGACACGGAAGGCACCATAGGACAGCACCAATAATAAAACATGCAACTCAAACCAATCATAGCAATTCATCAATCACCGATAGGACAATAGAAATCTACTCAGACATCATAGGATAGCAACACATCATTGGAAAATAATATGAAGCATAAAGCACCATGTTCAAGTAGAGGGTACAACGGGTTGCCGGAGAGTGTACTGATGGATATAGAAGGGGGAAGGTGATGGAGATGTTGGTGAAGATGACAGCGGTGTTGGTGAAGATCGCGGTGATGATGATGGCCCCCGGCAGCGCTCCGGCGCCACCGGAAGCAAGGGGGAGAGGGCCCCCCTTCTTATTCTTCTTCCTTGACCTCCTCCCTAGATGGGAGAAGGGTTTCCCCTCTGGTCCTTGTATCCCATGGCATGGGAGGGGCGAGAGCCCCTCCGAGATTGGATCTATCTCTCTGTTTCTGCGTTCTCTGTTTCTTCCCCTTCACCGTTTCCTTTATATCTGGAGATCCGTAACTCTGATTGGGGTGAATCTTTCGCCCAGATCTTTCTCATAAAATTAGCTTTCTTGCGCCAAAAGAAGAGCGTCAACCGCCTTACGGGTGGACCACAAGGGTCAGGGGCGCGCCTGAGGGGTAGGGCGCGCCCCCTACCTCGTGACCACCTCGAACACCGTTTCGCGTTGATTCCACTTCCCAAAAATCATAAATATTCCAAAAAAATCTTCGTCCGTTTTTATCCCGTTTGGACTCCATTTGATATTGGGTTTCTGCGAAACAAAAAACATGCAACAGACAGGAACTGGCACTGGGCACTGGATCAATATGTTAGTCCCAAAAATAGTATAAAAAGTTGCCAAAAGTATATGAAAGTTGAATAATATTGGCATGGAACAATCAAAAATTATAGATACGACGGAGACGTATCAGTGGGTTATCAAGATCAACAACAGGTTCAATCTCTACATCATTATTATTGCTAGGTTGAGCATCAACATGAACATTATCATTAACATTATCACTAGGTTCATGTTCATCACCTGATTGTGTTTCAGCATCAAAAATAGAAATATCATTGGGATTCTCAAGTGTGTCTATAACAGGTTCACTAGAAGCATGCAAAGTCCTATCATTTTTCTTTTTCTTCTTTTTAGAAGGACTGGGTGCATCTAAATTATTTCTCTGAGAATCTTGCTCAATTCTCTTAGGGTGGCCTTCAGGATACAAAGGTTCCCGAGTCATTCTACCAGTTCTAGTAGCCACTCTAACAGCAAAATCATGTTTATTATTCAATTCATCGAGCAAATCATTTTGAGCTTTAAGTACTTGTTCTGCTTGAGTGGTAACCATAGAAGCATATTTGCTAATGAGTTTAAGTTCACCTTTAACTCTAGCCATATAATCACTCAAGCGTCCAATCATGAAAGCATTATTCTTTAATTATCTACCAACATAAGCATTAAAACTTTCTTGTCTAGCCATAAAGTCATCAAATTCATCCAAACATTGGCTAGGAAACTTAGTAGACGGGATTTCAACCTTATCATATCTATAGAGAGAATTTACCTTTACTACCTGTGTCGGGTTATCAAGACCATGTGTTTCTTCAATAGGTGGTAGATTAAGACCATGTATTTGTGTATTTCTTCAATAGGAGGTAAATTCTTAACATCTTCAGCTTTAATACCTTTTTCTTTCATAGATTTCTTTGCCTCTTGCATATCTTTAGGACTGAGAAATAAAACACCCCTCTTCTTTGGAGTTGGTTTAGGAGTTGGCTCAATTGGCTTGGGAATTGGCTCAGGAAGAGTCTAAATATTTTCATTAGTCAACATATTATTCAATAGTAATTCATCTTGGTCGACTGTTCTTTCCCTGAAAACACAACCAGCACAACTATCCAAGTGGTCCTTGGAAGCATCGGCTATTCCATTATAAAAGATATCAAGTATTTCATTTTTCTTAAGGGGATGATCAGGCAAAGCATTAAGTAATCGGAGAAGCCTACCCCAAGCTTGTGGGAGACTCTCTTCTTCAATTTGCACAAAATTATATATTTCCCTTAAGGCAGCTTGTTTCTTATGAGCAGGGAAATATTTAGCAGAGAAGTAATAAATCATATCCTGGGGACTACGCACACAATCAGGATCAAGAGAATTAAACCAAGTTTTAGCATCACCCTTTAATGAGAATGGAAATATCTTAAGGATATAATAGTAGCAAGACTTCTCATCATTAGTGAACATGGTGGCTATATCATTTAACTTAGTAAGATGTGCCACAACAGTTTCAGATTCATTGCCATAAAAAGGATTAGATTCAACCAAAGTAATTATCTCAGGATCGACAGAGAATTCATAATCCTTATCAGTAACAAAGATAGCTGAAGTAGCAAAAGCAGGGTCATATTTCATTCTAGCATTTAGATATTTCTGTTTCAATTTAACTTGTAACTTCTTAAGATCAGATCTATCATTGCAAGCAAGAAAATCTCTAGCAGTTTCTTCATCCATAACATAACCCTCGGGAACAACAGGTAATCGAGTTAGTTTTGTTAGGGTTTGATCCCTAGTATCCATTATGTTCTGAGATTGATGTTGCTACGACTTTGCTATGCTTAATGCTTGTCACTAGGGCCCGAGTTCCATGATTTCAGATCTGAACCTATTGTGTTTTCATGAATATATGTGAGTTCTTGATCATATCTTGCAAGTCTATAGTCACCTATTATGTATTATGATCCGACAACCCCGAAGTGACAATAATCGGGATACTTCTCGGTGATGACCGTAGTTTGAGGAGTGCATGTATTCACTATGTGTTAATGCTTTGGTCCGGTACTCTATTAAAAGGAGGCCTTAATATCCCTTAGTTTCCACTAGGACCCCATTGCCACGGGAGGGTAGGACAAAAGATGTCATGCGAGTTCTTTTCCATAAGCACGTATGACTATATTCGGAATACATGCCTACATTACATTGATGAACTGGAGCTAGTTCTATGTCACCCTATGTTATAACTATTACATGAGGAATCGCATCCGACATAATTATCCATCATTGATCCAATGCCTACGAGCTTTTCACATATTGTGCTTCGCTTATTTACTTTTACGTTGCTATTGTTACAATCATTACAAAACTACTATCTTTACTTTTGCTACTGTTACCATTACTATCATACTACTTTGCTACTAAATACTTTGCTGCAGATACTAAGTTATCCAGGTGTGGTTGAATTGACAACTCAACTGCTAATACTTGAGAATATTCTTTGGCTCCCCTTGTGTCGAATCAATAAATTTGGGTTGAATACTCTACCCTCAAAAGCTGTTGCGATCCCCTACACTTGTGGGTTATCAGTTGGTGACCTAATGTTGTTCAGAGTCCTGGATATGATCACGGACATGACGAGGAACTCCGGAATGGTCCAGAGATAAAGATTGATATATGGGATAATAGTGTTTGGTCTCCGGAAGGGTTCCGGAATTCACCGGAAGGGATTCTGGATGTTTTCCGAAATGTTTGGGTACGAGAACACTTTATTTTGGCCAAAGGGGAAAGCCCACAAGGTTTTTGGAAAGCGCAAAAGGAAGTTTTGCAGAGTCCAGGGGCCAAACGCCAGGGTCCCTGGCGTCTGGGTCCAGACGCCGGGAACCCTGGCGTCTGGCCCTGGAGTCCAAAAAGGACTCTTGCCTATCGGGTGAAACCAGCTTTGTGGAGGCTTTTACTCCAAGTTTCGACCCCAAGGCTCAACATATAAATAGAGGGGCAGGGCTAGCACCAAAGACACATCAAGAAACACCAAGCCATGTGCCGGCAACCCTGTCCCCTCTAGTTTATCCTCCGTCATAGTTTCCATAGTGCTTAGGTGAAGCCCTGCGGAGATTGTTCTTCACCAACACCATCCCCACGCCGTCATGCTGCCAGAACTCATCTACTACTTTGCCCGTCTTGTTGGATCAAGAAGGTGAGGACGTCATCTAGTTAAACGTGTGCTGAACGCGGAGGTGACATACGTTCGGTACTTGATCGGGGCGGATCGTGAAGGTGTACGACTACATCAACCGCGTTGATAAATGCTTCCGCTTAGCGATCTTTAAGGGTATGAAGATACACTCTCCCTCTCGTTGCTATGCATCACCATGATCTTGCGTGTGCGTAGGAATTTTTTTGAAATTACCGCATTCCCCAACACTCAAGCAGTGAGCATGTGCTCGATTGTCTGGGTACTACAATCGCTTGAGTCAAGTGGGAGTTAATCTTCTAGATAAGATAGTGATTGACAGAGTTCTCTAGTCACCATCACCAAGTTACTGGAACTTCATGATGAACTATAGTATGCAAGGGATGACGAAAATGATTCCCGAGCTCTTCGTGAGACTGAAATCGACGAAGGTAGAAATCGAGAAAGAGCATCAAGTGTTGATGATTGATAAGACCACTAGTTTCAAGAAAAGGGCAAAGGGAAAGAAAGGGAACTTCAAGTAGAATGGTAAGCAAGTTGTCACTCCCATGAAGAAGCCCAAAGCTGGACCAAAGCCTAAAACTGAGTGCTTCTACTGCAAAGGAAATGGTCACTCGAAGCGGAAATGCCCTGAATATTTGGTGGATAAGAAGGATGGCAAAGTGAACAAGGGTATATTTGATATACATGTTATTGATGTGTACCTTACTAGTGTTTATAGTAGCCCCTGGGTTTTTGATACTTGTTTAGTTGCTAAGATTAGTAACTCGAAACAGGAGTTACAGAATAAATGGAGACTAGTTGAAGGTGAAGTGATGATGTGTGTTGGAAGTGGTCCCAATATTGATATGATCATCATCGCACACTCCCTATACTTTCAAGATTAGTGTTGAACCTAAATAAATGTTATTTGGTGTTTGCGTTGAGCATACATAAGATTAGATCATGTTTATTGCGATACGATTATTCATCTAAGACAGAGAATAAATTGTTATTCTGTTTACATGAATAAAACCTTCTATGGTCATACACCCAATGTTGATGGTTTATTGAATCTTGATCGTAGTGATACACATATTCATAATATTGATGCCAAAAGATGCAAAGTTGATAATGATAGTGCGACATATTTGTGGCAATGTTGTTTGGGTCATATCGGTGTAAAGCGCATGAAGAAACTCCATAAATATGGACTTTTGGAGTCACTTGATTATGAATCATTTCATGCTTGCGAACCGTGCCTTATGGGCAAGATGACTAAAACTCGTTCTCCGGAACAATGGAACGAGCTACTAACTTATTGGAAATAAGACATATTGATGTATGTAGGTCCAATGAGTATTGAGGCTCGTGGTGGGTATCGTTATTTTCTTACCTTCACAGATGATTTGAGCAGATATGGTTATATCTACTTAATAAAGCATAAGTCTGAAACATTTGAAAAGTTCAAAGAATTTCAGAGTGAAGTGGAGAATCATCATAAGAAGAAAATAAAGTTTCTATGATTTGAGTGTAGAGGAGATTATTTGAGTTACGAGTTTGGCCTTCATTTAAAACAATGTGGAATAGTTTCACAGCTCATGCCACATGGAACACCACAGCGTAATGGTGTGTTCCAACGTCGTAACCGCACTTTATTGGATATGGTGCGATCTATGATGTTTCTTATCGGTTTACCACTATCGTTTTGGGGTTATGCATTAGAGACAACTGCATTAACTTTAAATAGGAAACCATCAAAAATCCGTTGACATGACGCCTTATGAACTGTGGTTTGGCAAGAAACCAAAGTTGTCATTTCTTAAAGTTTGGGGCTACAATGCTTATGTGAAAAAGCTTCAACCTGATAAGCTCGAACCCAAATTGAAGAAATGCGTCTTCATAGGATATCCAAAGGAAACTGTTGGGTACACCTTCTATCACAGATCCGAAGGCAAGATCGTTGCTAAAAATGGATCCTTTCTAGAGAAGGAGTTTCTCTCGAAAGAGGTGAGTGGGAGGAAAGTAGAACTTGATGAGGTAATTGTACCTTCTCCCGAATTGGAAAGTAGTTCATCACAGAAATCAGTTCCAGTGATTCCTACACCAATTAGTGAGGAAGCTAATGATGATGATCATGAAACTTTAGATCAAGTTACTACCAAACCTCGTAGGTCTTCTAGAGTAAGATCCGCACCAGAGTGGTACGGTAATCCTGTTCTGGAAGTCATGTTACTAGACCATGATGAACCTACGAACTATGAGGAAGCGAGGATGAGCCCAGATTCCACGAAATGGCTTGAGGCCATGAAATCTGAGATGGGATCCATGTATGAGAACAAAGTGTGGACTTTGGTGGACTTGCCCGATGATCGGCAAGCCAAAGAAAATAAATGGATCTTCAAGAAGAAGATCGATGATGATGGTAATGTTACTATTTACAAAGCTCGACTTGTTGGCGAAAGGTTTTCGACAAGTTCAAGGAGTTGACTATGATGAGACTTTCTCACCCGTAAAGATGCTTAAGTCTGTCTGAATCATGTTAGCAATTGCTGCATTTTATGATTATGAAATTTGGTAAAAGGATGTCAAAACTGCATTCCTGAATGTATTTCTAGAAGATGAGTTGTATATGATACACCCGAAAGGTTTTGTCAATCCAAAGGGTGCTAACAAAGTGTGCAAGCTCCAGCGATCCATTTATGGACTGGTGCAAGCCTCTCGGAGTTGGAATAAACGCTTTGATTGTGTGATCAAAACATATGGTTCTATACGGACTTTTGGAGAAGCCTGTATTTACAAGAAAGTGAGTGGGAGCTCTGTAGCATTTCTAATCTTATATGTAGATGACATATCGTTGATTGGAAATTATATAGAGTTTCTGGATAGCATAAAG
Organism: Triticum dicoccoides; assembly: GCF_002162155.2. Taxonomy (NCBI): domain Eukaryota; kingdom Viridiplantae; phylum Streptophyta; class Magnoliopsida; order Poales; family Poaceae; genus Triticum; species Triticum dicoccoides. The sequence goes on from NC_041391.1 coordinate 563,210,667, forward strand.
GGATACCTGAATAAGAGTTTTTCTATGAAAGACCTCGGAGAAGCTGCTTACATATTGGGCATCAAGATCTATAGAGATAGATCAAGACGCTTATTGGACTTTCACAAAGCACATACCTTGATAAAGTTTTGAAGAAGTTCAAAATGGATCAGTCAAAGAAAGGGTACTTGCCTGTGTTACAAGGTGTGAAGTTGAGTCAGACTCAATACCCGACCACTGTAGAAGATAGAGAGAAAATGAAAGTCATTCCATATGCTTCAGCCATAGGTTCTATCATGTATGAAATGCTGTGTACCAGACCTGATGTATGTCTTGCTATAAGCATAGCAGGGAGGTACAAAAGTAATCCCAGAGTGGAGCACTAGACATCGGTCAAAATTATCCTAGGTGAGGACTAAGAAAATATTTCTCGATTATGGAGGTGATAAAAGAGCTCGTTGTAAAGAGTTACATCGATGCAAGCTTTGACACCGATCTAGATGACTCTAAGTCTCAATCTGGATACATATTTAAAGTGGGAGTAATTAGCTAGAGTAGCTCCATGCAGAGCATTGTAGACATAGAATATTTGCAAAATACATATGGCTTTGAATGTGACAGGCCCATTAACTAAACTTCTCTCATGAGCAAAACATGATCACACCTTAGTACTCTTGGATGTTAATCACATAGCAATGTGAACTAGATTATTGACTCTAGTAAACCCTTTGGGTGTTGGTCACATGACGATGTGAACTATGGGTGTTAATCACATACAGATGTGAATATTGGTATTAAATCACATGGTGATGCGAACTAGATTATTGACTCTAGTGCAAGTGGGAGACTGAAGGAAATATGCCCTAGAGGCAATAATAAAGTTATTATTTATTTCCTTAATTCATGATAAATATTTATTATTCATGCTAGAATTGTATTAACCGGAAACTTAGTACATGTGTGAATACATAGACAAAACATATAGTCCCTAGTATGCCTCTACTTGACTAGCTCATTAATCAAAGATGGTTATGTTTCCTAACCATAGACATGTGTTGTCATTTGATGAACGAGATCAGATCATTAGGAGAATGATGTGATGGACATGACCCATCCGTTAGCTTAGCATTATGATCGTTACAGTTTCATTGCTACTGCTATCTTCATGACTTATACATGTTCCTCAGACTATGAGCTTATGCAACTCCCGAATACTGGAGGAACACTTTTGTGACACCCCCGATTCAATCGTACACTAATCATGCATGCAAATGTGTACGATCAAGATCAGGGACTCACGGGAAGATATCACAACAAAACTCTAAAAGTAAAAATAAGTCATACAAGCATCATATTACAAGCCAGGGGCCTCAAGGGCTCGAATACAAATGCTCGGTCATAAATGAGTCAGCGGAAGCAACAATATCTGTGTACAGACATAAGTTAAACAAGTTACCATAAGATGGCTAGCACAAATTGGGATACAGATCGAAAGAGGCGCAGGCCTCCTGCCTGGGATCCTCCTAACTACTCCTGGTCGTCGTCAGCGGCCTGCACGTAGTAGTAGGCACCTCTAGTGTAGTAGGAGTCGTCGTCCACGATGGCGTCTGGATCCAAGGCTCCAACGTCTGGTTGCGGCATCCGAGAAGAAAAGGAAAGAGGGGGGAAAGAGGGAGCAAAGCAACCGTGAGTACTCGTCCAAAGTACTGGCAAGCAAGGATCTACACTACATATGCATGAATAAGAGGGGGATAGCTAGTCCTATCGAAGACTACGCTTCTGGCAGCCTCCATCTTGCAGCATGTAGAAGAGAGTAGATTGAAGTCCTCCAAGTAGCATCGCATAGCATAATCCTACCCGGCGATCCTCCCCTCGTCGCCCTGTGGGAAAGCGATCACCGAGTTGTCTCTGGAACTTGTCTGGGTGTGTTTTATTAAGTATCCGGTTCTAGTTGTCATAAGGTCAAGGTACAACTCTGGGTCGTCCTTTTACCGAGGGACACGGCTATTCGAATAGATAAACTTCCCTGCAGGGGTGCACTGCATAACCCAACACGCTCAATCCCTCTGGCCGGACAAACTTTCCTGGGTCATGCCCGACCTCGGAAGATCAACACGTAGCCGCCCTACCTAGGCACAACAGAGAGGTCAGCACGCGGTCTAAATCCTATGCGCGCAGGGGTCTGGGCCCATCGCCAATTGCACACCTGCATGTTGCGTACGCGGCCGGTGAGCAGACCTAGCAACCTCCATTACAAAGGAAGTTGTGTTACGCGGTCCAACCCGGCGCGCGCTGCTCAGTCGCTGATGTCAAGAAGGCTTCAGCTGATACCACGACGTCGAGTGCCCATAACGGTTCTCGCGTAGTTGGTTAGTGCATATAGGCCAGTGGCCAGACTCAGATCAAATACCATGATCTCGTTAAGCGTGTTATTTTGAAGTAACCACGGACACCGACCAGGGCCAGGCCCACCTCTCACCTAGGTAGCCTCAACCTGCCCTGACGCTCCACCACAAAGTAACAGACGGGAGCCGTCAGGAACCCAGGCCCACCTCTACCGGGATGGAGCCACCTGTCCTTCCAGCCCCCACACCGGAATCACTTGCGGGTACTCTACGAGCCGACCCAACTTTAGTCACCACCTGTATGGTATGTATGTATGTATGTATGTATATACCCGTGATCACCTCCCGAGTGATCACGGCCCGATAGTATAGCAAGGCAGACTAACAAGAATGTAGGGCCACAGATGATAAACCAGCATCCTATACTAAGCATTTAGGATTGCAGGTAAGGTATCCACAACTGTAGCAACAATGACAGGCTATGCAACAGACTAGGATTAACTGAATAGTAACATGCTACACTACTCTAATGCAAGCAGTAGAGGGAAGAATAGGCGATATCTGGTGATCAGGGGGGCTTGCCTGGTTGCTCTGGCAAGAAGGAGGGGTCGTCAACTCCGTAGTCGAACGGGGCAGCAGCAGCATCGGTCTCGTAGTCTACCAGAGAGAAGAGGGGAAGAAACAGTAAATATAATGCAAACATAATCATGACGATGCATGACATGATAACGAGCGGTGTTAGGTGTACCCTAACGCGGTAGTAGGTGGTACCGGCGAAGGGGGGAAACATCTGGGAAAGTATCCCCAGTGTTTCACATTTTCGGACAGTTGAACCAGAGGTGAAATGTTGCAGGTTCGCTATGCTAGGTACGCGTGGCTGATGAATGGGCTGCGTATTCGGATTCGCTTCGTCGATCTGAGCAACTTTGATGTACAAAGTTTTTTCATCCGAGTTACGGATTATTTTATATTAATTTTTCAAGTTTTAAATCATTTTTAGAATTAATTTAATTCGAAAACGTTTATTGCGTCATCATGACGTCAATGTGATGTCAGCGGTCAACTCTGACCGTTGACCTGGTCAACCTAACAGAAGGGCCCCACATGTCATTGTCTAAGGTTAATTAACACTATTTAATTAGGTTAATTAGTTATTAGGTTAATTTAAACGTGATTAATTAAGTTAATTGATTAAGTAATTATTATTATTTTATTATAAATTATTTTTATTTATTCTGTTATTATTTTAATAACGTTTGAGGGGGTGGGGCCCCCTTGTCATAGACCCAGGGGGCCTAGCGGGTGTAACTGTTGGAAATATGCCCTAGAGGCAATAATAAATTGGTTATTATTATATTTCCTTGTTCATGATAATTTTCTATTGTTCATGCTATAATTGTATTGACCGGAAACCGTAATACATGTGTGAATACATAGACCACAACATGTCCCTAGTGAGCCTCTAGTTTACTAACTCGTTGATCAACAGATGGTCATGGTTTTCTGACCATGGACATTGGATGTCATCGATAACGGGATAACATCATTAGGGGAATGATGTGATGGACAAGACCCAATCCTAAGCATAGCACAAGATCGTGTAGTTCATTTGTTGAGACCTTTTCTAATGTCTAGTATCATTTCCTTAGACCATGAGATTGTGCAACTCCCAGATACCGTAGGAATGCTTTGGGTGTACCAAACGTCACAACGTAACTGGGTGGCTATAAAGGTACACTACAGGTACCTCTGAAAGTGTATGTTGGGTTGGCACGAATCGATACTGGGATTTATCACTCCGTATGACGGAGAGGTATCTCTGGGCCCACTCGGTAATGCATCATCATAATGAGCTCAATGTGACTAAGTAGTTTGTCGCGGGATCATGCATTACGGAATGAGTAAAGTGACTTGCCGGTAACGAGATTGAATGAGGTATTGGGATACCGATGATCGAATCTCGAGCAAGTAACGTACCGATTGACAAAGGGAATTGTATACGGGATTGATTGAATCCCCGACATCGTCGTTCATCTGATGAGATCATCATGGAACATGTGGGAGCCAACATGGGTATCCAGATCCCGCTGTTGGTTATTGGACATAGAGCTGTCTCGATCATGTCTGCATGATTCCCGAACCCGTAGGGTCAACACACTTAAGGTTCGGTGACGCTAGAGTTGTTATGGGAATTAGTGTGCAGTTACCAAATGTTGTTCGGAGTCCCGTATGAGATCCCGGATGTTACGAGGAGTTCCGGAATGGTCCGGAGGTAAAGATATATATATGGGAAGTCCTATTTTGGCCACCGGAAAATGTTTGGGATTTATTGGTATTGTACCGGGAAGGTTCTAGAAGGTTACGGAGTGGGGCCCACCTGCATGGGGGGACCCACATGAACGTGAGTAGTGGGGGCAAGGCCCCACACCCCTGGTCAAGCGCACCAAGATCCCCCCTTAGAAGGAATAAGATCATCTCCCGAAGGGATAAGATCAAGATCCCTTAAAAGGGGGGGTAACAATCGGTGGGGAAGGGAAATGATGGGATTTCTTTCCTCCCACCTTTGCCAACGCCCCAATGGACTTGGAGGGCAAGAAACCAGCCCCCTCCACCCCTATATTTAGTGGGGAGGCGCATGGGAGCTTCACCCTTGCCCCTGGCGCAGCCCTCCCCCTCTCCAACTCCACCTCCTCCTCAGTAGTGCTTGGTGAAGCCCTGCTGGAGAACTGCAAGCTCCACCACCCCGCCGTCGTACTGCTGGAGCTCTCCCTCAACTTCTCCTCTCCCCTTGCTGGATCAAGAAGGAGGAGACGTCCCCGGGCTGTACGTGTATTGAACGCGGAGGCGCCGTCCGTTCGGCTTTAGATCGGATCTTCCGTGATTTGAATCGCCACGAGTACAACTCCCTCATCCGCGTTCTAGTGACACTTCCACTTAGCGATCTTCAAAGGTATGAAGATGATCATCCTCTCCCTCTCTTGTTGCTAGAATCTCCATAGATTGATCTTGGTGATGCGTAGAAAATTTTGAATTATTGCTACGTTCCCCAACAGTGGTATCAGAGCTAGGTCTATGCATAGTTTCTATGTACGAGGAGAACACAAAGTAGTTGTGGGCGATGATTTGTTCAATTTGCTTACCGTTACTAGTCCTATCTTGGTTCGGTGGCATTGTGGGATGAAGCGGCCTGGACTAACCTTACACATACGCTTACGTGAGACAGGTTCCATCGACTGACATGCACTTCTTGCATAAGGTGGCTAGCGGGTGACAGACTCTCCCACTTTAGTCAGACCGGATTCGATGAAAAGGGTCCTTATGAAGGGTAAATAGCAATTGGCATATCACCGTTGTGGCTTTTGCGTAGGTAAGAAACGTTCTTGCTAGAAACCCATAGCAGCCACGTAAAACATGCAACAACAATTAGAGGACGTCTAACTTGTTTTTGCAAGGTATGCTATGTGATGTGATATGGCCAAAAGAATGTGATGAATGATATGTGTGATGTATGAGATTGATCATGTTCTTGTAATAGGAATCACGACTTGCATGTCGATGAGTATGACAACCGGCAGGAGCCATAGGAGTTGTCTTAATTTATTGTATGACCTGCGTGTCATTGAAAACGCCATGTAATTACTTTACTTTATTGCTAACCGTTAGCCATAGTAGTAGAAGTAATAGTTGGCGAGACAACTTCATGAAGACACAATGATGGAGATCATGATGATGGAGATCATGGTGTCATGCCGGTGATGAAGGTGATCATGCCGCGCCTCAAAGATGAAGATCAAAGGCGCAAAATGATATTGGCCATATCATGTCACTTTATGATTTGCATGTGATGTTTGTCATGTTTACATCTTATTTGCTTAGAACGACGGTAGCATAAATAAGATGATCCCTCACTAAAATTTCAAGAAAGTGTTCCCCCTAACTGTGCACCGTTGTGAAAGTTCATTGTTCGAAGCACCACGTGATGATCGGGTGTGATAGATTCTAACATTCGCATACAACGGGTGTAAGCCAGATTTACACATGCAAAACACTTAGGTTGACTTGACGAGCCTAGCATGTAAAAACATGGCCTCAGAACACAAGAGACCAAAAGGTCGAACATGAGTCGTATAGTAGATACGATCAACATGAAGATGTTCACCGATGAAGACTAGTCCGTCTCATGTGATGATCGGACACGGCCTAGTTGACTCGGATCATGTATCACTTAGATGACTAGAGGGATGTCTATCTGAGTGGGAGTTCATTAGATGAACTTAATTATCATGAACATAGTCAAAAGGACTTTGCAAATTACATTGTAGCTTGCGCTTTAGTTCTACTGTTTTAGATATGTTCCTAGAGAAAATTTAGTTGAAAGTTGATAGTAGCAATTATGCGAACTGGGTCCATAAACTGAGGATTGTCCTCATTGCTGCGTAGAAGGCTTATGTCCTTAATGCACCGCCCGGTGTGTTGAAGCTCGAACGTCTTCTGTGGATGTTGCGAACATCTGACATACACGTTTTGATGACTACGTGATAGTTCAATAATGTTAATCAGTTTAGAATTGAGGTGCCGAAGACGATTTTTGAAACGTCGCGGAGCATATGAGATGTTCCAAGGGCTGAATTTGGGATTTCGGGCTCGTGCCCACGTCAAGAGGTATGAGACATCCGACGAGTTTCTTAGCCTACAAACTAAGGGAGAAAAGCTCAATCGTTGAGCATGTGCTCAGATTGTCTGAGTACTACAATCACTTGAATCAAGTGGGAATTAATCTTCCAGATGAGATAGTGATGTTTCTCCAAAGTTATTACCACCAAGCTACTAGAGCTTCGTGATGAACTATAACATATCAGGGATGGACATGATGACCCTTGAGCTATTCACGATGATTGACACCGTGAAAGTAGAAATCAAGAAGGAGCATCAATTGTTGATGGTTAGTAAAACCGCTAGTTTCAAGAAGGGCAAGGGCAAGAAGGGATACTTCATGAAACGGCAAATCAGATGCTGCTCTAGTGAAGAAACCCAAGGTTGAACCCAAACCCGAGACTAAGTGCTTTTGTAATGAGGGGAATGGTCACTGAAGCAGAACTACCCTAGATACTTGGTAGATGAGAAGGTTGGCAAGGTCGACAGAAGTATATTGGATATACATTATATTAATGTGTACTTTACTAGTACTCCTAGTAGCACCAGGGTAATAGATACCGGTTCGGTTGCTAAGTGTTAGTAACTCGAAATAAAAGGCTACAGAATAAACGGAGACTAGCTAAAGGCGCGGTGACGATATGTGTTGGAAGTATTTCCAAGGTTGATGTTATCAAACATCGCACGCTCCCTCTACCATCAGGATTGGTGTTAAACCTAAATAATTGTTATTTGGTGTTTGCGTTGAGCATAGACATGATTGGATTATGTTTATCGCAATACGGTTATTCATTTAAGGAGAATAATGGTTACTCTGTTTATTTGAATAATGCCTTCAATGGTCTTGCACCTAAAATGAATGATTTATTGAATCTCGATCGTAGTGATACACATGTTCATGCCAAAAGATATAAGATAGTAATGATAGTACCACCTACTCGTGGCACTACAATTTGAGTAATATTGGTATAAAACACATGAAGAAGCTCCATGTTGATGGATCTTTGGACTCACTCATTTTTTGAAAAGTTTGAGACATGCGAACCATGTCTATTGGTATGTACGCATGAAGAAACTCCATGCAGATGGATCATTTGGACTCACTTGATTTTGAATCACTTGAGACATGCAAATCATACCACATGGGCAAGATGACTGAAAGGCCTCGTTTTCAGTGAGATGGAACAAGAAAGCAACTTGTTGGAAGTAATACATTTTGATGTGTGCAGTCCAATGAGTGCTGAGGCACGTAGTGGATATCGTTATGGTCTTACTTCACAGATGATTTGAGTAGATGCTAAGTATATTTACTTGATGAAACACAAGTCTGAATTATTGAAAGGTTCAAGTAATTTCAGAGTGAAGTTGAAGATCATCGTGACAAGAGGATAAAATGTCTATGATATGATCATAGAGATGAATATCTGAGTTGCGAGTTTGGTACAAAATTAAGACATTGTGGAAATTGTTTCACAACTAATACTGCCTGGAACACCATAGTGTGATGGTGTACCCGAACATAATAGTTTCACCCTATTGGATGTGGTGCATATCGTGATGTCTCTTATCAAATTACCACTATCGTTTATAGGTTAGGCATTAGAGACAACCGCATTCACTTTAAATAGGGCACCACGTAATCCCATTGAGATGACACCATATGAACTATGGTTTAGAGAAACCTAAGCTGTCATTTCTTGAAAGTTTGGGGCTGCGACGCTTATGTGGAAATGTTTCATCCTGATAAGCTCAAACCCAAAACGGATAAATGCATCTTCATAGGACACCCAAAATAGTTGGGTATACCTCCTATCTCGGATCCAGAAGCAAAAGTGATTGTTTTTAGAAATGGGTCCTTTCTCGAGGAAAAGTTTCTCTTGAAAGAATTGAGTGGGAGGATGGTGGAGACTTGATGAGGTTATTGAACCATCACTTCAACCAGTGTGTAGCAGGGCACAGGAAGTTGTTCCTGTGGTGCCTACACCAGTTGAAATGGAAGCTGATGACAGTGATCACGAAACTTCAGATTTAGTCACTACCAAACCTCGTAGGTCGACAAGGACGCGTATTGCTTCGGAGTGGTACGGTAATCCTGTCTTGGAGGTCATGTTGCTAGACAACAATGAACCTACGAGCTATGGAGAAGCGATGCTGGGCCCGGATTTTGACAAATGGTTCGAGGCCATAAAATTCGAGAGAGGATCCATGTATGAAAACAAAGTGTACACTTTGTTTGAACTACTTAATGGTCGTAAGGCTGTTGGGTACATATGGTTTTAAAAGGAAGACGGACAATGATGGTCAGTGTCACCATTAAGAAAGCTCGACTTGTCGCTAAGATGTTTTCTGACAAGTACAAGGAGTTGACTATGATCAGACTTTCGCACTCGTAGCGATGCTAGGAGTCTGTTGGAATTATATTAGCAGTTACTGCATTATTTATGAAATCTTGCAGATAGGATGTCAAAACATTGTTTCCTCGACGAGATGCTTGAGGAAAGGTTGTATGTGATACAACCAGAAGGTTTTGTCAATCCTAAAAGATGCTAACAAGTATGCAAAGCTTCAGCAATCCTTCTAAGGACTGGAGTAAGCATCTCGGAGTTGGAATATACGCTTTGATGAGATGATCAAAGATTTTGGGTTTATACAAATTTTATGAGAAACTTGTATTTCCAAAGAAGTGAGTGGGAGCACTATAGAATTTCTGATGAGTATATGTTGTTGACATATTATTGATCGGAAATGATGTAAAATTTCTGGAAAGCATATAGGGTTATTTGAAAAGTGTTTTTCAATGGAAAACCTGGATTAAGCTACTTGAACATTGAGCATCAAGATCTATAAGGATATATCAAAATCGCTTGATAGTACTTTCAAATGAATACATACCGTGACAAGATTTTGAAGGAGTTCAAAATAGATTGGCAAAGAAGGAGTTCTTGGCTGTATTATAAGGTGTGAGTATTGAGTAACACTGAAGACCTGACCACGGCAGAGGAGATAGAAAGGACGAAGGTCGTCCCCTATGCTCTACAGTATGTTGTGTTGTGTACCGCACCTGAAGTGTGCTTTGGCATGAGTCAGTCAAGGGGTACAAGAGTCATCCAGGAATGGATCACTAGACAACGGTCAAAGTTATCCTTAGTGGACTAAGGATTTTTTCTCGATTATGGAGGTGGTAAAAGAGTTCATCGTAAAGGGTTACGTCGATCCAAACTTTGACACCAATCTGGATGACTCTGAGTAGTAAACCGGATTCATATAGTAGAACAGTTATTTGGAATAGTTCCAAAGAGAGCGTGCTAGCTGCATCTACAAGATGACGTAGAGATTTGTAAAGCACACACGGATCTGAAGGGTTTAGATCTGTTGACTAATAGCCTCTCTCACAAGCAAGATATGATCAAACCCATGGGTCTTGGATTCATTATAATCACATAGTGATGTGAACTAGATTATTGACTCTAGTGCAAGTGGGAGACTGTTGGAAATATGCCCTAGAGGCAATAATTAAATTGGTTATTATTATATTTCCTAGTTCATGATAATTGTCTATTGTTCATGCTATAATTGTATTGACTGGAAACCGTAATACATGTGTGAATACATAGACCACAACATGTCCCTAGTGAGCCTCTAGTTGACTAGCTCATTGATTAACAGATGGCCATGGTTTCATGACCATGGACATTGGATGTCATTGATGACGGGATCACATCATTAGGAGAATTATGTGATGGACAAGACCCAATCCTAAGCATAGCACAAGATCGTGTAGTTCATTTGCTAAGAGCTTTTCTAATGTCAAGTATCATTTCCTTAGACCATGAGATTGTGCAACTCCCGGATACCGTAGGAATGCTTTGGGTGTACCAAATGTCACAACATAATTGGGTGGCTATAAAGGTACACTACAGGTATCTCTAAAAGTGTCTGTTGGGTTGGCACGAATCGAGGCTGGGATTTGTCACTCCGTATGATGGAGAGGTATCTCTGGGCCCACTTAGTAATGCATCATCATAATGAGCTCAATGTGACTAAGTAGTTAGTTGCGGGATCATGCATTAAGGAATGAGTAAAGTGACTTGCCAGTAATGAGATTGAACAAGGTATTGAGATACCGACGATCGAATCTTGGGCAAGTAATGTACCGATTGACAAAGGGAATTGTATACGGGATTCATTGAATCCTCGACATCGTGGTTCATCCGATGAGATCATCATGGAACATGTGTGAGCCAACATGGGTATCCATATCCCGTTGTTAGTTATTGGCCAGAGAGCTGTCTCGGTCATGTCCGCATGATTCCTCAACCCGTAGGGTCTACACACTTAAGGTTCGGTGACGCTAGAGTTGTTATGGGAATTAGTGTGGAGTTACCGAATGTTGTTCGGAGTCCCGGATGAGATCACGAATGTCACAAGGAGTTCCCGAATGGTCCGGAGGTAAAGATTTATATATGGGAAGTCCTATTTTGGCCACCGGAAAATGTTCGGGATTTTTCGGTATTGTATCGGGAAGGTTCTAGAAGGTTCCGGAGTGGGGCCCACCTGCATGGGGGGACCCACATGAACGTGTCAAGGCGCACCAAGATGCCCCCTTAGAAGTAATAAGATCATATCCCGAAGGGATAAGATCAAGATCCCTAAAAAGGGGGGATAACAATCGGTGGGGAAGGGAAATGATGGGATTTCTTTCCTCCCACCTTTGCCAACGCCCCAATGGACTTGGAGGGCAAGAAACCAGCCCCCTCCACCCCTATATATAGTGGGGAGGCACATGGGAGCGTCACCCTTGCCCCTGGCGCAGCCCTCCCCCTCTCCAACTCCACCTCCTCCTCCGTAGTGCTTGGCGAAGCCCTGTCGGAGAACTGCAAGCTCCACCACCACGCCGTCGTGCTGCCGGAGCTCTCCCTCAAATTCTCCTCTCCCCTTGCTGGATCAAGAAGGAGGAGACGTCCCTAGGTTGTACGTGTGTTGAATGCGGAGGCGTCGTCCATTCGGCTTTAGATCGGATCTTCCGCGATTTGAATCGCCACGAGTACGACTCCCTCATCCGCGTTCTAGTGACGCTTCCGTTTAGCGATCTTCAAAGGTATGAAGATGCTCATACTCTCCCTCTCTTGTTATTAGAATCTCCATAGATTGATCTTGGTGATGCGTAGAAATTTTGAATTATTGCTACGTTCCCCAACAGTAACGGGCTGCGGGCACGCGCCCAAGTCCACAAGGGATGGGGGCAACGGGCGCCTATGCGGGCGCTCGCCCGCAGGGAGCGGCGGGGCGAGGCCAAAGGCCAGGGCGGCCGTGGTGGCCTGCCGGCGGCAGGCACGGCCGCGCATGGAGGCACGGCGGGGCTGCAGCAGGGAGGCGCGAGGTGCGGCGCATGGAGAAGGAGCAGCAGCAGGGGCGCTAGGTGTAGCGACCAGACCTCAAACAGTCTGATCTCTGTGCATGAGTGTCATCCCTGGATCGGTAATGCTGACACACACAGTACTTGAAGGATTTATAATAGAGTAGCAATCACACACTTATTACATTGAATGTCTCAAAAGAGAACTTATTACAATAAATATGGCTTAAGGCCATCTAATAACGATAACAACGGAAGACTTGGAAGATAAGCGAGTCCATCAACTCCAACGGCATCACTGAGTATAAGACCACGACCTAAGGCACCGTACTCGTCGTCTGAAAAGTCTGCAACATGAACGTTGCAGCCCGAAAACGGGTCAGCACATGGAATATGCTGGCAATGTAACACATAGAGAGTAATGAACAGAATAATGCTATCACTATATGCATATATGGCTGGTGGAAAGCTCTATGTTTACAGTTTTGCATAAAGCCAATTTTTCCCTACTGCAAAGGAATAAATTTTATTTAACTATCATGGTGGTTGTTAAACATTGAGAAGGTTTACCCAACTCAATCCCAATTAAGCATCATCATTAAACCCAGCAAAGTTAGTTAAAGTAACATGATGAGATTCACATGATAATTCAAGTACTAGATACTCAAAACATCCATAACCGGGGACACGACTAACCATGATTAGTCTATACACTTTGCAAAGGTTTGTGCACTTTTCCCCACAAGACTCGATCTCCTCCGTTGAAATTCTCGCACTACATGGTGTTTGAGAAACGGATGACCGAGACATAGTCTTTCAGAAGTGTTTGCACCTTACAATTGGGTAGACAGTTACACCTACTTTCCCCTACATCTGCTAGTCTACCACTGTAAGAGTTCACACGACTTAATCAACTATGCTAGAGCTCATAGTAGCTTGCGGCTGCACACGGAAGTTTCCAGCATGAATAATCTCATGATCCCTATGAGCCTGGGTGGCGGTCCATAAAAAAACAGGCAATCACTGGGTTCCCCAGGTGCCTCAATCCACCCAGATGTGTATTAAAGTTGCCACCTTAAATAAACCATTAAATAACAATCTCACATCTATCATGGATTCACTCACCCAATCCACGTCTACTAGCATAGCATAGCAATATGAGCAAACGTAGAAGTAACTCCCAAAGGCTTGATAATAAAACAGGTAATAGGTACTACGTCATCTACTTCCCAAAACCCACATATTAAATAGATCATAATCATGCAATTGTTTGAGGATTGATCTAATGCAATAAAACTGGGTAGTAAATAGGTATGATCAAAGTGTTGCCTGCCTTGCTGATGATCCTTGAAACGTAGAGATTCAAAGTAGCAAGCGGCGCACTCCGGGTACTCTATCGCAAACAAACAAGCATACAATAAGCACTCATCTAATGCACAGGTAAAACTCAAATAAAAGATCTAACCAGAAAGTTCAACTTAAGAACTCCGGTTTGCAAAAAGAATCAAATCAAACGAAGCAACAAAAGTCAAACGGCGAAAGAAACAAGCTCCATTTACTAATCTGAACCTAAGTGAAATTTTACAGTAGCAAAACTTGTTTGAGTAGGTTAAACGGAAAGAGGGTTTCGGGACAAAACTCTAGGCGCTTGAATTGCCTGATTCGAATAAACGAGCGAAAAGTTATACTAAAACGAAAATCGGATCAGAAATCGCGATCTGGAATAATCGTGGAAAATCCGAGAAAAAGAAAAACGGACGAACGGCTAACGAACGAACGTTCACTACCAGCGGCTAAACAACGAAAACCATTTGTAAAAACGAACGTAAGGACGAACGTCCGCAAAATAGACTAAACCGAAAATAAATAAACCGAACCGGATCTAAAGAAAAAAACGGGGTTCTAAAAAAACCGACGGTTGACCGTAAAAAAAAGGCGGCGGATCCGGCGGCTATCTCGACGGCGGGACCGGCGGCGGCGGGGCTCC
>NC_041391.1:563570095-563603264 GCF_002162155.2 Triticum dicoccoides
GCCACCCCTAGGGGGTGGAAACCATAGAGGGGGCGCAGCCCTCCCCTTCCCCTATATATATTGGAGGTTTTTGGAGCAGCCCAACACATGAGAACTTCTCCCTCTCGTTGGTGCAGCCCTGCATCTCTTCTTCCTCCTCCTCCTCTCCTGTGGTGCTTGGCGAAGCCCTGCAGGATAGCCACGCTCCTCCACCACCACCACGCCGTTGTGCTGCTGCTGGACGGAGTCTTCCTCAACCTCTGCCTCTCTCCTTGCTGGATCAAGGCGTGGGAGACGTCACTGGGCTGTACGTGTGTTGAACGCGGAGGTGCCGTCCGTTCGGCACTAGGATCTCCGGTGATTTGGATCACGACGAGTACGACTCCTTCAACCCTGTTCTCATGAACGCTTCCGCTTAGCGATCTACAAGGGTATGTAGATGCACTCTCCTTCCCCTCGTTGCTGGTTTCTCCATAGATTGATCTTGGTGACACGTAGGAAAATTTTGAATTATTGCTACGTTCCCCAACAGTGGCATCATGAGCTAGGTCTATTGCGTAGATTCTTTGCATGAGTAGAACACAAAGTAGTTGTGGGCGTTGATGTTGTTCAATATGCTTACCGTTACTAGTCCAATCTTGTTTCGACGGTATTGTGGGATGAAGCGGCCCGAACCGACCTTACACGTACTCTTACGTGAGACAGGTTCCACCGAATGACATGCACTTGGTGCATAAGGTGGCTAGCGGGTGCCAGTCTCTCCCACTTTAGTCGGAACAGATTCGATGAAAAGGGTCCTTATGAAGGGTAAATAGCAATTGGCATATCACGTTGTGGTTTTGCGTAGGTAAGAAACGTTCTTGCTAGAAACCCATAGCAGCCACGTAAAACATGCAAACAACAATTAGAGGACGTCTAACTTGTTTTTGCAGGGTATGCTTTGTGATGTGATATGGCCAAGAAGAATGTGATGAATGATATGTGATGTATGAGATTGATCATGTTCTTGTAATAGGATTCACGACTTGCATGTCGATGAGTATGACAACCGGCAGGAGCCATAGGAGTTGTCTTAAATTTATTGTATGACCTGTGTGTCATTGAACAACGCCATGTAATTACTTTACTTTATTGCTAACCGGTAGCCATAGTAGTAGAAGTAATAGTTGGCGAGACAACTTCATGAAGACATGATGATGGAGATCATGATGATGGAGATCATGGTGTCATGCCGGTGACGATGATGATCATGGAGCCCCGAAGATGAAGATCAAAAGGAGCAAAATGATATTGGCCATATCATGTCACTATTTGATTGCATGTGATGTTTATCATGTTTATGCATCTTGTTTACTTAGAACGACGGTAGTAAATAAGATGATCCCTTACAACAATTTCAAGAAGTGTTCTCCCCTAACTGTGCACCGTTGCTACAGTTCGTCGTTTCGAAGCACCACGTGATGTTCGGGTGTGATAGATCCTTACGTTCACATACAACGGGTGTAAGACAGATTTACACATGCAATACACTTAGGGTTAACTTGACGAGCCTAGCATGTACAGACATGGCCTCGGAACACGGAGACCGAAAGGTCGAGCATGAGTCGTATAGTAGATACGATCAACATGAAGATGTTCACCGATGATGACTAGTCTGTCTCACGTGATGATCGGACACGGCCTAGTTGACTCGGATCATGCAAACACTTAGATGACCAAAGGGATGTCTATCTGAGTGGGAGTTCATAAGATGAACTTAATTATCCTGAACATAGTCAAAAGATCTTTGCAAATTATGTCGTAAGCTCGCGCTTTAGTTCCACCTTTTAGATATGTTCCTAGAGAAAATATAGTTGAAAGTTGACAGTAGCGACTATGCGGACAGTAGAAAGCTTATGTCCTTAATGCACCGCTCAGTGTGCTGAACCCCAAACGTCATTGGTGGATGTTGCGAACATCGGACATACACGTTTTGATAACTACGTGATAGTTCAGTTAAACGGTTTAGAGTTGAGGCACCAAAGACGTTTTTTGAAACGTCGCGGAACATATGAGATGTTTTCGAGGGCTGAAATTGGGATTTCAGGCTGGTGCCCACGTCAAGAGGTATAAGACCTCCGACGATTTTCTTAACCTACAAACTAAGGGAGAAAAGCTCAATCGTTGAGCTTGTGCACAGATTGTCTGAGTGCAACAATCACTTGAATCGAGTGGGAGTTGATCTTCCATATGAGATAGTGATGTTTCTCTAAAGTTATTGCCACCAAGCTGCTAGAGCTTTGTGATGAACTATAACATATCAGGGATAGATATGATGATCCTTGAGGTATTCACGATGTTTGACACCGCAAAAGTAGAAATCAAGAAGGAGCATCAATTGTTGATGGTTGGTGAAACCACTAGTTTCAAGAAAGGCAAGGGCAAGAAGAGATACTTCATGAAACGGCAAATCAGCTGCTGCTCTAGTGAAGAAACCCAAGGTTGAACCCAAACCCGAGACTAAGTGCTTCTGTAATAAGGGAACAACCACTGGAGCAGAATTACCCTAGATACTTGGTAGATGAGAAGGCTGGCAAGGTCGATAGAAGTATATTGGATATACATTGTGTTGATGTGTACTTTACTAGTACTCCTAGTAGCACCAGGGTATTAGACACCGGTTCAGTTGCTAAGTGTTAGTAACTCGAAATAAAAGCTACGGAATAAACGGAGACTAGCTAAAGGTGAGCTGACGATATGTGTTGGAAGTGTTTCCAATGTTGATATGATCAAGCATCGCACGCTCCCTCTACCATCGAGATTGGTGTTAAAACCTGAATAATTGTTATTTGGTGTTTGCGTTGAGCATAGACATGATTGGATTATGACTATCACAATACAGTTATTCATTTAAAGAGAATAATGGTTACTCTATTTATTTGAATAATACCTTCAATGGTCTTGCACCTAAAATGAATGGTTCATTGAAATCTCGATCGTAGTGATACACATGCTCATACCAAAAGATAGTAATGATAGTACCACCTACTTGTGGCACTGCCACGTAATTCATATCGGTATAAAATGCATGAAGAAGCTCCATGTTGATGGATCTTTGGACTCACTCATTTTTGAAAAGTTTGAGACATGCGAACCATGTCTATTGGTGTATATGCATGAAGAAACTCCATGCAAATGGACCGTTTGAACTCACTTGATTTTGAATCACTTGAGACATGCAAATCATACCACATGGGCAAGATGACTGAAAGCCTCGTTTTAGTAAGACGGAACAAGATAGCAACTCGTTGGAAGTAACACATTTTGATGTGTGCAGTCCAATGAGTGCTGAGGCATGCAGTGAATATCGCTATGTTCTTACTTCACAGATGATTCGAGTAGATGTTGAATATATTTACTTGATGAAACACAAGTCTAAATTATTGAATGGTTCAAGTAATTTCAGAGTGAAGTTGAAGATCATCGTGACAAGAGGATAAAATGTCTATGATAAGATCATAGAGATGAGTATCTGAGTTACGAGCTTTGGCACACAATTAAGACATTGTGGAAATTGTTTCACAATTAATACCGCCTGGAACACCATAGTTTGATGGTGTGTCCGAACATCATAGTTGCACCCTATTGGATATGGTGCGTACCATGATGTCCCTTATCGAATTACCACTATTGTTCATGGGTTAGGCATTAGAGACAACCACATTCACTTTAAATAGGGCACCACGTAATTCCGTTGAAATGACACCGTATGAATTATGGTTTAGAGAAACCTAAGTTGTCGTTTCTTAAAGGTTTGGGGCTGCGACGCTTATGTGAAAAAGTTTCAGGATTGATAAGCTCGAACCCAAAGCGGATAAAATGCATCTTCATAGGACACCCAAAACAGTTGGGTATACCTCCTAATTCAGATCCGAAAGCAGTATGGATTGTTTTTCTTGAATCGGGTCCTTTCTCGAGGAAAGGTTTCTCTCGAAATAGTTGAGTGGGAGGATGGTGGAGACTTAATGAGGTTATTGAACCGTCACTTCAACAAGTGTGTAGCAGGGCACAGGAAGTTGTTCCTGTGACACCTACACCAATTGAAGTAAAAGCTTATGATAGTGATCATGAAGTTTTGGATCAAGTCACTGCCGTACCTCGTAGGGTGACAAGGATACGTACTACTTCATAGTGGTACAGTAATCCTGTCTTGAAGGTCATGTTGCTAGACAACAATGAACCTACGAGCTATGGAGAAGCGATGGTGGGCCCAAATTCCGACAAATGGTTAAGAAACCATGAAATCCGAGATAAGATCCATGTATCAGAACAAAGCATGGACTTTGGTGGACTTGCCCAATGATCGGCAAGCCATTAAGATAAATGGATCTTTAAGAAGAAGACGGACGTGGACGGTAATGTCACCGTCTATGAAGCTCGACTTGTGGCGAAGAGTTTTTTCACAAGTTCAAGGAGTTGACTACGATGAGATTTTCTCATCCGTAGCGATGCTTAAGTCCGTCGGATTCATGTTAGCATTAGCTGCATTTATGAATTCTGGCAGATGGATGTCAGAACGAGTTTCCTTACCAGTTTTCGTAAGGAAAGGTTGTATGTAATAAAATCAGAAAGTTTTTGTCGATCCTAAGGATGTTAAAAGTTATGCTGGCTCTAGCGATCCTTCCATGGACTGGAGTAAGCATCTCGGAGTTGGAATGTGCACTTTGATAAGATGATCAAAGATTTTGGGTTTATACAAAGTTTATGAGAAACGTGTATTTCCAAAGAAGTGAGTGGGAGCACTATAGAATTTCTGATGAGTATATGTTGTTGACATGTTGATGATCAGAAATGATTTTCTAGAAAGCATATAGGGTTATTTGAAAGGTGTTTTTCAATAGAAAACCTGGATTAAGCTACTTGAACATTGAGCATCAAGATCTATAAGGATAGATCAAAATGCTTAATAATACTTTCAAATGAGCACATACCTTGACATGATCTTGAAGGTGTTCAAGATGGATCAGTCAAAGAAGAAGTTCTTGCCTGAGTTGTAAGGTACAAAGTTAAGACTTAAAGCTCGACCTCGGCAGAAAAGAGAGAAAGGACGAAGGTCGTCCCCTATGCTTTAGACGTAGGCTCTACAGTATGCTATGCTAAGTACTGCACCTGATGTGTGCCTTGCCACATGTCTGGCAAGAGAGTACAAAGGTGATCAAGGAGTGGATCATCAGATAGCAGTCAAAGTTATCCTTAGAGGAATAAGGATATGTTTCTCGATTATGGAGGTGATAAAGAGTTCGGCGTAAAGGGTTACGTTGATGCAAGCTTTAGCACCTATCCGAATGACTCTGAGTACCAAACCGGATATGTATAGTGGAGCAACCATTTGGAATAGCTCCAAGTGGAGCGTGGAAGCAGCATTTACAATATGACCTAGAAATTTGCGAAGTACATACGGATCTGAATGTTACAGATCCGTTGACTAAAACCTCTCTCACAAGCAGAACATGATCAAACCCCAGAACTCATTGAGTCTTAATCACATGATGATGTGAACTAGTTTAATGACACTAGTAAACTCTTTGGATGTTGGTCACATGGTAATGTGACCTGTCAGTGTTAATCACATGGTGATGTGAACTAGATTATTGACTCTAGTGCAAGTGGGAGACTGTTGGAAATATGCCCTAGAGGCAATAATAAAAGTGTTATTATTATATTTCTTTGTTCATGATAATAGTCTTTTATTCATGCTATAACTGTATTATCCGGAAATCGTAATACACGTGTGAATACATAGACCACAACATGTCCCTAGTGAGCCTCTAGTTGACTAGCTCGTTGTGATCAATAGATAGTCATGGTTTCCTGGCTATGGACATTGGATGTCGTTGATAACAGGATCACATCATTAGGAGAATGATGTGATGGACAAGACCCAATCGTAAACCTAGCACAAAGATCGTGTAGTTCGTATGCTAAAGCTTTTCTAATGTCAAGTATCTTTTCCTTAGACCATGAGATTGTGCAACTCCCGAATACCGTAGGAATGCTTTGGGTGTACCAAACGTCACAACGTAACTGGGTGGCTATAAAGGTGCATTACAGGTATCTCCGAAAGTGTCTGTTGGGTTGGCACGAATCGAGACTGGGATTTGTTACTCCGTGTAAACAGAGAGGTATCTCTGGGCCCACTCGGTAGGACATCATCATAATGTGCACAATGTGATCAAGGAGTTGATCACGGGATGATGTGTTATGGAACGAGTAAAGAGACTTGCCGGTAACGAGATTGAACAAGGTATCGGTATACCGACGATCGAATCTCGGGCAAGTACAATACCGCTAGACAAAGGGAATTGTATACGGGATCGATTGAGTCCTTGACATCGTGGTTCATCCGATGAGATCATCATGGAACATGTGGGAGCCAACATGGGTATCCAGATCCCGCTGTTGGTTATTGACCGGAGAACGTCTCGGTCATGTCTGCATGTCTCCCGAACCCGTAGGGTCTACACACTTAAGGTTCAGTGACGCTAGGATTATAAAGGAAGCTTGTATGTGGTTACCGAATGTTGTTCGGAGTCCCGGATGAGATCCCGGATGTCACGAGGAGTTCCGGAATGGTCCGGAGGTAAAGATTTATATATGGGAAGTCCTGTTTTGGTCACCGGAAAAGTTTCGGGCGATATCGGTAATGTACCGGGACCACCGGGAGGGTCCCGGGGGTCCACCAAGTGGGGCCACCTGCCCCAGAAGGCTGCGTGGGCCAAGTGTGGGAGGGGACCAGCCCCTAGGTGGGCTGGTGCGCCCCCCACAAGGGGCCCAAGGCGCAAGGGAGAGTGGGAGGGGGCAAACCCTAGTCCAGATGGGCCTTAAGGCCCACCTAGTGGGCGCCTCCCCTCGCTCCCCTCTTGGCCGCCCCCCCCAAAACCCATCTAGGGCTGGCCGCCACCCCTAGGGGGTGGAAACCATAGAGGGGGCGCAGCCCTCCCCTTCCCCTATATATATTGGAGGTTTTTGGAGCAGCCCAACACATGCGAACTTCTCCCTCTCGTTGGTGCAGCCCTGCATCTCTTCTTCCTCCTCCTCCTCTCCTGTGGTGCTTGGCGAAGCCCTGCAGGATAGCCACGCTCCTCCACCACCACCACGCTGTTGTGCTGCTGCTGGACGGAGTCTTCCTCAACCTCTGCCTCTCTCCTTGCTGGATCAAGGCGTGGGAGACGTCACTTGGCTGTACGTGTGTTGAACGCGGAGGTGCCGTCCGTTCGGCACTAGGATCTCCGGTGATTTGGATCACGATGAGTACGACTCCTTCAACCCCGTTCTCATGAACGCTTCCGCTTAGCGATCTACAAGGGTATGTAGATGCACTCTCCTTCCCCTCGTTGCTGGTTTCTCCATAGATTGATCTTGGTGACACGTAGGAAAATTTTGAATTATTGCTACGTTCCCCAACAGTGGCAACCCCTATGCATAAGTTCATTGAACCCGCAAGTTGATCACCAAAACATACATCAAGTAGATCACGTGAATATCCCATTGTTACCACAGATAAGCACGGCAAGACATACATTAAGTGTTCTCAAATCCTTAAAGACTCAATCCAACAAGACAACTTCAAGGGGAAAACTCAATTCATCACAAGAGAGTAGAGGGGGGACATCATAAGATCCAACTATACTAGCAAAGCTCGCGGTACATCAAGATCGTGCCGAATCAAGAACACGAGAGAGAGAGAGAGAGAGAGAGAGAGAGAGAGAGAGATCAAACACATAGCTATTGGTACATACCCTCAGCCCCAAGGGTGAACTACTCCCTCCTCGTCATGGAGAGCACCGGGATGATGAAGATGGCCACCGGTGAGGGATGCCCCCTCCGGCAGGGTGCCGGAACAGGGTCCCGATTCGTTTTTGGTGGCTATGGAGGCTTGGGGCGGCGGAACTCCCGATCTATTGTGCTCCTCAATGTTTTTAGGGTATATGGACATATATAGGCGAAAGAAGTCGGTCAGGGGAGCCACGAGGGGCCCATGAGGGTGGGGGCGCGCCTCCCTGCCTCGTGGCTTCCTCATTGCTTCCCTTACGTGCACTCCAAGTCTCCTGGATTGCTTCCGTTCCAAAAATAACTCTCCTGAAGGTTTCATTCCGTTTGGACTCCGTTTGATATTCCTTTTCTTCGAAACACTGAAATAGGCAAGAAAACAACAATTTGGGCTGGGCCTCCGGTTAATAGGTTGGTCCCAAAAATAATATAGAAGTGTATAATAAAGCCCATAAACATCCAAAACAGATAATATAATAGCATGAATGCTTCATAAATTATAGATATGTTGGAGATGTATCAGCATCCCCAAGCTTAATTCCTCCTCGTCCTCGAGTAGGTAAATGATAAAAGAAATAATTTATGAAGTGTGAATGCTAGCAGGTGCATAAGTTTGACCAATGATAATTTCAATCACCTTTTCTAGCATCATTATATGTCATAACAGTAGCTCATCTCATAAAACTTTTCATGATCAAGTAACGAGCTATTCAAATGTTAAAGCATAGACCATAAACTTTCTAGCAAACTTCATTCTCAGTCATCAAACAATTGCAATTCATCTTATTTTCAGGAAGGGTCTATGTCAGAGCTTTGATTTAGCAAATCCCACATACTCAACTATCATATAGTCTTCCATGATTGCTACCGCTCAAAGCATATTTTTAGAACAAATAGCATCAATCGAACACAGAGAAAGACAGGGGCTTAATGTTTCGCCTCCCAACTTACTTATCATATAGGTAATTGTCAACAATAATAATTCATGATCAAATATATTTGAATGGCCATATATGCTTAGATCTTTCCCCATCACACGATGCTTGCCAACTAAAGAGTAGGTTGGAATGAGAAGGAATACTACTAACTCTTGCATAAAAGTAAAAGATAGGCCCTTCGCAGAGGGAAGCAGGGATTTGTAGAGGTGCCAGAGCTCGAAGCTTTTAAACAGAGATGAAAATAATTTTGAGAGGTGTCGGGGATATACCCCGCGGTATAAACCGCCGGATGTATGACCCGGCTAGAGTTTGGCGATTCACCGGCGACCCACTTGGACCTAGCGGTTTAACATTCATTGGTAATCTGGCAGGCGGGTCAGAGGAGCGACAAGACCCGGTGGCCCAACGGGCGGTTTATGGAAGGCCGGATCACGCTATGGTGGGCCGATTTATGAGGAAAGCACAAGGAATATTTTTCTACAAAGGAAGCAAGACTAGGACTCCACTTGTAATAGAGTAATCCTAATCCTACTAGGACTAGTCATGTAACCTGCCCCTTCAACATATATAAGGAGGGGCAGGGCTCCCCAAAGAGTAACAAGCAAGAAGAAACAATCTCTAGGGCTAGACACAACTAGGAGAGCCGGTTTGCGGCGACTCCCACGTGATGATAATGAGATCTAGCCACAAACATCATGTAGGGTTGTTACCGGATGATGTTTCCCGGGGCCCGAAGCTGTCTAAACCCTTGTCTTGTGTTGCGTCTCTCGATTCCGCTCAACCCCTTTCAAGCTACCACATAGATGTGTTGGCCTCGCGACTAAGTCCTCACACTAAGGTCATCTGACGTGTTAATTCCACGACAAGAGGTATGCTTTCATTGTCAACATAACAACCAAGGTTTCCCAGTTTCTTCCATACTGGATACATTATAGGCGGTTCCCAAACAGAATGGTAAAGTTTTTACTCCCCCTCCACCAACAATCATCAATCCATGGCTTGCCCGAAACAACAGGTGCCTCTAACTAACAACAATCCTGGGGGAGTTTTGTTTGCAATTATTTTGATTTGATTTTTTTGATCATTGGATCATAGGACTGGGCATCCCAGTTACCAGCCTTGTTTCTCGTGAATGATGAGCGGAGTCCACTCATC
The DNA here is from genome assembly GCF_002162155.2 of Triticum dicoccoides. Classification (NCBI taxonomy): domain Eukaryota; kingdom Viridiplantae; phylum Streptophyta; class Magnoliopsida; order Poales; family Poaceae; genus Triticum; species Triticum dicoccoides. The sequence continues at coordinate 563,579,977 of NC_041391.1, forward strand.
GTGAGAATAACCCACCTAGCATGGAAGATACTGATAGCCCCTAGTCGCTACATGAGCGATTCGGGCATACAAAACAGATTATTATTTGAAGGTTTAGAGTTTGGCACATGCAAAATTTACTTGGAACGGTAGGTAAATACCGCATATAGGTATGTATGGTGGACACTCATGGAAGAAACTTGGTTTAAGGGATTTGGATGCACAAGCAGTATTCCCGCTTAGTACAGATATTTTGGCTAGCAAAGGATTCTAAATAGCAAGCACCACATGTTGGAGGATCTATAACAATATAACTTCTATACAAATATACCCAAGCATAACTCATTACGTTGTCTTCCTTGTCCAACTTCAACTAATTTGCTCAGGTTTGAAAATAATTAATGGGGCTCACAATAATAGAAGATGTCTAAGATGGTATATTTATATGTGAAATCTCTCTTCCTTCAATATTCTTTCATGAATTGTTCAAATGACCAATAAATTTACTACCTCTACTTATGAGTGAAGTCATGACTCCCAATGGGGTAAGCATACGAAACATATATAATTTCATATTTATTATATTCAACTCATTCAACCATTTACTCATAGGATATAAGTGAAGCACACGAGTAAATGACAAACTACTCCAAAAAGATATAAGTGAAGATCAATGAGTAGTCGAATAGTTATGCAACTATGTGAAGACTCTCTAACATTTAAGAATTTCATATCTTGGTATTTTATTCAAACAGCAAGCAAAATAAAATAAACAAAATGACCCTCCTAGCAAAACACATATCATGTGGTGAATAAAAATATAGCTCCAAGTAAAGTTACCGATGGGCGAAGACGAAAGAGGGGATGCCATCCGGGGCATCCCCAAGCTTAGGCTCTTGGTTGTCCTTGAATATTACCTTGGGGTTCCTTGGGAATCCCCAAGCTTAGGCTCTTGCCACTCCTTATTCCATAGTCCATCGAATCTTTACCCAAAACTTGAAAACTTCACAACACAAAACTCAACAGAAAACTCGTAAGCTCCGTTAGTATAAGAAAATAAATCACCACTTAGGTACTGTTATGAACTAATTCTAAATTCATATTGGTGTAATATCTACTGTATTCCAACTTCTCTATGGTTCATATCCTCCGATACTACTCATAGATTCATCAAAATAAGCAAACAACACATGGAAAACAGAATCTGTCAAAAACAGAACAGTCTATAGTAATCTGTATCAAACGTATACTTCTGGAACTCCAAAAATACCACCAAATTAGGAAAGCCTGATAAATTTGTGTACCAATCCAAATCAAAAAGAGTCAGATCAGAATCAAGTTTCTGTGAATTATCAAAACTAATTTACTGGGTGCAAAAGTTTCTGATTTTCAGCAGGATCAACACAACTATCACCGTAAGCTATCCTAAAGGTCTTACTTGGCACTTTATTGAAACAAAATCTATAAAACATGATTACTACAGTAGCATAATCATGTGAACACACAAAAACAGAAGAGGTAAATATTGGGTTGTCTCCCAACAAGCGCTTTTCTTTAATGTCTTTTTAGCTAGGCATGATGATGACAATGATGCTCACATAAAAGATAAGAATTGAAACGTAACGGGAGCATCATGAAGAATATAACTAGCACATTTAAGTCTAACCCAATTCCTATGCATAGGGATTTTGTGAGCAAACAACTTATGGAAACAATAATCAACTAGCATAGGAAGGCAAAACAAGCATAACTTCAATATTTCAAGCACATAGAGAGGAGACTTGCTATTATTGCAATATGTAGAAGCATATGTTCCTCCCTCATAATAATTTTCAGTAGCATCATGAATGAATTCAACAATATAACCAGCACATAAAGAATTATTTTCATGATGCACAAGCATATAAATTTTACTACTCTCCACATAAGCAAACTTCTTCTTTATGGCATACGTATCATGTGAGGCATAATCCAACTGAAAACTAAAATCATGATGACAAGTGTCATGGTTATCATTATTCTTAATAGCATACAAGTCATCACAATAATCATCATAGATAGCAACTTTGTTCTCATAATCAATTGGAACCTCTTCCGAAATAGTGGATTCATCACTAAATAAAGTCATGACCTCTCCAAATCCGCTTTCATAATTATCACAATAAGATTCAACACCCTCCAAAATAGTGGGATCATTACTTCCTAAAGTTGACACTCTTCCAAACCCACTTTCACAATATAATCATCATAAATAGAAGACATGCTATCATCAAAATAAATTTGCTCATCAAAACTTGGGGGACAAAAAATATCATCTTCATCAAACATAGCATCCCCAAGCTTGTGGCTTTGCATATCATTAGCATCATGGATATTCAAGGAATTCATACTAACAACATTGCAATCATGCTCATCATACAAAGATCTAGTACCAAACATTTTAATGCATTCTTCTTCTAGCAATTGAGCATAATTTTCCTTTCCATCATTCTCACGAAAGATATTAAAAAGATGAAGCGTATGAGGCAAACTCAATTCCATTTTTTTGTAGTTTTGTTTTATAGACTAAACTAGTGATAAAACAAGAAACAAAAAGATTCGATTGCAAGATCTAAAGATATACCTTCAAGCACTAACCTCCCCAGCAACGGCGCCAGAAAAGAGCTTGATGTCTACTACAGAACCTTCTTCTTATAGACATTGTTGGGCCTCCAAGTGCATAGGTTTGTAGGACAATAGCAAATTTCCCGCAAGGGTAGCCATGATGGACATATATAGGCAAAAGAAGTCGGTCAGGGGAGCAACGAGGGGCCCGCGAGGGTGGAGGGCGTGCCCAGGGGGGTAGGGCGCGCCTCCCTGCCTCGTGGCTTCCTCGTTGCTTCCCTTACGTGCACTCCAAGTCTCTTGGATTGCTTCTGTTCCAAAAATAACTCTCCCGAAGGTTTCATTCCGTTTGGACTCCGTTTGATATTCCTTTTCTTCGAAACACTAAAATAGGCAAGAAAACAACAATTTGGGCCGGGCCTCAGGTTAATAGGTTAGTCCCAAAAATAATATAAAAGTGTATAATAAAGTCCATAAACATCCAAAATAGATAATATAATAGCATGAATGCTTCATAAATTATAGATATGTTGGAGACGTATCACACACCTTCAGCCCCGAGGATGGACTACTCCCTCCTCATCACGGTGGTCATTGGGGTGATGTAGATGGGCACCGGTGATGATCTCCCCCTCCGGCAGAGTGCCGGAACGGGGTCTAGATTGGTTTTTCGTGGCTACAGAGCCTTGCGACGGCGGAACTTCTGATCTAGGGTTATGATGACCCGCAAGTATATGGGGTCAATTGTAGCCTTTTCGATAAGTAAGAGTGTCAAACCCATCGAGGAGCAGAAGGAAATGACAAGTGGTTTTTCGCAAGGTAATGTCTGCAAGTGCTAAAATTGTAAGTAGCGGAGTAGTTTGATAACAAGATAATTTGTAATGAGCAAGTAATGATAGTAGTAACAAAAGTGTAGCAAGGTAGACCAATCCTTTTGAGGCAAAGGACAGACCAAAACGGTAACTTATGATAAGCAAAGTGTTCTTGAGGGTACACGGGAATTTCATCTAGTCACTTTCATCATGTTGGCTTAATTCGTGTTCGCTACTTTGGTAATTTGGTATGTGGGTGGACCGGTGCTTAGGTGATGTTCTTACTTGAACAAACCTCCTACTTATTATTAATCCTCTCGCAAGCATCCGCAACTACGAAAAAAGTATTAAGAATAAATTCTAACCAGAGCATTAAATTTCTGGATCCAATCGGTCCCTTACGGAATAGCACATAAACTAGGGTTTAAGCTTCTGTCACTCTCGCAACCCATCATCTAATAACTACTCCACAATGCATTCCCTTAGGCCCAAATATGGTTAAGTGTCATGTAGTCAACATTCACATGACACCACTAAGGGAATCACAACATACATATCATCAAAATATCGAACGCATATCAAGTTCACATGATTACTTGCAACATGATTTCTCCCGTGACCTCAAGAACAAAAGTAACTACTCACAAATGATAATCATGCTCAAGATAAGAGGGGTATTAAATAGCATAATGGATCTGTGAACATATAATCTTCCACCATATAAACCATATAGTAATCAACTACAAGATGTAATCAACACTACTAGTCACCCAAAGCACCAATCTATAGTTCCGGTACAAAGATTGAACACAAGAGATGAACTAGGGTTCTGTGGAAGATGTTGATGAAAATAGCCATCCCCAAGATGGGAGAGTTGTTGGTGATGATGATGACGATGATGTCCCCCTCCGGGAGGGAAGTTCCCCCGACGGAATCGCTCTGCGGGAGGGCAAAAGTGCTCCTGCCCAGGTTCCGCCTCAAGACGGCGACGCTTCATCCCGGAAGTCCTCTCCTTATTTTTTCTAGGTCAAAATGACTTATATACCAGAAGAGGGGCACCGTAGGTGGGCCTGGCTGAGAACAACACACTGGGGTGTGCCTGGGCTCCCTGTCGCGCCCAGGTGGGTTTGTGCCTACCTGGTGGGCCCCCTCTGGTACTTATTTGCTCCAATATTCCTCAAATATTCCATAAAAAATACTTGTGAAGTTTCAGCTCATTTGGAGTTGTCAGAATAGGTTGCCTGACGTAGCTTTTTGAGGTCCAGATTTCCAGCTGCCAGAATTCCCCTCCTTCGTGTGTACCTTGCATATTATGAGAGAAAAGGCATTAGAATTACTCCAAAAATCATTATTATATAATAAAACAACATAAATAATAGTAGGTAAACATGATGCAAAATGGACGTATCAACTCCCCCAAGCTTAGACCTCGCTTGTCCTCAAGCGAAAACCAAAATCAAAAAACATATCCACATGCTTAGAGAGAGAGAGAGGTGTCCATAAAAACAAAAATACGGACATAGCAGCATCATGTAACTTATTATAACAGCAACAAACTTTAACATAAAACTATTATCATAGAACTTTTATCATAGACTTCTCATGAACAAGTGAAAATTCATCACAACATTGAAGTATAAAGCATAAACTCTATTGTAAACCAACAAACTATGTTCTCGGTCAACTTTGCAACTACAATTCATCATCTTTTCAGGAAGGGTCACGTATCAGAGCCTTTAGGAAAGTCCACATACTCAACCATCATTTAGTCTTCTATGATTGCTAACACTCACCACGTACACATGAGCAAAACGTTTTAACCGAACACATAGAAAGATAGGGGCTTATAGTTTCGCCTCCCAACGTATTCACCTCAAGGGTGATGTCAACAATAATAACTCATGCTACCCATATTCAACTGGATATATGTGCCTAGATCTTTCCTCACCACATGATGCTTGCCAAAGGAGAAAAATAAAAGGAATAGAGAGAAGAACTTTGACTCTTGCATGAAAGTAAATACATGAAAGTAAAAGATAGGCCCTTCATAGAGGGAAGTTGAGTGTCATGCGCTTTTTGTTTGTATGCTCAACCCCTTAGTGCAAGAGAATGTCACGTTATATTGCCCCTTGTGATGGCAACCTTTATTATGCAGTCTGTCGCTTTTATTCTTCGCCATCACAAGTTCGTACAACGCTCAATTTCCCCTTACACTAAATGATCTTACAATTTTAGAAGCAATTTTTATTGCCCTTTTTGCGCCGATGACAACTTACTTGAAGGATCTTGCTCAATCCATAGGTAGGTATGGTGGACTCTCGAACAAGATTTGGGTTAAAGGGTTTTGGATGCGCAAGTAGTATCTCTACTTAGTGCGGAGTTTTTGGCTAGCAAAGATAGGGGCAAGCACCACATGTTGAAGGATCTACGACAATATAACTTCTATGTGAATATGAACAAACATAAATCATTATGTTGTCTTCCTTGTCCAACGTCAACAATTTTGGCATATAATATTTTGATGGGTGCTCACAGTCACAAAAGATTTCCATGATAGTGTATTTGCATGTGAATCTTCTCTTCCCTTATTAATTCTTTCATGAGTTGCATCATTGACCAGTGCTATGTTTGTCAATCTACAATAAAATTTTCTAGTTATACTTTTCCTTATGTGATGTCATCACTTACCATACGATTAGCATATGATCTTTTTCCTTTATTTACTTTATTTTTATTGAAACAAGAGAGTAAAGAAGGCCAGACTCAAACTAAACTTTATTATATATCTCGCACACGATTACAAAGATTGGTCACTAAGCAAACTCTTGAAAAGAAAGGATAGAAGTAAACTTTTATTCATCTAAAGCAAAAGATAACCATGGATGGAACTAAGAAAAGTGAAGGCAAAAGGTAGTGGAGATGATACGATACCAGGGAATCTCCCCTAAGCTTGGCGAAAGCCAAGGGGAGTGCCCATACCCGATACTCAATTTTCTTTTGGTGATGAAGAAGGTGGTGGTGGTGATGAAGTAGAAGCAATATTGTCCTCCGGTTTCCATGGCAGAGGCTCACCATCATAAGAGGAGGAGTGAGTTTCCCGGATCCTGCAATTGGCAGCCAAACTCATACCTTTAAACCTTGCCTCATATTCAAAGACTTGGCTTTGGAGGTCGTGGATCTGACTATGGAGGAAGTTGATTTGGTCGTTGAGGGAGAAGATGATGTCCTTCATGGACTTGCCATCCATCTTGAGATCACGGATGTAGTCCGCGATCATGAGGTGATTGTCATTGAGTCCACGTTCCACCACCCCCTTGCACCGGAGGACTTCTTGCTCCATAGCTTCAAGCCTGGCCTCCACGGACCAAGTCCCCTTGGGTCCTTGCACATCGCGGATGTGCAGCTCCCCATCGTTCATCTGGATAGCTTGAGGGTGCTGCATCACTTCCCGTAGATATGGGTTGATGACGTTGTCGAAAACTTGTCCCTGGAGGAGCTTGAAGTGGCCATAGTGGATTGGATCTGACAGAAAACAGCAAGAAAAGAAAACAGGAGATTTCTCCGCGATACAGAGGTCAACAGGTTCAGGGGGTATATAAAGATTTTTTATCTTGGGGAACAAGCAGAACAGAAGAAAAACGGAGTCCGGAAAGTACCAGAGGTGGGCACAACCCACCGGGGTGCGCCTAGCAAGCCAGGCGCGCCCTGGTGTATCGTGCCCACCAGGGTCACTTTCCTGCAAGTTTCTTATTTTCCTAATTTTTTAAATATTCCAAAACTGACAAAAAATATTTTTGTAGATTTTTCAGAGTCCGTTTACTTACCATATCACGTGCCTCCCTTTTTTTCACGATTCTGGAGATTCCGAAAGGTTTCTTTTATGTGTTCCTCTGGTGTCATGGTTTGCATAATATTACTTTCAACATTAATGGGCATACCTAAGATATAATGTTTATACGTTGTCCATTAACAACCTTCGGGTTAGTACCTTCGGCATTATTTATTTTGATAGCTCCAGATCGATAAACCTCCTCAATAACATTGGGTCCTTCCCATTTGGAGAGGAGTTTTCCTGCAAAGAATCTGAAACGAGAGTTGTACAAAAGAACATATTCTCCAACTTTGAACTCACACTTTTGGATTCTTTTGTCATGCCATCTTTTAACTTTTTCTTAGAATAACTTTGCATTTTCATAAGCCTGGCTCCATTCATCTAATGAGCTAATATCAAATAACCTCTTTTCACCAGCAAGTTTGAAATCATAGTTGAGTTCTTTGATTGCCCAATATGCTTTATGTTCTAATTCAAGAGGCAAATGACAAGCTTTTCCATAAACCATTTTATAAGGAGACATACCCATAGGATTTTTATATGTTGTTCTATAAGCCCAAAGTTCATCATCTAGTTTCTTAGACCAATTCTTCTGGGACCTATTGACAGTCTTTTGTAAGATTAGTTTTATTTCTCTGTTACTAAGTTCAAATTGACCACTAGACTGAGGATGATAAGGTGATGCAATTCTATGGTTAACATCATACTTAGCAAGCATTTTATAGAAGGCACCATGAATAAAGTGTGAACCACCATCGGTCATTAAATATCTAGGGACTCCAAACCTTGGGAAAATAACTTCCTTAAGAATTTTAATAGAGGTGTTGTGATCAACACTACTGGTTGGAATAGCTTCTACCCACTTAGTAACATAATCAAAAACAACCAAAGTATGAGTATACCCATTAGAGGAAGGAAAAGGTCCCATCAAATCAAATCCCCAAACATCAAATGGTTCAACAACAAGTGAATAATTCATAGGCATTTCTTGACTCTTACTAATATTACCTATTCTTTGGCATTCATCACAAGATGAGACAAACTTACGGGCATCCCTGAAGAGAGTAGGCCAATAAAAACCAGATTACAATACCTTATGAGCTAGGTGGTACGTATTTAGCAACAATATAATTAGCATAGTCAGCATACCAAGTTGTGCTATTAGAAACATTTATTGCAGCTAATTGTTCATCAGGGAAGCTATCGTTAATAGGTTGTGGGTCATCAAGAATATTTTCAAGCCTAGATAGGTTATCAGCTACGGGGTTCTCTGCTCCTTTCCTATCAGTGATATGCAAATCAAATTCTTGTAGCAGAAGAACCCACTGAGGGAGTCCTGGATTAGGGGGTATCCGGACAGCCGGACTATATAAATCGTCCGGACTTGAAGCGTGAAGATACAAGACTCAAGACTTCGGCCCGTGTCCGGATGGGACTCTCCTTTGCGTGGAAGACAAGCTTGGCGATCTGGATATTGTGTTTCCTTCCTTGTAACCGACTCCATGTAAACCCTAGCCCTCTCCGGTGTCTATATAAATCGGAGAGGTTGGTCCTTAGAAGGCCAATCACAATTACAATCATACCATCATAGGCTAGCTCTTAGGCTTTAGCCTCTACGATCTCGTGGTAGATCTACTCTTGTACTACTCATATCTTCAATATTAATCAAGCAGGAAGTAGGGTTTTACCTCCATCGAGAGGGCCCAAACCTGGGTAAACATTGTGTCCCTTGCTTCCTGTTACCATCAGCCTAAGACGCACAGATCGGGACCCCCTACCCGAGATCCGCAAGTTTTGACACTGACATTGGTGCTTTCATTGAGAGTTCCTCCGTGTCGTCACCGCAACGCTCGATGGCTCGTCTCGTCGTCAAGGACAACATTACCTCGGGGGGAGCTCTAGATGTAGGCCAAACTCTCCAACTTGGCGGCTTTATCATGGCTGCCCCATCGGCGGTTGCGCCGACGATGGCCTCTCAGGTCATCAAGCATAACCTTTGCGTCTGTTCGGAACTCGCCGAATAGATGTATCCGATGGAGCTCTCCTCCCTCAATGAGCTCTTGGATTGCATCGCCGCTCTGGGAGTCGCTACAGACTATGATCGGATCAGGCTTAAACCCGACCAAAGGGACATTAGATCCCCGCCGGCCACCCATGAGATAGCGGTAGTGGAGGAACCGCACACGGATTGTCCCTCAACTTTGAGGACGAATTATGTCCGGATCACCGAACTCCTTGAGCCGAACACCTGCTCAAAGGAAGACATGACCCGGGCCCCGAACTTAGAGTCGGGCATTGGGCCGAAGAAATTGGCTAGCACTCTGGATCGCGAACTGTCAGGCTCGGAACCTCCCACGCCCCTGGGTGTTAGATCGGATCAGAATCCGGATTCAGCTAGAAGCACCCACCTGGACTTAAACCGTCTCTCCCGCATCAGGCAAGAGCCCCAGGAGACTGTACATCACTACTGGGCCAGATTCCTCCTTGCGCTTAACAAGCTCAAGGACTGCCACGAGGAGGATGTAGTCTCACTCTTCTGAAAAAACTGCACTGACAAGGGACTCCTTAATGCTATAAGCCGCCGTGACATAGTACACTTAGCGGACTTGGCAATCATAGTACCGAAGTAGTGTGCGATGGAAAGCGCCTGGAAAACCCAAACAGAATTTTGGGACCGTACGGCTCTCACCAAGACCTTTGTCCGAACTAAACGGGCGAACTCTCGTAAGTCGACCGATCCAATTCCCAAGAAACAAAAGCATACCCCAAGGCGGGGAACCGTATTGGAAGAATGGCTCGATGGGCCATGTAAACTCCACAGTGCTCCGGACACAGCACCAACCCATAGCCTTAGGGCGTGTTGGATACTCCGGCAGGTTGCAAAAAGGGGCGAGGATCTTCTTGCAAGCTGTAAAGCAGAACAACATCCCGCCAACGAGCACAATGTGGTACTAACAGTCTTCGAGACTTCCGCCTCAAACAATAGGCGCAAGCGTGCTCATCGAAGCTCCGCTGAAATTTGCCATGTGGCAAAAATAAACCCCTGGAACGACACTGCTATAACTTTCGATGCCAGTGATGAACCTCAATTCCAGACCGTCTGGGCACCAGCCGCTTTGGTCCTTTGCCCAATCATGGACGGCTTCCGGCTCACTAAAGTACTCATGGATGGCGGGAGCGGATTAAACTTGATCAACGAAGAAACACTCGACAAGATGGAAATTGATAAAAGCCGCATTGAGCAAAGCGGCACAACCTTCAGGGGAATTGTCCCTAGTCGGGAAGCGCGGTGTGCGGGAAAAATCACACTCGATGTTGTATTCGGCACCCCGGAGAACTACAGGTCCGAAGAAATCACATTCCAAGTGGATCCTTTCAGCAGCGGATACCACACCCTACTGGGGCGGGACGCGTTTACGAGCTTTCAAGCTATACCCCATTATGGGTACATGAAGCTTAAAATGCCCGGGCCCAATGGAATCACCACTCTAGCCAGTGATCCGGACGTCGCACTTCGCGCCGAAAACAAAACTGCAGCACTAGCCCTGGAAGCATTATCCGAAGCCCTAGCAGCCGAAGAATTAATGATGCTATGGGCCACTGTGGACAGGGACGACGTGATACTCGACAAGCGATCCAAGTCCACCTCATTTAAACTCGCAGATGAGATAGTCAAATTCCAAGTCCATCCAACGGACCCCACGAAGATAGCTTCCATCAGGACACAATTGAGCCCCGCAATGGACGCCGCACTACGAGACTTTTTACGCGAGAATTGGGACATTTTCGTCTGGCACCCATCGGACATGCCGAGCATCCCGCGTGGATTGGCCGAACATAGCCTTAACATACTAAAGGGATACATACCTGTCAAACAAACCCTAAGGCGATTTTCAGAGCCCAAACAACAAGCAAAGGGGGAAGAGCTAGCCAAGTTACTGGAGGCTGGATTCATCAGAGATATTAAACATCCGGATTGGCTGGCAAACTTGGTAATGGTACCAAAGAAGGACAAATCCAGGCGCCTATGCGTTGACTTCAAAGACCTCAACAAGGCTTGCCCCAAGGATCCCTTTCCCCTCCCTCGCATCGATCAAATAATCGATGCCACAGCTGGACACGACTCGCTGTGTTTTCTCGACGCATACTCTGGATACCATCAAATAAAGATGGCAGAGTCTGACCAAGCTGCAATAGCTTTCATAATGCCATATGGCCCCTTTTGCTTCAACACTATGCCTTTCGGGCTTAAGAATGACGGTGTAACCTATCAACGCATGATTCAAACATGCCTGGAAAAACAAATCGGCAAAATAGTGGAGGCATACGTAGATGACGTGGTCATAAAAACAAGACACGTCGAAACCCTAATAGATGACTTGAGGCTTACATTCGAAACCTCCGGACATACGACATCAAGTTGAATCCAGAAAAATGCGTTTTCGGCGTCCCCTCGGGGAAACTGCTGGGCTTTATTGTTTCCAGTAGAGGAATTGAAGTGAATCCGGCAAAAATCCGAGCTCTGTCGCAGTTGGATATACCAACAGACCTCAAGCACATCCAGAAACTAGCTGGATGTGTGGCCGCTTTGAGCCGCTTTATCTCCAAGTTAGGAGAAAAGGCATTACCTCTTTACCGCCTCCTCCGGCACACCGAACACTTCGTGTTGACGGATGCAGCCGCGGCTGGACTAGATGAAATAAAGACCTTACTGGCCAGTAATCCAGTCCTAACAGCGCCTAATATTGGCGAGCCCATGCTACTGTACATAGCTGCAACACATCAAGTTGTAAGCGCAGTGCTCGTTGTCAAACGAGAGGTTGACAGATTCCCGCTCCAAAAGCCGGTTTACTACGTATCCATAGTCCTCACCCCATACAAATCCCGATACCCACACTATCAAAAAATAGCATATGTGGTCTTCATGGCATCCCGGAAGCTGTGACACTACTTTCAAGAGTGTTCGATTACGGTGGCCTCTGAAGTACCACTCAATGACATAATAAACAACCGCGACGCTACGGGACGGATTGCTGAATGGGCTATTGAGCTCCTTCCATTCGACATAATATACAAACCACAGCGGGCCATCAAGTCGCAAGTACTGGCTGACTTTGGCACCGAATGGACAGAAGCCAAACTCCCTAAAGAGTACGACGCGTATTCCAACTGGATCATGCACTTCGACGGCTCTAAAATGTTGGCCGAATTGGGAGCAGGTGTAGTCCTGACGTCTCCCACCAGAGACACGGTCCAGTATGTCCTCCAAATATTATACACAGACTCCAACAATGCAGCCGAATATGAGGCTTTGTTGCACGGTCTTCGGATGGCGGTCTCTATGGGCATCCAACGCCCGGAAGTGCGCGGGGATTCGAAACTCGCAATATCACAAATAAACGGAGACTTTGACGCCAAGGATCCGAAAATGGCGGCCTACCGTAATGTCATCCTCAAAATGTCAGCTCGGTTCGAGGGGATCAAATTCCACCATGTGGCTCGAGAAAACAATCACGCGGCTGACGTTCTCACCCGCATCGGTGCTAAACGCGACCCTGTCCCACCTAACATATTCCTGGAAAGGTTGTTCAAGCCATCCGTGGTATGGGAAGGGGAGTCCGGCAATACTAGCACGGATCCGTACACACCCCCAGACTCCGAACCATCAGACATAATCGGAGGCTCAGCCACCGAAATAACATCTTCGGCCCACGAAATCATGGTCGTAGTCGCCCCATGGACTGAGCCTTTCTTGGACTACCTAAATAGGTAGGAGCTCCCAGAAGACCAAAACGAAGCACGCTGCATTGTCCGGCATTCTAAAGCTTAGAAAGTCCACGAAGGGGAACTCTACAAGAAAAGTGCCACCGGAGTGCTCCAAAGATGCATCTCCGAGGAGGAAGGGCGGCAGCTCTTGGCTAAAATCCATGCCGGACTGGGCGGGCACCACGCCGCGGCTTGGGCACTAGTCAGCAAGTCTTTTCGTATAGGCTTCTATTGCCCGACGACCCGATCAGATGCACAGGACCTTGTCCAACACTGCGTCGGTTGCCAGCTCTTTGCCAATCAGAGCCATATGCCCCCTACCGCTCTCCAAACAATCCCCATAACCAGGCCCTTCACGCTCTGGGGGCTGGATATGGTCGGACCTCTTAAAGGAGGAAGCCATAAGAAAAAAATACTTACTGGTCATGGTGGACAAATTCACCAAATGGATAGAAGCCAAACCAGTCAAAACGGCCGAATCCGGACCAGTCATAGACTTCATATCCGGGGTCATACACCGATACAGCGTCCCCCACAGCATCATCACTGATAATGGCTCCAATTTCACAGCCGATGAGGTGAAAACTTGGTGCGGCAAAATGGGCATTAAGCTCGACTAAGCATCCGTCTACCATCCCCAAACAAACGGCCAGGTCGAACGGGCAAACGGTCTCATTATTAGCGGCATCAAACCCAGACTAGTGCGATCTTTGACAGAGTCAGATACGCACTGGGTCGAGGAGCTCGACTCCGTACTCTAGGGGCTGTGGACCACGCCGAATCGCACCACCGGATATACACCATTTTTATGGTGTACGGTGCGGAAGCAGTACTACCCTACCACATAATACATGATTCGCCACGCGTACGCATGTACGAAGAGAAGGAAGTCGAGCTAGATCGGCAGGATAACTTGGATGCCCTGGAGGAGGAGCGCGATGTCGCAAAAGCCCGCTCCACATTCTATCAACAACAGGCTCGATGATACCAAAGCAGAGAAGTACGGGCAAAAACTTACAATATTGGTGAACTCGTTCTACGCCTACCGGAGAAGAAGAAGGACAAGCTCAAACCCAAGTGGGAAGGTCCCTTTGTCATCGACAAAGTTCTCACCGGAGGAGCGTACCGCTTACGTAATGCATCCGATAACAGGCTCAAGCCGAACCCATGGAACGCGGCCAGACTCCGGAGATTCTACGCCTAACGCCGAACTCAATGTTCGTCTCCTTACTCCCTCCCTTTTATTTATGCTCCATCCCTTCTCCTTTCTCGACTTTTTCCTCCTCTCCATACAAAGTATTTAATACAGTACGAACTTCCGGATCACCCCGGCCGCACTATGTGTGTAAGCAATACATGGGGGCTTCCTATACAGAAGCTAAAAATAAATACTCTGATGGCTTTTCGCCCATCACATATGCATTTCTTTTTCCATATGTGCCTTTTCTTCACCATTATATGCATCGATATGACTTAAGATGTGCACAAGCTGGGTTGCCTGGCTCTTGTGTTTATGCCCTACGTTCCCGTTAATTCGGCTAGGGCATAATGGGAGCACCTCTGCGATTGTTACTGCCGGTTCAGCCGGATGTGTACCTCGGACTGGGTGAAGCCGAAAGCTAGTTTCCTTAAGAGAATATTCGATCGGTGAACAGAAGATGTATTCGTTTATTACAACGTAAATCCCTAGAAGACTTATATCCTGCGCCATCACTCGCAGTCCGGACATGTGCATCATTGCATGCGTACCCACGGAAAGGAACCCCTAACGGAACTATTCTCCCTGGAAGATGTTTCTTACTATCCATGTAATATAACATAACTAGTTGGGTACTTGTCTGTTCAAGCACTTATGACCCCGACGCCTAGTTTCCACGCATACCCCGGTTTTGTATAACTGAGCGGGTATTCGGACACACCCCGGACTGTAGGATCCGGGGGCTGAAGCGAAAAGGTCTGCCATGACAAATGATTTTAATCCGGCTAGGGACTACTTATGTCCATTGAATTACATAGTCACTTAGACTAACTATATTCCTCCTCTATACCATCCAACAGGCTATCTAGCTTACAATCCTATTGAGAATACTTGGCGGCTAACGCTACCTGGTCATATACCAGACTAACGGGAATTTCTTGCCCATCTGGCCTCGCCGGTCCTACTTCAGCCATATGGTTCGGGTCCAGCTTGGTGTAGTGCGCCTTCACCATTGCCCAGGCTTCTCTTGCACCTTGCCGGCAAGCTGATATCTTCCACAATCGGAAGCACCGCCGGGCTCCTTGAAGCAGATCCACAAGCTCCCCCATGCCATTCGGCAGGAAGCTTGATGGCCACAAGGCCTGAGCAACGCCATGCATCACCCGCCGAGCTCGCTCGTACAACTGTGAAAGTTCTTGTAGTACACCGCCTGCAGATGAGGGCATCTCCCCCTCGGGGCGACCCGTTAACATTCCTACAAGCAAAATTCTTTCAATACACTTCCTCGCCGAACTGTAATATAGTTCGTCTGGGCACTCACCATAAATACCGCATCGAAGCCTTTTGTTCTCCTTCACGGAGTCCGCCAGCTGAGCGCGGACGTCTTTTAATTCCACGTCCAGCCGAATATTAGCATCTTGAAGATTGTTCTTCTCTTGCGTAACTTGTGTAAGGATGCGCTCGCCAGCCTTTAGCTGCCTTTTGAGATGCGAGTCGTCATCCGTTATGCCCTCCGGATTCACCCCGGGATTGTCTGCAGAATTTTCTGTTAGACTAGTCATACCAGTCATTTACTATCCGGCACATCTTCGTACAATTGAGACAAATGTTACCAGATGAGGCCTTCTGGGATTCCTCTAACTTGGTAACTGTGTCCCTCAGCTGGGCCTTGCACTCCTCCAGCTCCCGAGCTAATTGTTCATTCTTATCTACAAGGACCTGTGCATAAATTGATCCTTAAAATAGTTGTTCCAACCGTTTCAAGTCTTAGGGGCTACTGTTATACATGCTTATCAAAATTTCTTACCCGTATATCTTTGGTATACTGGTCCGTTGCTCGGGCAAGCCCGCCTTGAGCTGCTCGGATGTATGCGTCCCCCGAATTAAAGGCATTAAAAGCCTCTTCAGAGAAGATGTTATTCTGAAGCACGACCCTCCGGCATCGGTGATTCATGGCGCTCTCTACTTTGGAGTTTGTGGCCGATAGCATATCTGCGTCCTCTGTCGGAGAACTATGCGGCACTGGCCCCGTGTCCGCCTCCGCTCTCGAAACCGGTTCTGGAACCCGGCTGGTGGAGGCGTGATTGGCGGGATCCCCGGATATAGTCCGGCTGCTCCTCTTCCTGCCAGGACATGAAGGGCGATGTTATACTTCAAATACCATAATCGCAGGATAGGTTTTTGCTTTACCTCTGCAGCAGTGTGTCGACCCTCACCGCCTTCCTCTTGAGCTTGCCCGATCCGGACGCCCGTGTTCGACGAGTCCCTAGGGGCTCGGCCCCGCGCTCCGACCGTCGTCTCTGCAAACAGCACGACGCCTCAAGGGTAAGGCATGATACCTGAGGGGATTCCTCTTCAGAGGATAGGGTTTTTAGTTTGGCTTACACGCGACACAGGGAGCAGTCCGAGATAGTCGGCAATAATGGCCACTAAGGCACCATCACATCTCGCTTGATAAAATACCCCGTTGACAAGCTCCACAGTAATATCCGGATCTTCTTCGAGTCCTGGATCTAGGGCCCTTCCGGGGTCCTCTGGCTGCGGGGAGGGGCTGAAGATTCCTTCTACGGCCCTCCTCAGTTCCTTCTCGGAAACATCGATGCGGGTAATCTTAGCAGAGAACGCTAAAGTAAGTGAAGCAGGGAAAGGAATGACGACTTACCCACTCTGGGGGGTTGTACATGGAGAATCCGTCCCGTGGTTTAGTGCGAAGGAATTCTTCCTCTTCCCCTTTGTATAAATCGGACAATATCCTTGCCAGAGCAGTGGCGGAGCCCGGACCCTTACGGCCGCAGCGGGTGGCGTCGTCTTCCCCGTTGAAGTGCCACACGGGCTTCCCCCGATATTGAAGCGGTTGCACTCCCCGCATTATGCATATTGCCATGACCTTGACTATCGTCAGTCCGGATTTGGCCAGTAACTTTATCCCGCTCATTAGGAAATGTATTTCCCTGGTATCCTCCTCTTGGGGGCCCCGGGGGCACCAGCTTAGACGTGCCCTCAGTGGGGCGTTACTGAACTTGGGGAGTCCTGTCCGGACTGGATCTGTAAGGGGAACGTCATGAATGTAAAACCACTCTGAAGGCCAGTTCTCTAGAGCCTTCTTAGGAGTGCCGGATAGGTATCCGGTCTCGGCAATGCGACATACTTCGGCCCCGCCCATTTGACATAGGGATTCTCCCTGGGTGCGGGGGACAAAGCAGAACAGCTTCTTCCATAACCCGAAGTGAGGTTCACAGCCTAAAAATACCTCGCAAAGGGCAACGTACCCCGCTATATGCAGTACGGAGGCAGGGGTAAGGTTGTGCAACTGGTGACCGTAGAACTCCAGGAGCCCGCGAAGAAACGGGTGGATGGGAAACCCGAAGCCCCTTAGCAGATGCGGGATGAAGCATATTCGCTCCTCTGGAGATGGATTAGGAGATCCCTCCGCTTGTTCCCCTCTGTTATAGGTGGCTATTCCGGATCGAATGGGGACCATAAACGCCGGTGGGAGAAACCCTTCGGTTTGTAACTTTATCAAACGGCTATGAGGAACTGAACACTCTTCCCAATCCCCCGACTTGGAGCGTGGAGAGCGAGGAGAAGAGCTGCGATGACCGGCCATGTTGGAATGGTTTTTTCCGAGTGCTCTGTGGGATGCTTGCTTGAGGGGGTAGAGTGAGGTTTGGATCTGAGAATTCCCATCTCTTCAAATAGACGGCCCGCCGGAAGGATCGCGGGTGGCAAATGCAAAAAATGCCTCGTCTCCTCGCATTCACTTGACACGTGGAGATGGTCATTATTGAGGCACTGAAGCCGAGGAGTGCGATGTTGATGGGAAACCAGATACTATTCGTCATAGTAGGTACATTGGACTATTCGGAGAAGGAACCCGCCTTGCAATGCCGAAGACAAGACTGCGCACTGGACTCATCGTCATTGAAGCCTGGTTCAGGGGCTACTGAGGGAGTCCTGGATTAGGGGGTATCCGGACAGCCGGACTATATACATCGTCCGGACTATTGAAGCGTGAAGATACAAGACTCAAGACTTCGGCCCGTGTCCGGATGGGACTCTCCTTTGCGTGGAAGACAAGCTTGGCAATTCGGATATTGTGTTTCCTTCCTTGTAACCGACTCCATGTAAACCCTAGCCCTCTCCGGTGTCTATATAAACCGGAGAGGTTGGTCCTTAGAAGGCCGATCACAATTAAAATCATACCATCATAGGCTAGCTCTTAGGGTGTAGCCTCTACGATCTCGATGTAGATCTACTCTTGTACTACTCATATCTTCAATGTTAATCAAGCAGGAAGTAGGGTTTTACCTCCATCGAGAGGGCCCGAACCTGGGTAAACATTGTGTCCCTTGCTTCCTGTTACCATCAGCCTAAGACGCACAGATCGGGACTCCCTACCCGAGATCCGCCAATTTTGACACCGACACCCACCTAATGAATCTAGGTTAAGCATCTTTCTTTTACATAAGATATTTTATAGCAACATGATCGGTGTGAACAATCACTTTAGAATCAACAATGTAAGATCTGAATTTATCACAAGCAAACACCACTGCTAAGAATTCTTTTTCAGTAGTAGCATAATTTCGTTGAGCAATGTCTAGAGTTTTACTAGCTTAATGGATAACGTTCAATTTCTTATCAACTCTTTGTCCTAGAATAGCACCTACAACATAATCACTAGCATCACACATAATCTCAAAAGGCAAGTTCCAATCAGGTGGTTCAACAACATGTGCAGTAATTAAGGCTTTCTTTATTGTTTCAAAGGCTTCCAAGCAATCATCATCAAACACAAAGGGAATATCCTTTTGCAAAAGATTTGTGAGAGGCCTAGAAATTTTAGAAAAGTCTTTGATAAACCTCCTATGGAAACCAGCATGATAAAGTAAACTATGAATACCTTTGATATCTTTAGGACATGGCATTTTCTCAATTGCATCAACCTTGGCTTTGTCCACCTCAATGCCTCTTTCAGAAATTTTATGGCCCAAAACAATACCTTCATTAACCATGAAGTGGCACTTCTCCCAATACAAGACAAGATTTGTTTTTTCACATCTCTGCAAAACTTGATCAAGATTGCTTAAACAATCATCAAAAGACTTCCCATAAACAGAAAAGTCATCCATGAAAACCTCAACAATCTTTTCACAAAAATCAGAGAATATAGCAGCCATACATCTTTGAAAAGTAGCAGGTGCATTACATAAACCAAAAGGCATACGTCTATAAGCATAAGTTCCAAAATGGCAAGTAAAAGTGGTCTTTTCTTGATCAGGTTGTGAAACAGGTATTTGTGAAAAAATAGAATATCCATCAAGGAAGCAAAAATGTGTGTGCTTAGATAATCTTTCTAACATTTGATCAATAAAAGGCAAATGGTAATGATCTTTTCTAGTTGCTTTGTTTAATTTTCTATAATCAATTACCATCCTATAGCCTGTGACAATTCTTTGTGGAATAAGCTCATTCTTATCATTAGGAACAACAGTAATACCTCCCTTCCTAGGGACACAATGAACAAGACTTACCCATCTACTATCAGCTATAGGATAGATTATACCTGCTTCCAGAAGTTTCAATATTTTCATTCTTACCACTTCTTTCATCTTCGGATTTAACCGACGTTGGTGATCAACAACGGGCTTAACATCAGGTTCCATATTAATCTTGTGCTGACATAGAGTGGGACTAATGCCCTTAAGATCATCAAGAGTATATCCAATAGCAGCTCAATGCTTCCTTAGAACTTCCAATAATCTTTCTTCTTCATGTTGTGAAGGGTTAACACTAATAATAACATGATATATCTTTTTCTCATCAAGATAAGTGATGACCCACAAGTATAGGGGATCTATCATAGTCCTTTCGATAAGTAAGAGTGTCGAACCCAACGAGGAGCATGTAACGCCCCAGATGTAACTTTCCCCATTTGTACTCCAACTCTTGCCGTTTTCGGTGTCAAGTTATATTTATTTCTCGGGTTCGGGTCCTTGTCTCCGTGTGTTGTTTTCGTTTTCATGCACCTCATACCATGTCATCACGTGCATTGCATTTGCATACATGTTCATCTCATGCATTCGATCATTTTCCCCGTTGTCCGTTTTGCATTCCGGCGCTTCGTTCTCCTCCGGTGGTCATTTCTAGCTTTCTTTCTTGTGTGGGGATTAAACATTTCCGGATTGGACCGAGACTTGCCAAGCGGCCTTGGTTTACTACCGGTAGACCGCCTGTCAAGTTTCGTATCATTTGGACTTCGTTTGATGCTCCAACGGTTAACCGAGGGACCGAAAAGGCCTCGTGTGTGTTGCAGCCCAACACCCCCCAAATTTGGCCCAAAAGCCACCAAACTCTGCTCCATCGTCTCGGTCGTTCGATCACGATCGTGTGGGCGAAAACCGCACCTCATTTGGACTCTCCTAGCTCCCTCTATGCCTATATATACACCCCTCCGTTTTCGGATCTCTCCCTCTCCCCGAAACCCTAAAAAAAATCATCCCCGCCGGATCCGCGCCGACGGACGTGTCCGCCCCGGCCGGACAACGTCCGCCGCCGCCCGCCTCAGCCAGCCGGGTCGCGCCACGTGGCAGGACCACATCGCCACCGCCGCCGGCCCGCAGGCCCACGCGGGGCCCTCCGAGCCCGCGTCGCCCCGCCGCCGCCCTCGCGTCGCCTCGCCGCCTCTTCCCCGCGGCCGGCCGCCGCCGCCTCCGCGCCGCCGCCCGCGGCTCCCTCGCCGCCCGGGAGCATCGGCGCCGGCCGCCGCCGCCCTCGCCGGGCGCGGGCCGCGTCCACCGCCGCCGGGCGCCGCCACCGGCCTCCCCCGGCGTCGCCCCGGCCTCTCCCCGCCGCCTCGTCGGCCTCCCCTCCTCCGGCGAGCTCGAGCTCCGCCGCCGGCGCCGCCTCGGCTTCCGCGCCGCGATCCCGATCTGGATCCGGTCGCGTGAACAGTAAACCCTAACCCCGATTTTTTTTGCTAAGTCCTGAAATTTTGATCCATGTTGCTCTGTTCGAGGTCCCGTAACTTTGCAACCGTAGCTCCGTTTTGGGCGTATGATATATCAGAATCTTCGTCTCGACATGTACATCATTTCATTCCATTGCACCATTTGCATTTGAGGTCATCCTGATACCCAAAATGCTGTTAGAAGGAGGCTTCGTGAGTTAAATTGCAGATCCGTTAGTTCATCATGCACTCTTGTCATTTTTGTCATGTTTAATTCGTGCATGATATGCCTGTGCCCCTTTGGGATGAATTGTGAAGCATTTTGTCTTCTTTCCAGAGGTGTCACCCATGCATTTTTAGGATGTGTGTGTTGTCTTGTGCAAGCTTGCGAAGAGAGGTACCTGAGATTGCAGATTTCAGGGACTTAGTGATTTTCACTGTCTGGGATATTTTAGTTCATGATGCCATATGTCCAGCTTGTTTCCTAGTGATCCGTGCCTCTTTTGAGGATGATCAGTAAGGGAGTTTTGATACTTATGTTATGCTCTATCCATCCATGTCTTTGTTTGCATATGTGGAGTGCTCTAGGTTGACTCAATCGAGCTCAACCTTTGCTTCGTTGTTAATCTGGGCAGATCGTCAACTTGTTTGCGATTTTGCCGATGCTACCGTTAGTGTTCCATGCATGCTATGCCTTTGTTCTTGCCATGTGTAGCTAGCACTTTGTGCCTTCTTGCTGGTTATATGCTTTCGTTGCCATGACTTGCACCGTAGCGAGTGCATCGAGCTCGTTTACATGCCTTCGTGAGTTAAATTTCAGCATGTCTCAGTTTTCACTAAGTCTGAAAACTGATTGTGTTCGAGCGATGTTCGTGAGCTCGGTAGAGTATTTTGTAAACCCTTTTGGCCCCAGGTCACTTTGGGTGTTTTGTTAAGCTTGATGAGTAGCTCCATGCCATGTTCTTACTTGTCATGTTCAGGTTCTCTATCATGTTGTTTTGCTGCTCCGAAGAGAGCATCGTGACCTGAAATTTCAGACTAGTGTTAATTTCACAAAGTCTGAAATCTGTTTTGCATTTGCGTTTTAGCCATGCTTGTTTGAACCTCTTAATGGATGAATTTGCCTATGGCTCAGTGCTAGTGTTTTGTCAACCATCTTGTGTACTTCACTGCCATGTATTTTGTTTTCATGTTTGGTGGCTGTAGCATGCTCATTTCGTTGCATTTAGATGCATACTTGCTGTAAATCGCAGACCGGTGTCATATCTTAAAACGCTTGCCATTTCCAAACCGTAACTCCGATTCCAATGATCTTTATATCGTTTTCAAGCGATTTCATCCCCTCTATCCAGTGGCACACTTGGTTTTCCAAGTTGATGCCAGGTTCATGCATTTCCTGTCATATCTTGCATTTTGCATCCCGCATCGCATCCCGCATAGCATATCGTCATTTCATCATATTGCTTGGTCTTGCCCGTGGTTGATTGTATCCTTGTTGCTTGTTTGTCTTTGGGTAGAGCCGGGAGACGAGTTCGCTACCGAGGAGCCCGTTGAGTTTGCTTGTGAGGATCCAGTCAACTCTGACAACTGTGCAGGCAAGATGATCATACCCTCGAAATCACTACTATCTTTGCTATGCTAGTTTTCTCGCTCTTTTGCTTTGCCACTGCTACGATGCCTACCTTTTGCTTGTCAGCCTCCCAATTGCCATGTTGAAC
The DNA here is from genome assembly GCF_002162155.2 of Triticum dicoccoides. NCBI lineage: Eukaryota > Viridiplantae > Streptophyta > Magnoliopsida > Poales > Poaceae > Triticum > Triticum dicoccoides. Next base: position 563,602,835 of record NC_041391.1, read on the forward strand.
CTCTAACCCACCATTGTCCTAGCAAACCGTTGATTGGCTATGTTACCGCTTTGCTCAGCCCTTCTTATAGCGTTGTTAGTTGCAGGTGAAGATTGGAGCCGTTCCTTGTTGGAACATTTATATTCTTGTTGGGATATCATTATATTGCTATGTTATCTTAATGCACCTATATACTTGGTAAAGGGTGGAAGGCTCGGCCTCTCGCCTAGTGTTTTGTTCCACTCTTGCCGCCCTAGTTTCCGTCATATCGGTGTTATGTTCCCGGATTGTGCGTCCCTTACGCGGTTGGGATATAATGGGAACCCCTTGATAGTTCGCCTTGATTAAAGCTTTTCCAGCAATGCCCAACATTGGTTTTACCATTTGCCACCTAGCCTCTTTTTCCCTTGGGTTTCCGGAGCCCGAGGGTCATCTTATTTTAACCCCCCCC